>NC_091453.1:105810329-106125851 GCF_964237555.1 Oryctolagus cuniculus | reverse complement strand
AACCTACCCTTTGGACCTAGTCTATTAAAAACCAAAAAGGGAGACTGAGGGTGGGTGTTTTGCACAGCAGTTAAGATGTTGCTTAGGATGCCTGCATCCCATTATGGAGTTCCTAGGTTTGAGCCCTGGTTCTTCTCCCAATTCCAGCTTCATGTTACTGAACATCCCAACTGGCAACAGGTGATGGCTTAAGTTCTTCCATCCCTGTCTTCAAGGTGCGAGACCAGAAAGAAGTTCCAGGCTCCCGGTTTCAGCGTGGCTCATTTTGAGGAGTGAAACAGCAGATACAAGATATATTGTCTCTCTGTGTGTCTTTCTTTCTCCTTGTATCTCCCTTCCTTTCAAATAGTAAATAAACAAATAAATAAAAATTTTTAAAAGAACCAAAGTATTTTATCTCCAAGATTCCTTCCAGCTTTAAAATTCTATGAATCCTAATCATTTCTTATCATTTCCCTCCATATATAGTATCAGTATGGAACAGTTCTTATAAATCTGGATTTTGGAGTCAGATAGACTTAGATTAGAGGAAGAATTTTATCATGCTATGGTTATGTAATTTGGAGCAAGTCCTTTGGCCTCTCCAAACTTCTGTTTTCTTTATCTGTAAAATGTACTTAATAATATCTTTCTTGTAAAATGGACATAATAATACCTTTCTCACAAAGTCATTGTGAGAAAATGCATGCAGAGTGTTTTGCATAGTTGATGACACATAGAAAGAACTCAGTAAATATTAACTGTTACTATAATCTATATTTAGGGCCAGCCCTTGGCAAAATTGTAATAAACAAAGTTGGAGTTTGACTACTCCCTCCCCCCCTTCATTTGCTCTGTTTTTGTGGTATTCTCTCCTTTTTTTTTTTTTTTTTTTTGACAGGCAGAGTGGACAGTGAGAGAGAGAGAGACAGAGAGAAAGGTCTTCCTTTTGCCGTTGGTTCACCCTCCAATGGATGCCACGGCCAGCGCGCTGCGGCCGGCGCACCACTCTGATCCGATGGCAGGAGCCAGGTACTTATCCTGGTCTCCCATGGGGTGCAGGGCCCAAGCACTTGGGCCATCCTCCACTGCACTCCCGGGCCATAGCAGAGAGCTGGCCTGGAAGAGGGGCAACCGGGACTAGAACCCGGTGTGCTGGCGCCGCAAGGCGGAGGATTAGCCTAGTGAGCCACGGCACCGGCCGATATTCTCTCCTTTTAAGTGGGAAATGATAAGTTATTGAAAAGGGCCTCTTGGTTGGAGCTCAATAATTGCACAATATTGCAGTGGCCCTTTCTGTAAGCTAGCTATGTATATATAATACTAATCTTTTTAGATCTTTGAGCCTGTAATTTTCCATTTCCCACTTAAGAAAATTTCCTTGGTAATTAATACTGAATGTCTGATTCCAGGAACCATGCCTCAAGAGAGTTTTCTTGCATGCAATGTGCATTAGTTATTAGGGACTGCCTGGCACTCATTTATAAAGCTGATTACAGGCCTGTTTTCTATCACTTACAGAATGTTCATAATAATTGCACAAGTTCAGGCAGACTCTGTCTCTCCATGAAGCTATAAACTTTCAGAGAAAGAAATCTTTATCTTTATTACATGACAGCTCACACGCTCACATCCATCACTTTTCTGAGTGCAGCTTATTTGCAGCCTGGTGGGAGTTATACTTGTATAATCTGCCACTAAAATTTCAACAAAGAAACAAGAGGGAATTAAGGGAGAAGTGCACTGCTCACCTTTTCATAAATTATATTTTGTAAATAGAGGTGAGATCATGGATCAGTGGCAGATTCTCCTGCCCATTCGAAGTGCCATTGTTATGCTATCCTATGTAAATTATTAATAATTTCTCCCTATTTCCCTTGCTCTTTCTCTATTTTTCTTAAATGCACACACATAGACATACACACACAGAAACAACCATGTGTGTACACAGTGGGTGAAAATAAGTATGTCATTAACGTTGAGAATACACCTAAAGTTAAGCCCGTGGAGTTCATTTGGACTGGTGGCATGGCCTCCAGAGATGCTGCAGTTTTGGGTGTGATCTTAGTACTGGGATGTTTGGAAGCAACAAATTTGGGTAATCCTTGTTCTGTTTATCCCCTTTAGCAAATGTGCACTGTGTAGCTAGTTTTCTTAGGATCTTGGCAACATATCAAGGCAGGCGAGCCTAGTCTCTGTGCTAGGCAGTGGATTTTCCTTGGAAATGAAATGGTAGATCATGGATTGAGTCAGAGCTAATATTGCTAGCTGACTAGGGAGGGTCTTGGCTAGAGATTACCTTGGATCACACTCTATATTCTCGGGGAAAAAAATCCCTCTCTCCTGCTATCTTACAACTACCACCACTACTAGAAACCCCCCACATACATACAAATTAGCACAAAAATACCATTCTGAGTTCTGAAGGGAAATAAAGTCACCAAAGGAGAAGTTTCTTTTTCGTATAGAAATGAAAATCAACTACATTTCTTAACCTCAGAGAACCTAAGAAAATTTATGGGCTAATTTTATGCATATGAGTAACAACTGACAAAGTCATTTATGTCCTCATCTGGCTGCCTCCCTTGATCACAGCTCAGCCACCAGTGGCTATGACAGAATTGGGCCCACAGGGAGGTCTGGCTGAGTAGCTGACAGATTTGGACCAGAAAGCTATGTTGTGCACTTAAAGAAATAAAAGTAGATGAAAAGTGGACAAACTGATTTTATTATTAACTCAGAGCTGTGCTATGTCCAGACCACAAGTAATTGTTTCTGTTCAAAGAGGTTATGTAGCTGTAGAACATCTCCATTTTCTTTTAGCAGTCCAAATTTTTGATTCTGATTCTCTGAATTGGCCCACATCTATCTCAAACTAATTTACATTTTCAGCTAGTCTCTTCTCTTAGGAATAATACATTAATGATTCTAATCTTTTTTCATTTTCCCTAGAAGTACTCACTAGGATTATCAAATACTAAGGTTGAAAGTGAGTCAAATTAGAGGTTGTAGAGACTAGTGTCTCTGAAACTATAATGAATTGGTGGGACTTTGTGAATGTTTCTCAAAGTGTGGCCCACAGATGAACAGCATCAGCATCACTTAGGAGCTTGTTAGAACTGGGAAATCAAAGGCCCAGTCACAGAATTGTTGAATCTGGAGTAGCAAGCTCCTCATGTGCTACACAGGCACATGAAATTTGAGGTAAACATGTGGCTATGCCAAATCTTTTCAAGACTCAGTGGAGGGTTGAGTGTATCCCCGGGTCTTCGATTGTGGAGTCTGAAGAACATTGTGCATTCACCCTCTCCGTGCTTGTTCAGTACATCACACTAGCACTGAGTATCTGCTCTGCTTTGAGCAGTAGGGATGCATTAGCAGGGATGTTCATATTCTCTGTCCCTGAACACTTGTCCTTCTCCATGCTCAGGATTTTTAGTGTCCTCCTTTCTTGAATTTCTTCCAGTGTTGTAAAATCCGCACTTCTTTTTTTTTTTTTTAAAGATTTATTTTATTTATTTGAAAGAGTTACAGAGAGAGGTAAAGACAGAGAGAGAGGTCTTCCATCTGCTGGTTCACTCCCTAGATGGCCACAACGGCCAGAGCTGAGCCCATCTGAAGCCAGGAGCCGGGAGTTTCCTCCGGGTCTCCCACGTGGGTGCAGGGGCCCAAGGACTTGGGCCATCTTCCACTGCTTTCCCAGGCCATAGCAGAGAGCTGGATTGGAAGTGGAGCCGGGACTTGAACTGGCGCCCATATGGGATGCCTGCACTTCAGGCCAGGGCTTTAACTGGTTGCGCCACAGCTCTGGCCCCTACACTTGTCTTTAAAACAAGAGAAATTTCAATTTTGATTCCAGGAATATTTTCCTAAGTACATCTCACTGCTTCTATACTTGTTCTTTTCAAACATTTATCTATACATCAGGCTAATGATCTTTTGGCACTTCTCATCATTTCCTCTTTCTACAATCAGATTTCATTTAGTTTTTCGAAAACAGCAAGAACTATCATGCCATAGTGGCATCGTATATGCTGTCTCTTTACTATGGGATATTAAATTCATTGATGTTAATTTTCATTGATTCTTTAGGACTGATCATTTTTAGATATTGTATTTATATATTTGAAAAGCATGAGAGAAAGAGAGAGAATGAATGAATTAATGAATCTCCCATATGCTGGCTTACTCTCCAATTGGCTCTAACTGGGGCTGGCCCAGGCTGAAGAACTCCATCTGGTTTTCCCACATGGGTGGCAGGGGCCCAAGAACTTGGGTCATTGCCATCTTCTGCTGCTTTCCCAGGGGCATTAGCAGGGAGCTGGATTAGAGGTAGAGCAGCCAGGACTCAAACTGGTGTTCTGATATTGGATACCAGCATCCTAAGTGGTGGCTTGGTGGCTTCATCCATTGAGCTACAATTATAGCCCTAATTTATTTTCTAATTCACCTGTAAAATATTGTACATATTCATGGAGTACTATGTGATGTTTGAATACATGCATTTGCATTGTACAAATTGGCATAAATTTATCTGTCTCTTCAAACATTTATCATTTATTTATGGTAAAATATTCAAAATCCTTTTTACTAGCTTTTTCTTTGTTAGAAAATTATACAATAAACCATTGTTATCTATAGTCACTCTACTGGGCAATAGAGTACTAGAACATGTTGTGGGATTAATTGAAAGATTATATAAAGATTATATATAAACCACCTAGCAGAGTTGCTGCACATAGTAAGTATTATGTGAGTGCCAACTCTTATGATGAAGATCATCATTATCATGAATATTCATCTCTGTTTTCTTGGCAAATAGATAAGCACCAAATCAGCATCCACTATGGTAGGAGCTCCATAAATATATTTTGAATATATTAAAGAAAGTTTTATGCCTTACTATCAATTAAGGTAGTATTTTATTTGGTTTGTATTTGTTGAGAAACTAGTCATTTACCAAGTTTCATAGAAGTTATGTGTTTATCTGTCATGATGTTATGACTATAAGTAGAAAGGAACTAAGTTAGTCTTTGTTATACTTCTGATTCAGGGAGACAACGGTGACACCTTAAGATCTATACCTGTCCCTTAATCAGTGTGGATGTTTCGGATATTCTGCTCTTAGAGCAACTCTTCACTTAAACTTTTCCACACAAACCCTATCCCTACCCCCCACTTAGCCATGCTGAATATAACTTTTAAATTCATTTTAGTTTCACTGTGGCAATAACTTCTTCCTGAGCCAGAAATATCTTCTAAGGGTACAGTTGGATGCTAATTTAGCTTCAGTTTTTTTTTTTTTTCCTACAAATGTGGAAACATTGAGACAAGTTTGGGCAGGGAGATTCAAGTACTTAATGCCACCGTCTTTCCACATATATGAAATAGAGAAGCTTAGTGATTTATCCTACTCTGTATTTTATTGTACTGTCATTTTTAGTATATTTAAGTTTGGTAATACAATCTTGACAGGAGAATGGAATGTAATTTAAATTTTAATATTTTCAGCTACAGCAATGGCAGTATATTTTCTGCATATTGAATGATACCAATTTTCTGATTGATTGATGTAGTAGAGGGGACACAATATATCCTGAGGTTACATTTTACAAATAGAAGTGTAAAATCACCTTACCATGTCATTGATGTCATGATATAATAGACTGAATTATCACTAAATTTCTTCATGCCAGTGGCATCAGTGTTTTAGATTATATACTTTAGGCATTTAAAAGTGACCATGAAGGAAATTTTTAAATTCTAATTAATTTTCTTTTTTTTGAGATTTATTGAATTTTCAAAATTGGTCCTTCAACATTAGGATTCTTATAGAGGCAGGCATTTGGTACAGGAGTTAAGACACTGCTTAGGATGCCTGCATCCTGTGTTGGAGTGCCTGGGTTCGAGTCCTGACTCCACTCCCAATTCTAACTTCTTCCTAATGCAAACTCAGAGGCAGCAGGTCAAGTATTTGGGTCCCTGCCATCCATGTGGGACACCCAGATTATGTTCTTAGCTCCCAAATTTGGGTCCATGCATTTGGGGCATGAGCTAGCAAATAAATAAAATATATTTTAAATATAAGAACTCTATTATAAGTCAATAATATGTTAAACCATTCCTTTAATTTATTTTAAAGGCAGAAGGGGAGAGAGAGAAAGAGATAGAAGGAGAGAGAGAGAGAAAGAGAGTATGTGTGAGTCTATCCATTGACTCCCCAAACGTCTACAGCATCTGGGTTGAACCAGGCTGAAACTAGCAGCTGGGGCCCCAAGCTGGCACATGTGTGTCAGGGACCCAACTACTTGAAGCATATCTGCTGCCTCCCAAGTTGCACATTAGTAGGAAGCTGGAATTGGGATCTGGGTTTGAACTAGGCACTGATAGGGGACAGGGGCTTTCCTAGCATTGTCTTAACTCTTTTACCAAATGTGGGCCCCCTATTCAATAAAACTTGAGTCTGGTAAGTCATATCTCTCCAAATCTACAACCCTAAATGTGCATAGCATATAAAAATTACATTTTCCTGATGGAAGACTTATTAACTGACCTTACTATAAAGATGAAGATTTCAGTCATATCAATTAGTGTTAAGTGAAAATTAGAGGAAAAGAGAATAATTCACTTAGAAATCAACCTATATGTGGCCTACTGCAGCATATAGGCAATAATTGATCTACTTGTAGGCCAATGAATCAGACACCTAGTTACCTAACCTCGTAGAAGGAATGTGCCTCTATCTCCACACATGATCTGATGCAAAAAGGGCCTTCTTTCCATGAATCTGCACAAATGAGAAATTTTTTTCCAGCTTGGATTAATTACTCTGAATCAATGAACCAAATTCTTGTTCTTTTTTTTTTTTTGACATTGTTTACACAATGGTGCTTGGTGTAAGGTAGGTACACAATATACATATATTTATTGAATAAATAAACAAATGTCATTTAAAACATTAAAACTGTAAGGCCTTTCCTGATATTATTTGGAAGTCAGAATCTCCTGAGGGCCTGAAATATCTTTGGAACAAAGTTTGAAAACCACTGGTACAGGTACAATAAGAACCAAGCCGAAACAATGATCAGCTGGGTAACTCCAGTTCTGGATTAATCTATCTTCTAGTATCTTCTTGTTTCCACTCCCATCTTACCTCCATTACCCTACTTGTTTATTCTATAGCTCTAGCAGAAATTAGAGGAAGTACTAGTGAAGGAACCAAATGGGGCAAAATGTCAAAAAAAGGGTAAAAACTACAATAAAGTTGAGTCTCACACTTTGAAAAGTTGAAAGGTGATGAAATCTTAGGAAAAGAAAAGTAATGCCATTCCCTTTTATTTTCTGACATCTCATTGCATAAATGAAAATCATTGACAGAATCTTATTTACAGAAGATCACTTTGGGTAAAATAAGTAGAACATCTGTTTGAAGAGGGATAGTGAGTAACCAGCCCTAGAATATGGCAACTGGCTTCCATCTACCAGAAATAGCATTTTGGATAACTAGGAAAAGAGAATCAGCCTGTGATTTCTATTCTCAATTGGATATGGGTCTAATATCCAAATTGTCAGGATAGCCAGAGGCTAGTGTCTGACAGCATTAGACTGCAGAGTTTCCTCTACAATCTGAATTGAAGCATGTAACTCTACTTAGAAAACAATGTGACGTGACAATTTCTCATGAAATAGTTTAAACCCAGATAACTAAATGTGCTATTTAGTTAAGGCAGAGTTTTAGTGGGAGATTTCCCCTTAAGACTTGCCTCAAGCAAAATTGAGAATAAAAGTAATTTTTTTCTGTCTGATCAACTTCTTTCAATAACACGTACCCCACTCTCAAGGGCCCACAGTCCCTGGCGTCTAAGTTCTATTCTAATTTCTTTGTGAGGCAATCTTTCAGGCTATTTTGTTAAAATGCTGTGCCCAGAACCGGCACTGTGGTATAGCAGGTTAAAACCCTGGCCTGTAGACCCGGCATCCCATATGGGTGCTGGTTCAAGTCCTGGCTGCTCCACTTCTGATCCAGCTCCCTGCTAAAGCAGCTGGGACAGCAGCAGAGGATGGCCCAAGTTCTTGGACCTCTGTACCTACGTGGAAGATTGGAAGAACTTCTGGCTCCTGGCTTCTTTGGATTGTCTCAGCTCTAGCAATTGCAGCCATTTGGGGGGTGAACCAGCAGATGGAAGATCTCTCTCTCTCTCCCCCTCCCTCCCTCTCCCTCTCCCTCTCCCTCTCCCTCTCCCTCTCCCTCTCCCTCTCCCTCTCCCTCTCCCTCTCCCTCTCCCTCTCCCTCTCCCTCTCCTTCTCCCTCTCCCTGTCCCTCTCTCTACCACTCTGTGTTTCAAATAAATAAAATAAATCTTTACAAAAAATGCTGTGCAGCACATATGTTACCTGTGCAGGGTAGCATGCTGTATACTCTGTATATAGAAAAGTTCATTAAGAAATTCAGATAAAATCCATGATTATATTTACAGCAACTGGAGAAGGGGAAGACTTAATAGTTATACATGTAATAAGTTATTCACATGAAGAAAAAAGGGTAAATAATCAACAATGAGAATAAATAGTAGTTTGAGGAATAAGAATAACAACAGAGGCCGGTGCCGCGGCTCAATAGGCTAATCCACCGCCTGCGGCACCAGCACCCCAGGTTTTAGTCCCGGTTGGGGCGCCAGATTCTGTCCCGGTTGCTCCTCTTCCAGTCCAGCTCTCTGCTGTGGCCCGGGAGGGCAGTGGAGGATGGTCCAGGTCCTTGGGCCCTGCACCCGCATGGGAGACCAGGAGGAAGCACCTGGCTCCTGGCTTCGGATCAGTGCAGTGCGCCGGCCATAGCGGCCACTTGAGGGGTGAACCAACGGAAAAAGGAAGACCTTTCTTTCTGTCTCTGTCTCTCTCTCACTGTCTAACTCTACCTGTCAAAAAATAATAAAAAAAGAACAATAACAGAAAGAACGAAATTCTGAGTGTGAGTTTATATAAAGGACTAAGATAATCAAAGAGCTTAGCAAGGTATACTACAAATAAGAGAAAAAGCAAGGAGTGCATGATGCTTAAAAGCTGACAGAGAAAAAGTAGAAATGAATTATTTGTTCCTATATTTCACCATCTGTGTGGACCTTATCCCAGAAAGCATAGATAATGAGAGAATTAAATTTCTTGTCTTCCTTTTACAAATAAAAGTTTTATATAGTTAAGATATATAATATGATATTTTCATGTCCATATGTGTTTTGAAAGCTTACCACAATCAAGCTAGTTAACAAATCAAGTGCTTCACATAGATTTTTTCACGTGCTAAGAAAATATGTAATCTCTTCCCTTAGCAGATGTAAGTATTACAAAAGAGTGTTATTAACCAAGTCAACACATTGTACATTAGATCTCTAGAAATTATTCATCTGGCCTGACTGAAACTTGGGCTCTTTGACCAGTATTTCCCACTCTCCCAATCTCCTATTCCTGGCAACCACCATTCTATTCTCTCATTCTATGAAATTGACTCTTTGGGTTTTAAATATAGTGAAATAATACAGTTTTTGTCTTTTTGCTTATGTCATTTAGTATAATTTCTTCCAGTTTAATTCATGTAATAAGTGACAGTATTTCTATCATTTTTAATGAAGATTAATATTTCTCTGTGTATACATAAATAGGGATATAAGGTATTCATACCTACATACACATTTTCTTTATTTGTCCACCAGTGGACACTTTGGTTGATACCATATCTTAGCTATTGTGAATAATGCTACATTGAACTTGATAGGGTAAATTTTTCTTAGGGATATAGATTTCATTTAATTTTCAATAGATTATTAAATGACAAAAATTGTACATTTTTGGTACCATTTGGTGTCTCCGTGCATGTATAGAAGGTATAATGTTTAAATCGGGTAACACATCTCTATCTCCTCAAACTCCTGTAATGTCCTTATGGTGAAAATATTCAAATACCCTTTTTTTAGCTATTTCTTGTTAAAATATATAATACATTATCATTATTTATAAGAAGTCTTGCCAGTGTCCTGGAGAGTTTCCTCAATGTTCTCCTCTAGTGATTCAATGGTATCAGGTTGTGGATTTAGATCCTTGATCCATTTTGAGTAGATTTTTGTATAAGATATAAGGCACGGGTCTTGTTTCAGACTTCTGCATGCACAGATCCAATTTTCTCAGCACCATTTGTTGAAGAAGAGATTGCTTTCTCAAGGGATTGCTTTTTAGCTTCTTTGTCAAAGATTAGTTGGTAGTAGATATGTGGATTGATTTCTGTAGTTTCTATTCTGTCTCATTGGTCTACATGTCTAATTTTGTGTTAATACCAAGCTGTTTCGTTTATAACTGCCCTGTAGTGTGTCTTGAAATCTGATATTGTGATGCCTCCACCTTTGTTTTAGTTGCTTGAGACTGCTTTCGCTATCTGGGGTCTCTTTTCTTTCCATGAGTTTTAGCATAATTTTTTTCTAGATCTGAGAAGTTCATTGATATTTTGATTGGAATCACATTAAATCTGTACATTGCTTTAGGTAGTATGGACATTTTGATAATATTAATACTCCAATCAATGGATATGGAATTTTTTTTTTTACTTTTATTTAATGACTATAGATTTACAAAGTACAGTTTATGGACTACATTGGCTCCCCCCACAATGACTTCCCTCCCACCCGCAACCCTCCTCTTTCCCGCTCTCTCTCCCCTTCCATTCATATCAAGATTCATTTTCAATTTTCTATATATACACAAGATCAGTTTAGTATACATTAAGTAAAGATTTCAACAGTTGCACCCACATAGAAACACAAAGTGAAAAATACTGTTTGAGTACTCGTTATAGCATTAAATCTCAATGTACAGCACATTAAGGACAGAGATCCTACATGAGGAGTAAGTGCACAGTGACTCCTGTTGTTGACTTTACAAATTGACACTCCTGTCTATGGCATCCCTATGCTCCAGTCATGAGTTTCCAAGGCTATGGAAGCCTTTTGAGTTCACTGACTCTTATTTAGACAAGGTCATAGTCAAAGTGGAAGTTCTCTCTTCCCTTCAGAGAAAGGTACCTCCTTCTTTGAAGACCTGTTCTTTCCACTGGGATCTCACTCACAGAGATCTTTCATTTAGGTCCTTTTTTTTTTTTTTTTGCCAGAGTGTCTTGGCTTTCCATGCCTGAAATACTCTCATGGGCTTTTCAGCCAGATCCGAATGCCTTTAGGGCTGATTCTGAGGCCAGAGTGCTGTTTAGGACATCTGCCATTCTATGAGTCTGCTGAGTATCTCGCTTCCCATGTTGGATCGCTCTCCCCTTTATTTATTCTATCGGTTAGTATTAGCAGGCACTAGACTTGTTTATGTGATCCCTTTGACTCTTAGTCCTTTCATTATGATCAATTGTGAACTGAAATTGATCACTTGGACTAGTAAGATGGCATTGGTACATGCCACTTTGATGGGATTGAATTGGAATCCCCTGGTATGTTTCTAACTCTACCATTTGGGGCAAGTCAGCTTGAGCATGTCCCAAATTGTACATCTCTTCCCTCTCTTATTCCCACTCTTATATTTAACAGGGATCACATTTCAATTAAATTCGAACACTTAAGAATAACTGTGTATTAATTACAGAATTAAACCAGTCATATTAAGTAGAACAGACAAAAAAATACTAAGAGGGATAACGTATTAAGTTGTTCATTAACAGTCAAGGCTATGCTGATCAAGTCACCGTTTCTCATAGTGTCCATTTCACTTCAACAGGTTTCCTTTTTGGTGTTCAGTCAGTTGTCACCGATCAGGGAGAACATATGGTATTTGTCCCTTTGGGACTGGCTTATTTCACTCAGCATGATGTGTTCCAGATTCCTCCATTTTGTTGCAAATGACTGGATTTCATTGTTTTTTTACTGCGGTATAGTATTCTAAAGAATACATATCCCATAATTTCTTTATCCAGTCTACCATTGATGGGCATTTAGGTTGGTTCCAGGTTTTAGCTATTGTGAATTTGAGCTGTAATAAACATTAGGGTGCAGATCACTTTTTTGTTTGCCAATTTAATTTCCTTTGGGTAAATTCCAAGGAGTGGGATGGCTGGGTTGAACGGTAGGGTTATTTCCATTTCTTTCTGTTTTGTAATTTTTGTTATAGACATCTTTCACCTCCTTGGTTGAATGTTTTCTAAACTATGTGATTTTTTTCTATAGCTATTGTGAATGGGATTGATCACTGAAGTTCTTTCTCAGCCATTGCATTGTCTACATATAGAATGGCTAGTGATTTTTTTGTTCCTATAACTCCACCAAACTGTTTTGTGAGTTCTAATAGTGTCTTGGTGGAGTCTTTTGGTTCTCCTGCATATAGGATCATGTCATGTGCAAATAGGGATAATTTAACTCCTCCTTTCCAATTTGTGTCCCTATATTTTCTTTTTCTTGCTTAAAAATTCCAGGACTGTGGCTTAAACTTCCAGAATTATATTGAATAGCAATGGTGAGAGTGGCCATCCTTGACTGGTTCTGAATCTTGGTCAAATGCTTCCAACTTTTCCACATTCAATAAGATGCTGGCTGTGGATTTGTCATAAACTGCTTTGATTGTGTTGAGGAATGTTCCTTCTATACCCAGTTTCCTTAGTTTTTTTTTTTTTTTATCATGAAAGGATGTTGTATTTTAGCAAATGCTTTCTCTGCATCTACTTAGATTATCATATAGTTTTATTTTTAAATTTGTTAATATGATGTATAACATTTATTGATTTGCATGTGTTCAGCCAACTCTACATATCAGGTATAAATCTCAGTTGATCTGGGTGAATGATTTTTCTGATGTATTGTTGGATTAAATTAGCTAATATTTTGTTGAGCATTTTCCCATATATGTTCATCAGTGATATTGATCTATATTTCACTTTTTTGTATCTTTTTCTGGTTTTGGAATTAAGGTAATGCTGGCCTCATAGATGGAGTTTGGGAGGATTACCTCCTTCTCAATTGTTTTCAATAGCTTGAGAAGAATTGGAATTAGTTCTTCTTTAAAAGTCTGATAAAATTCAGCAGTGAATTCTTTCTCTCTCTCTCTCGGTTATTCAGACAAATGGCATATCAATTTTCTTTATTTTTTTTTTCAAAAACCAGCTCTTCATGTCTCTGATCTTTTGTATGTTTTTTACTTCAATTTTGTTTCTTCTCTAATATTAATTATTTCTTCCTACTAATTTTGATTTGGTTTGTTGTTGTTTTTCTAGGTCCTTCAGATGCATTGATAGCTCATTTATTTGATGCCTTTCTAATTTCTTGATATAGGCACCAATTGACATAGACTTTCCTCTTAACTCTGCCTTTTCTGTATCCCATAAGTTTTGATATATTATATTGCCATTTTCATTAATTTTGAGAATTTTTTTTGATTTCCATTTTGATTTCTTTTATGACACATTGTTCATTCACAAACTTGTTGTTCAGTCTCCATGTATTTGCATATTTTCTAAAGATTCTTGAGTTGTTCATTTCCAACTTCACTCCACTGTGGTCAGAAAAGATGCATGGTATGATTTTGATTTTTTTAATTTTCTGAGACTTGCTTTATGGCCTTGTGATATCAGTTGTATTATTTCCTGTTTTGCTTACTTGAGTCTTCTCCATTTTTTGTTAGTCTAGTTAAAGAATTATCTTTAAAAAAAAAACCAACTCAGTTTCATTGATCTTTTTAAATTTCCATTTCATTTATTTCTGTTAATTTTTTTTATTTCATTGCTTATACTAATTTTGGATTCAGTTTATATTTTTGTATTTCCTTGAGGTGTAATATTAGATTATATTTGAAAGCTTTCTTTATTCTTAATGAAGACATGTGTTATAATCTTCCTTCTTAGAACTGCTTTTGCTGCATCCAGTAAGTTAGGGTATATTATGTTTCCATTTTTGTTTATTCCAATATGTGTTTTTTCATTTCCCTTTTTTTGTCTTTGTTCCACTAGTTATTCAAAACTGGATTGTTTTCTTTCAATGTGTTTATAAATCTTCCAATTCTTTTCCTGTTATTTATTTCTGTTTTTATACTATTTTAGAAAGAAAAGATACTTAGTAAAATTACAGTTTTCTTAAGCCTTGTTGAGTGTTCCTTGGACTTTTCCCTGTATACCTGTGAAGAATGTGTATTCTGATGTCATTGCACAGAATGTTCTGAGTATGACTGTTATTTTCAATTTGAGCTATAGTTTTGTACAAGTCTGCTGTTTCATTATTGATTTTCTCACTGGATTATTTACCCATTGTTGAAAGTGGGATATCGAAGTCCCCTACCATTTTACTGCTATCTTTATTTCCCCTCAAAATATTAATATTTTATTTATATTCTTAGGTGCTATAATACTGAGTACTTGTATATTTATAGTAGTTTTACTCTAGGGATAGGTGCTGTGGCCTAGAAGGTTAAGCCTCTGCCTGCAGTGCCGACATCCCTTATAGTTAAAGGTTCAAGTCTTGGCTGCTCTACTTTTTTTTTTTTTTGACAGGCAGAGTGGACAGTGAGAGAGAGAGACAGAGAGAAAGGTCTTCCTTTGCCGTTGGTTCACCCTCCAATGGCCGCCGCGGCCGGCACGCTGCGGCCGGCGCACCGCGCTGATCCGATGGCAGGAGCCAGGAGCCAGGTGCTTTTCCTGGTCTCCCATGGGGTGCAGGGCCCAAGCACCTGGGCCATCCTCCACTGCACTCCCTGGCCACAGCAGAGGGCTGGCCTGGAAGAGGGGCAACCGGGACAGAATCCGGCGCCCCGACCGGGACTAGAACCCGGTGTGCCGGCGCCGCTAGGAGGAGGATTAGCCTAGTGAGCCGCGGCGCCGGCGGCTGCTCTACTTCTGATTCAGCTCCCTGTTAATGTGTCTGGGAAAGCAGCAGAGGATAGCCCAAGTCCTTGGGCCCCTGCACCCACATGAGAAATACGGATGAAACTCCTGGCTCCTGGCTTTAGCCTGACCCAGCCCCAGGAAGTGGAGCAGCTAGGACTTGAACAAGCACCCATATGGAATGTCAATGCTGCAGGCCAAGGTTTTTACCCATGGAGCCACAGCACTGGCCCCAATAAATCTTTTCAAAAAGAAAATAGTTGCTTTATTCTCTTGATAAATTGCCCCCATTTATTTTTATATAATGGTGTTCTTTGTCTCTCATGACAGTTTTTCTGTTAATGTCTGTTTGGTCTCATATAAAGATTACCACCTTTGGTTTCTTGTTTTAGTGTTTACACAGAAAATATTTTCTGTCCTTTTCACTTCCTGCCTGTTTGTGTCCTTAAGAATAAATTAAGTCTCTTGTAGGTAGCTTATGGTTATATTTTTTAAAGACATGTTTTATCTATTTGAAAGGCAGAGTGACAGAGAGAAGGAAAAGCAGAGAAAGAGATCTTCCACCTGCTGGTTCACTCCTCAAATAGCCACAATAGCCAGGGTTGAGCCAGGCCAAAGCCTGGAGCCTTGAACTCCATCTGAGTCTCCCAATGTGGATGGTAGGGACACAAACACTTGGGCCATCATCTGCTGCTTTCCCAGGCACATTAACCGGGATCTGGATTGGAAATGGAATACCTGAGACTTGAACTTGGTGCTGCAATGTTGGATGCTGGCATTGTAGGTGTTCGCTTAACCTGATTTGCCAAAATGCTATCCTCTATAGTTATATTAATTTATTTGAAATTCCAGGTTACAGAGAGATTGAGAGAAAAATGGGGAGGGAAAGGAGGAGAGAAAGAGAGAGAGAGAGAGAGAGAGAGAGAGAGAGAGAGAATGAATATGAATCTTCCATCTATTATTTCACTCCCCAAATGGCTGCGATGGCTAAGGCTAGGCCAGGAGCCAGGAGCCTTATCTGGGTCTTCAACATAGGTGGAAGAAGCCCAAACATTTGGGCCATCTTCCACTGCTTTCCCAGGCCATACTTAGGAATCTGGTTGGGAAGTGGGAAAGCCAGGACATAAACTGGCACCATTATGGGATGCTGGCATCATAGGTGAGGCTCTACCTGCTAGGCCCTACACTCTGTAACTTTTAACTGAATAGTGTAGCCCTTTTAAATTTGAAGTTATTTGAGAGGACAGACCGAGAAAGACAGACACAGAGAAATTTCTCATTCGTCAATTCATTTCCTGAATGCCAGCAATGCAATCCAGATCACCCCCTGCCTCAAAGGTGTACTTTATCAGGAAGCTGGAATTGGGAGCATATCCAGGATTAGATCCCAGACACTCCAGTATTGGATGCAGGCATCCAACTCAGCAGCTTAATTGCTCCTTGAAATGCCCACCCATAAAGTAATTATTGATAGGTAAAGTCTTGCTGATTCCATTTTGCTAATAATTTTCGGTGTGCTTTGTAATGCATTCTTTTATTCTCTGTCTTCTTTTGTAATGTAATTATATTTTGTTTCACCACTTTGAGTATATCATCCTACTCCTGTTCAGCTGAGAAGTGTGTATAGTTTTATTAGGTTCCCTTTTATGTGATGGGTCACCTTTCTCTTGTTGCTTTCAAAATTTTGTTTTTGACTCTTGAGAAAGTATTTATGTTTCAGTGATTATGTCTTTATGTTTAATTACTTTAAGTCTTTAGAGTGCCATGGTTCATTTCTCTTTCCAGATTTGGGAATATTTTTAGTTGTTATTAATTGAAATGATTTTCCTTCTTTTATTTTCTTTTTTTAAAAAAATTATTTAATTATACAAATTTCATGTATTTCATATATACAGATTTAGGAACATAATGATACTTCCTCCCCATTCCCACTCCCACCCAACTTTCAAACTTTCTTCCTCCTCTCCCATTTCCACTCGTAATTTTTACAAATATCTATTTTCACTTTACTTAATGATTATATAGTTAACCCCACGCTAAGTAAAAGTGTTCAACAGATAGTATGAAGAAAAAAAATGACACTGTTCCCCAGCAGAAGAGACAAGGGCTGTAAAAATCAAATCTCAAAATGTCCATTTCACTCTTAAACGTTACATTTTAGGTACTCTATTAGTTACCTCAGATCAGGGAAAACATGATATTAGTCTTTTGGGGACTGGCTTATTTCACTAAGCACAATGGTTTCCAGTTGCATCCATCTTGTTGTAAAAGACAGAATTTCTTTTTTTTTTTTTTTAATTTACAGCTTAGTAGTACTTCATAGCCTCTTGTTTCTCGTTCTTCATTCTTTCTAGTACTTCCGTAGTAAATACATTGATTTGGTGTCCTCTTAGTACTATGGGGGGCTTTGCTGTTTTGCATTCATTTTTGTGCCATTATAGCTGTGTAACTTCAAATAAACCACCTTTGAGCTCACTGATTCTTTTTCTTCTTGATCAGTTTTCCTGTTGAAACTGTGTATGGAATTTTTCGCTTAAGTCATAGTGTGCTTCAGCTGCATAATTTTTTTAACTTTTATTTAATGAATATAAATTTCCAAAATACAGCTTATGGATTACAATGGCTTCCCCCCCATAACGTCCCTCCGACCCGCAACCCTCCCCTTTCCCTCTCCCTCTCCCCTTCCATTCACATCAAGATTCATTTTCGATTCTCTTTATATACAGAAGATCAGTTTAGCATATATTAAGACTTCAACAGTTTTCACCAACATAGAAACACAAAGTGAAAAATACTGTTTGAGTACTAGTTATAGCATTAAATCTCAATGTACAGCACACTAAGGACAGAGATCCTACATGAGGAGTAAGTGCACAGTGACTCCTGTTGTTGACTTAACAAATTGACACTCTTGTTTATGGCCTCAGTAATCACCCTAGGCTCTTGTCATGAGCTGCCAAGGCTATGGAAGCCCCCTGAGTTCACCGACTCTGATCATATTTAGACAAGGTCATAGTCAAAGTAGAGGTTCTCTCCTCCCTTCAGAGAAAGGTACCTCCTTCTTTGAAGACCTGTTCTTTCCACTGGGATCTCACTCGCAGAGATCTTTCATTTAGGTCTTTTTTTTTTCCCCAGGTGTCTTGGATTTCCATGCCTGAAATACTCTCACGGGCTTTTCAGCCAGATCTGCGTACTTTAAGGGCTGATTCTGAGGCCAGAGTGCTGTTTAGGACATCTGCCATTCTATGGGTCTGCTGTGTATCTCACTTCCCATGTTGGATCGTTCTCTCCCTTTTTAATTCTATCAGCTAGTGTTAGCAGACACTAGTCTTGTTTATGTGCTCCCTTTGGCTCTTAGTCCTATCATTATGATCAATTGTGAACAGAAATTGTTTAGTTCTTTTTTAAGTTTTATATCTTTTTATTGAGCTTCTCATTTTCTTCATGCATTGTTTTCCTGATTGTTTTAGTTGTCTGCTGTTTTCTTTTCAGCACAGTGGCCTCTTAATTACTTTGAAACACTTTTGAGGTAGTTATTATTTTCCACTTCTTTTGGATAAGTTACTGGTGTTTTCTTTGTTTCTTTAGTGATATATTTTTCTCTTATTCTTAATCTTGTGACCTTGCATTGGTGGCTGGATATTTGAAGAAGTGAGTGCTTCTTCTAGTCTTTGTAGCCTGGCTTTGACAAGGAAAGCCCTTTACTTGTCAGCTCATCCAGAGTCTGGGCAGGCTGGTTGGCAGGTTACATAGGTGGGCTGTGAGAATCCTTGCCTGGCCTCTCCTAAAACCTGGGTCAGTAGGTAAAAAGGTAAAAATAATCTATGTTTTCCCACCGTAGCAGGCACACTGTAGTAAAACCCAAGATGAAATTGTCATAGCCAGAAGCTTTGGATCTTTCCAGCACTAAAATGACTTCTGCATTCCAAGTCTGCAGGACAACCTCTGCAGATCCAGAACGAAGGTTTGTTCTCAAAGATTCAAATTCCAGGTCATCCTCAGTGCCAGCAAAGGCCTGTAGATACAGGTTCCAGGTTCCACCACACAGATCCAGGCTCTAGTCTCTTTCTCACAGTCCCAGGCAATAAGCCTGACACAGTAGGCCAGTCCCTGGACAATTATGAATAGGGCTATACTCATGGACTCAAGCATAATCCCACCTCACTCTCAAGGTGGCTGCATGCACTGAAGCCTGAGATACAAGAAGGAAATAGATTATTTTAACTATAATTAAATCAAGAAAAGCTTTTTATCAAAATGAAGCAACAATATAAAAAAAGACAACTAGGGTAAATAAATTTGCAACAGATATAACTGAAAAAGAAATGACATCTTCAAGTAGGTTTCATGTAATTATTAAGAAAAATGAAATTAAGTCCTTGTTAAATTATGTGATACATATTAACATTTTAAAACACAAAGAACAAATGACAAATAAGTGTATGAAAAGATTGTCAACCTCATTATTAATGAGATAATTTCAAATTAAACATGAAATTGGATTTTATACCCTTTACTTTGGCAACAATTAAAATTGCAGACAAGTTTAGGTGCTGGTCAGGATCAGGACAATATAATACTACTTTAGTGCTTCTAGAGTAAATTGGCAAAAAAAAAAAAAAAAAAAAAAACCTTTGGAAACACATTTTTGTTTTCTAGTAAGCTAGAAAGCATGGCTGATACAATTACTGCTATCCAAATATACATTGTTCTTCTGTATTCCCCAGACACCTTTATTCTAGGTGGTATCTTAAAATAAGTTTAGAAAAGTGGGATGTGAAGAGAAGTGATACGTTACTTCTGGGATGAGACATTTAAATGTAGGTACAAGGTTCCAATTGTTCTTTTCCGCTCCTTCAGTAACTAGGAAACCGTGTATTGCAGTGGTGAAACCAGAAAATGGAAGCAGTTGTAGTCACTGATTCAAGAAATGGAGGAAAGTTTCTGATGTTCAGTGAACCTTGTGTGAGTGAGAAATAAAGATTTGCTGTTTTATACCACTGAGATTTTAACCTGTTTGTGTTATCACAGTAAAGGCTAAACTTTAAACATCCTACTTTTGCCAATGACTTAAAAAATCCAATCTTTCATATGTATTCAGAAATTCTTGAGCTGTTCACCTGGAGACATGTATTCTTAATAGTATTGAAAATAATAACAGAAAACAAATTGTGTTTATCAGTATTTGAGTGAGAAACTAGGTAGCAATAAAAATACTTAGTTATATAAAAGGCATGAATCTAAAAATGCAAAAGGAACACTGTTTAAGGAAGAGTAACACACAGAATGATATAAAGAGTAAGACTTCATTTTTAAAATTCAGTAACACGTACAACTAAGGATTTATAAGCATTGAATTTTTCAGAAACAAATATGTAGCATGTAAACTATAAAGAATTTTTTAAAAATGTATAACACAAAAATCAGAATATTGGTTACCCTTGAATCTTAGAGAAATTAGGAATATTAGGATTAATAATAGTAATAATAATAATAATAATAATAATAGCTACCAGTATCATTTACTTAGATATTTTCTACATATTAGTTAGATGTGACAAAAAGAGCTTTGTGACAAATGCTTTTATTTTCTCCATTCTGTAGGTTGGATGATTTACAATATTCCTTATTCATGATGATAATCAAGTGATAGAGCCTGATATTTGAACCCTATGTATAAGAGGCACTCTTAAACAACCGAAAAGTTGAAAGTAAAATTATGGAAAAGGTATGCGAGGCAAATAAGAGCTAAAAGAATGCTCAGGATTCTCTTGATAAGAGAACCAATAGCAAGTGTGTGTGTGTGTGTGTGTGTATAGACATATACACATGCACAAGTGCATACACACACAAGCGCACACACACATATATATGTTTATATATATACATATATGGAAAGGAAGAGTGCTTTTTTAAGAAATTGACTTATATATTTTAGTGGCTGGAAAGTCAAAAATTTGAAAATCTTTAGATTTGAGATCTAGGGAAAAGTTGATATTTCAGTTGCAGTATAAAGAGGCAGTGTTCCCTTTTACTTGCTGTACCTCTGCCTTTTATCTTATAAGGTGTTCAACTGATTGGGTGAGGGTTACCTGTATTATGGAGGGTGATCTGACTTTTTGACATATGGATCTAAATGTTAATCTCATCTAAAATGTAATTCCACAGATACTTTTGGCTGGTGTTTAACCTACTAACTTTGTGCCATGGCCTAGGAAAACTGACATATGTAATTAAAGAACAGGTCATCAAAGAAGGAGGTACCTTTCTCTGAAGGGAGGAGAGAACTTCCACTTTGACCAAGGCCTTGTATAAAAATTATCAGAGTCAGTGAACTCAGGGGGCTTCCATAGCCTTGGCAGCTCATGACAAGAGCCTAGGGTGATTACTGAGGCCATAAACAAGAGTGTCAATTTGTTAAGTCAACAACAGGAGTCACTGTGCACTTACTCCTCATGTAGGATCTCTGTCCTTAGTGTGCTGTACATTGAGATTTAATGCTATAACTAGTACTCAAACAGTATTTTTCACTTTATGTTTCTGTGCGGGAGCAAACTGTTGAAATCTTTACTTAATGTATGCTAAACTGATCTTCTCTATATAAAGAGAATCAGAAATGAATCTTGATGTGAATGAAAGAGGAGAGGGAGTGGGAACGGGGAGGGTTGCGGGTAGGAGGGACGTTATGGGGGGAAGCCATTGTAATCCATAAGCTCTACTTTAGAAACTTATATTCATTAAATAAAAGTTAAAAAAATCCATTAAAAACAAAATTCAAGGCATGAAATATCATAAGGAAAATGATAGATGCTATGTAAGAAAGAACAGTCAGAAAATATAATCATCATGAACATATATGTACCTCAAAATGTAGCTTTAAAAGTAAACACCTGTAATGCAACTGCTAAGGGAAAGTGATGAATTAACAATCAGAGAGTTTAACATGCCGCCCTCCAAACTCATATATGAAGCAAGGAAATGGGAAATAGAAAAAGGGATATTTGAAAAATTAATTTTAAGCTCATATTTTATACTATGAAAAGAATTTATATTTTTTATGACTTAGGAATCATTTATACAAATTCACCAAATGATAAAGGAAGGGAATTTCATATATGAAGTTAATGTACTATAAAATAAATAGCACAATAAATTTAGAAACCAATAGGGGCTGGCATTGTGGCTTAGCGGGTAAAGCTGCTGCCTCCAACCCTGGCATCTAATATGGGCACTGGTGTAAGTCCTAGCTGTTCCACTTCTGACCCAGCTCTCTCCACACAAGTGCTTAGGCTGCTGCATCCACATGAGGCATCCAGATAGCTCCTAGCTCCTGCCTTTGGCATAGCATAGCCCTGGAGCTGCAGCCATTTGGGGATGGAAGATTTATTCGTTCATTCATTCTCTCTTTCTCTCTCGCTCTTACTCTCGCTCTCTTTCTCCCTTTAAAATTAATAAAATAAATATTTCTTTAACAAGAAACCAATGTATCTCTAAACTAAATATCACTAAATAATCCTTCGAGTCAAGAGCAAATAAATATTTTGGAGAAAATGAAAGAAAAACATTGCGAGTAGAGCCAATGGAGAGGAGTACAAAAATAAGATTGTGGGGGCAGGCAGAGATGATAGCATGTAGGACATTGTATGCCTGCGTAATGACTTTTTTTTTATTTTGTAGTATAAAGATTTTATTAAAGATTAAGATTTTTGTTTTCTCAGTCTGTGACTTCTACTCCAAGACGTCCAGCTGCGTAATGACTTTTATAAAAAAAAGATTGAATTTTATTCTTCTACAGTTGAATGATGCAATTCATTGTAGACTATCTCAGCTTTTCTATTTCTTTATTTGCTGTTTCAAAGTTCTTCCTTTGCTTTCTCTCCCTTCTTTTACATATTCCATTTTCTTCCCGTCTAATTTCCTTCTCCTTGATTTCTTTCCCTTTCTTTCTCTCCTATCCCTTACCCTTGATATCTTCTATTCTTAATTCCTGCTTTCTTGACCATTCATATCCCTTACCTCTGTTCTCCGTAGTTCAGTATGATAGATACGTGAAGGAGTTCTTTGTGAGTAAATGGGCATTTTTAAGTCTGAAGGTAGGAACCACTCCAGACTTCTTTTTTTCCCCTCTGCCTTAAGCTCTGTATTGGATAGTATTGCTTCTCCCAACAGGGTTGGATATCTAGCACCATTGTCTTTCTTTCATTAGAAATATGAACATAACTAACTCATCTGTAGCTTATATTTCTCTAATGACCAAACCACTTCTCTTTCTGTTTGTTTCTTATCCCTTTGTATGTACTGCATTCATTCCACAGGCATAGTTAGTGAGGCACATATAAGCAACTCAACTCACCATAGTTGTCTGCATAGCAACTTGAGGTCCTAAAATATTTTTCCCTTTAGTATTATTGCATAAATCAGGCAGTTCTAAGATCAAAGCTCTTATTTCTCTTTCTGTGTGAATATGGCTTAACTTGCTCCCAGCAACTTTGCTAGCAATGAAATTTCTCATATTTTGAGTGTTCCTTCTTCATCAGCATCCTTTGAAAACTGTTATTAAAGGTAAATGGAATGTGAATTAAAGAGAGAATAGCGAAGGAGAAAGATGAGGAGAGGAGAAAAGAGAGAAAACAAAACTAAAACCTCATCATATGGCTCTTTGACACATTTCCCAAGTATGAGATTAACTTTGGACCCTAAGTCGTGGTTAGAAGCAATTTCTCTTCAGTAGTTCAATGCAGGTAAACATGATCTTTCCCAACTAGTCAGAGTGGCCTTTTAACCTCTTTACCTGCATTTCTTGGGTTTTATTTCACTGGAAATCCAAAAGTCATCTTTCTTTGCTTGGTGTGATCTAATCATCATTTTTCCTAGAGCTTGACTTCAGAAACAGTTCACAATTTTAAATTGTTTTCTCCAAGGAGCTGTCTTATACCTTATCATATCTTATTGCCTTTAAACACTGACAACACTGACTTTCTCCCTAGAAAGCAAAAAGAGTGAACCAAACAGATGTTTTCTTATCAAGAATTCATAGCAGACCTATTTATCCCAAATTAGCATATCTCATTAACTGTCTCAAGGACACAAACTGAGTTGTCTTTGAAAAAGTGTCTCAGAAAACCTCATCTTTTAGAGAAGAAATGAATTTCCAAGCAACTGCTTTTTTTTAAGTCTCTCCTTTCTTGATGGAAAATGAATAAAAACAAGATCTGAACTGTTGTCCATTAGAGCACTTTACTTAGTCTGGATTCTTGCAATGATTATTATTATCAGTAGTCATATAAACCTGGGCCCCATGTGGAGAATGATAAGGATAGGGAGTTTTGTTGTCCTGCTTTATATCAAGCTTTAACACTTAGTATTTACTTACTGCCAGTACTTCCAATGTCATGTGCTTTATGTCCATTGTATTATTTATTAATCATAATAGCCTATAAGTTATAAAATATTATTTCCCCTTCTCCATTTTTCTACTGGGGAATCTGTACCATGAAAAGATGAAAAAAAATCCAAATGTCATTGCTAGTAATCAACAGAGAGAGCACTAAAAATATGTCCTGTATGACAATGAACCCATACTTTTCTGCTAAATTGTGCTGCATGATTGATCTATCAATTTTCATACTCCCTGCCACAGAGTATGTACTGAATAAATGACCAAAGCAATGATTACAAGTGAGCCTGGATGTATGTTTAGCTACGTAATAATTCTGAGTCAGCATGGTTCTATAATTGTGCATTTAAATTCATGTCATGTCTCTCACACATTATTTTTATTTTTTATTTTATTTTTCTTTAATTTGACAGCTAGAGTTAGCAGTCAGAGAGAGAACCGAAGGAAAGGTCTTCCTTCCATTGGTTCACTCCCCAAATGGCTGCTCCGGCCGGAGCTACGCCGATCCGAAGCCAGGAGCCAGATGCTTCCTCCTGGTCTCCCATATGGGTGCAGGGCCCAAGCACTTGGGGAATACTCCACTGCTTTCCCAGGCCACAGCAGAGAGCTGTGCTGGAAGAGGAGCAACCAGGACTAGAACCCAGCACCAATATAGGATGCCAGTGCCGCAGGCGGAGGATTAACCAAGTGAGCCACAGCACCGGCCCTCACACATTCTTTAGGGTGTCAAATGGCAAGTATTATTGTTTTGAATTAAAGGAAATTAAAATAAGTTTTATTTTGTGAGGTTTTAATGATAATTTCATCAAACCCCTTTGATACGCAGAAATCTGGGTATTTCCCATCCTCCTAAAGTAAAAGGTTTTTTTTTTTTTTTTTTTTTTTTTTCCTGTGTTTGTTTTATTCAGTGTCCCTCTAGAGGTTACCAAGTGACATCTCAACCTCTTGGTCGTGTATTCAAGGTGATCCACAATATGAGCCATCCCTTCTACTGAGGTACTTTGGAGTTTCCATTCTACCACTATTGCCTCTCCATAATGCACTTGCACAATACACACACACACCACACCACTTAGTCTTCTTAGTCCTTAGTCTTCTTTAATGCCATTGCTTCTGTTTGGAACAATTTCTTTTATATAGATTTTCACTTGTGGGTAAGATTTGTTTTACCACTGCAGTTGGAATGCAGGAAAAGCCACATTTACTTATGATTTTAAAATCAAATTAAATAGTTTGAGCAAATATTCATGATGGTTGATGAAAAGTCCAAAGTCAGTCATTTGGGATTTTGTATGGGAGTGCTTTTTCTCTCTCTCTTTATTAATGTATTTGAATGCCAGGTGCTTTTGTGTATCTCCTCAAGAGTCATCATTGCCTATTGCTTCCCCATAGACACCTGGTGCAGCTTTGATGGTGTTTCTCTACCCTCTATACTATGCTTTTGTTCTTTAAAGTATTTCTTAATTTCTAAGCTTCATACCTTATTCAACATGACCATTAGAAACTAGAGCCCTAATGGCAATTTTATTCAGCTATGCCAACCTAAGCCTAAGGAACTATTTTTTAAAGATTTATTTATTTGTTTGAAAGTCATAGTTACACACACACACACACACACACACACACTTTACTAGAAGAAATTGTATAAGAAATTAGTCTAATTAATTGTGTTTTACATATTTACTTGGTGGTTGAAACTTTCTCATATATTTGCTTCAGATATTGAAGGGGCTTCATTTTCTGAATTTTAATCTTATGTCAAATTTTATTAAAGATTTATTTATTTATTTGAAAGTCAGACTTACACAGAGAAGAGAGGCAGACAGACAGAGAGAGAGAGAGAGAGAGAGAGAGCTCTTCCATCCCCAATTGGATCAGAGAGGAGCAGCCAGGTCTCGAAATGGCACCCATATGGGATGCCGGTGCTTCAGGCCAGGTCATTAACCTGCTGCACCACAGCGCCAGCCCCCATAAGGAACTATTAAGAATCATGAGGTATAGGTGTTTAGTGTCTTTCACTAGTCTCATTTAGTCATCATTCAAATTATCACTTTATTCTGAGAACTGTGCTCTCAAAGGAGTGGATTTATAGATCAAGATTAATTGAGCATGTCCAACACAAATCACCCAGCAGAAACATGAGCTACATATAATAGCTGTTGTTTTGAGTCATGTGTTAGTTTCTTAGAGGATATCATAACATGGAGTTGCAGACTGGATGGCCTAGACAGACATTTACCTCCTCATATTCTGAAGCCTAGAAGTGAGAGATCAAAGTTACCAAAGTTATTTTTTTCTCTGAGGCCTCTCTCCTTGGCTTACAGATGGCCATCCTCTCCCTGTGTCTTCATATGGTCTTCTCTCTGTTCACATCTGAGTCTTAATCTCTTCTTATAAGGACAGCAATCTTCTTGGATTAGGACCCACACTAATGACCACATTTTTGCTTAACTATCTCTCTAAAGGCCTTATTACGTACTACAGTAAATTTCTGAGGTCCTGAGAGTTAAGATTCCAATATGTTAATTTGGGAGCAGGCTGCAATTCATTTTTTTTTCCTGAATGAATGCCACTCAGCCATTCTGTTGTGACTCCTTCTATGAGACTTCTTTCCCCTAACAAAGCTATCCTCAAGGTAGCAACTCCTCCTCCCGTCTTCTGAAACACAAAATGCTATCTCTTTCTCTGCTGTTCATGTGACCCTAATCTTCTAAAACCTTCCTCTTTCAGTGGTGGGAAAATAGGACCAAGAAGTGTGCTCATTAAATTACAGAATTAATAAATAGTCATGTAACATTCCAATCCTTCAATACCCTTTGCCATAGGACTTTCCCTAGATATCTCAACTCTAAATCATCTTTATTTTCTATGAATTTCTATAGCCCCAGTGCTTTCCTACTGTATTGCTTGGAACTTGAATATATACTATCCTGCATTGCCATCCTAGTGCAAATATGTGCCATTTTATCAAGTAGAAGGTAAAATCATAGTCTAGAGTTTAGGGCAGATAATTTGTACTTCCCATATAACAACTGACCATTCAGTGGGCACTCTGGATCCAGTTAGCTTAGTGATATTACATATTACAATCAATAACTAATAGCACCAGTTTTATTTTGTATATGGTATGACATTTATACTTTCTATGGAAAAATGTGAAGATAGCTTTTGCTCCCTTTGTCGTCATAGGAATGACCTTGAATTTTTAGTGCTTATGATGTGCTTTAGAAAGGTGATACTTGGAACACTGTTTAGTGTCAATGCTTCATATTTTGAACTTCACAAAGATTATTCAAGAAGAAAAAGTTGCTCTCATTTTTAAAATTTAAATTCATAGTCTTTAAAACATCTAGGCTGCATATAATATCTAAAATTAAACCAGGAGCATCTATTTTTCCCATTTATTGGTGTATAAGAAAAAGTAAGGCAATATTCGACCTCAGAAGCTTTATGACAGTTATTTCTTGTATACCAGAGAGGTTTCAATAAACATGCATGATAGAAAATGATGTTTTTATATCCTAGTTAGGAAGAAAATAGATGTTATTATAGACATTGACTGCAAGATATAATATCACTAAGCTAATGGAAACTGGAAATTTTGAGTACCTAGAAAGTTGCTGTAAATAGATCTGCTCTGAGCTGCACACAATTCTGACACATCCAAAGGGACTTGCTTCTAAAGAACCTGGAAATACGGTGGTGACTTACTACTGGTAACTTACTGGTGCTCTTGACTATCACCAGTCAGGCTATCCGCACCTTGCTTAATCTGTTCTCTGTGCCTACCACAGTCTGAGAACAACTCTCTACTCTTTGCTTCTAACAATGTCAGCCCATGTTTTCTTCAAGAACTAGTTAAGAAATAATATTCCCAAATAAATAGTAATAATAATGAGCATTTTCTTTGTGCCGGCTTCTCTCTGACATATTTTTCAGATATTAACTCATTTAATCCTTTAAAGAGCCTAACGATCCTGTTATTTCTCTTATTTTTAAAGGAAGAGGTAACTAGTCATTGGGAGACTGAATAAATTTCTAATGTCATATGACTAGTAACTAGCAGAATGAAACTATGAACTCAGAGAGTCTATCCCTTGAACACTATACCATGATGCTATCATGAATTTCCTCCACATTCTGTTCATACTCACATATACATTTTAGATACTGTTAACATCTGTCATATGCCAATCCCTATATTATATACTCATAAACATTCTATCAATTAGTCTTCAAAACACCTCTGAGGTAGGGACAGAGATAATGAGTACTTGGGTATTTGTACCTTACACAGATATGAGAAGGTTGTTAAAATTATCTACTCAAAACCCTTAAATTGCCATAAAAGGTACACCTGACTTTGTGTATATACCACTGCATGATAATTCTTATGCACATTCAAGTTTCAAAGTCCCTGAGCTAAACTAAGTGAAAGAACATAAGAAAACACTATATGCAGGTGCTAAAAAATTCAAACCATATTGCCTTTGAAATAACTGTCAAATCCCTAGAAGAGTTTTGAGAATGACTAGAGAATTACAAAGTATTCCTGTGGGCTATGCAGTTTGCTCCACACTTTGTATATTTCTTCAAAACTTCAACATGTGTTATCCGATTTTTTTGATATGAGGATTGCACAAGGTCGTATATTTTCACCTCAGCATCATTGTAATATTAGATTATTGAACTTAACTTTAAGGTGCAGAAATGAAATTTCACTCTGATATGCCATTCTCATCCTCATTTTATAGGTGAGAGAATTGAGGTTACAAAAAGTTAGGTATGTTTTTCTATAGTCACCTAGCTTGAAGTGACAGAAGAAGACTCTGAAACACACTGTTTTCAGTATAATGGGCTTATTTTTGAGGAAGTGTACACTTGTGATTAAGAGCTCTGTATCTGAATCTAGATTGTTGGGGTTTGAAGTCTGCTCTATCATTGACTGAATGTGAACAAATTGCTGAAAATCTTTATTGCTTTGATTCCCCACCAATAAAATGTAAACGGCTAAGTTAATGATAATGTATAAAATAGGTGTATTTCATAGTACTGTGACAATGAAACGGAAAAAGTATACAGAAAACACTTCCAAATTTCATTCTAAATGCTCATATAGTCTATTATTAGCTATCTTGTGTCCACAGGTTCAATTGCAGTTGAGTGGCAGTGAGTGGGATAAAATAAATAGAAATTCTATGTTGATTGTGCATTATGAACTCTCACTTCCTGTGTTGCCTGTGATCAGCCTTCGAAACAAGGACAGGAAAACAGAGCTTTGATTACAGCACTCCACTGCCCAATAAAGGCCAAACCTGCTGTGTTCTCAGTTAAAGAGACCCAATAAAAACATCTACATCTATAACTGCTTCCCCAAATACTTGAATGCAGATGTACTTGTTTTATAAATAGCACACCTAAATGTATTGGGATAGGAGGCAGGTGGAGACTGTACATAATCGTACTAACACTTACATTGTCAATGTATTCTCCTGAGCCATCATTACAAGATTCTTGAGGGTCTTTTCCCACTCTTTGGAAGGCTACAGCTCCCATCAACAGTGGCACAAATTATATATTTGCATCAGGAGATGCATAAACTTCAAACATACTGTCAGAATGAATATTCCTGTGTTGTGGTTTGATAAACAAATGTATTACAGTGAATATTGAGTAACCTACCTCCTCCCACCTCTTGTGGGATGATCAGAACAATTATAAATTTTTTTTTCTTTTTTTTAACTTTTATTTAATGAATATAAATTTCCAAAGTACAGCTTATGGATTACAATGGCTTCCCCCCCACAACGTCCCTCCAACCCGCAACCCTCCCCTTATCCACTCCCTCTCCCCTTCCATTCATATCAAGATTCATTTTTGATTCTCTTTATATACAGAAGATCAGTTTAGCATACATTAAGTAAAGATTTCAACAGTTTGCTCCCACACAGAAACACAAAGTGAAAAATACTGTTTGAGTACTAGTTATAGCATTAAATCTCAATGTAGAGCACACTAAGGTCAAAGATCCTACATGAGGAGTAAGTGCACAGTGACTCCTGTTGTTGACTTAACAAATTGACGCTCTTGTTTATGGCCTCAGTAATCACCCTAGGCTCTTGTCATGAGCTGCCAAGGCTATGGAAGCCCCCTGAGTTCATTGACTCTGATCATATTTAGACAAGGCCATGGTCAAAGTGGAAGTTCTCTCCTCCCTTCAGAGAAAGATATCTCCTTCTTTGATGACCCATTCTTTCCACTGGGATGTCACTCACGGAGATCTTTCATTTAGGTTTTTTTTTTCCCCCCAGAGTGTCTTGGCTTTCCATTCCTGAAATATTCTCATGGGCATTTCAGCCGGATCTGCATGCCTTAAGGGCTGATTATGAGGCCAGAGTGCTATTTAGGACATCTGCCATTCTATGGGTCTGCTGTGTATCTCACTTCCCATGTTGGATCATTCTCTCCCTTTTTTATTCTATCATCTAGTATTTGCAGACACTATTCTTGTTTATGTGATCCCTTTGGTTCTCAGTCCTATCATTACGATCAATTGTGAACAGAAGTTGATCACCTGGACTAGTGAGATGGCATTGGTACATGCCACCTCGAACAATTATAAATTTTAAACAATGTGGACCATTAAGTTATGCATCATCTAGCCTGGTTCACCTTGGCCTTGCCCACCCCCCTCACCGACCCAAGGTTCTGGAGGTAAGGATAGCATGTGTGTAGCCTGAATCTTGTAGAAACTTTTTACTGGTAAATTTTTGAAAGGGACATTTTGGAGGAAGTGTATATGAGTGGGAGAATAATATGAGTGTTGAGAACATGTTTCTGTTAGAAGAACTAGTTAATATTATTCCAGAGCAGAGCGGTCTTAGGTAACCAGAGTTGAGTAGTAGAATTACTTCAACAGTGCTTAAAAAACACAAATTGCCATTTTTTTCTTCAGACTTACCGAATAAGAATGTCCACGGAAAGTGTGTCTTTGGTTTAAAATGTGTAAGTTTTTCAGATTATTCTTTCCTGCACTCCAGAATAACAACCACTGTCTTATGCACTTTAGGATATGCAGGATTACCTAAAGGCTTGTTAAAAATATAGAAGTGAACTTCCTTTCCCTCAGATTCTGACTTGATAGATCTTATTGTTGGCTCAGAGATCTGTACAGTCTGTTGCCAATTTGGCTAATAGTGTTTTGAAACTAATGGATTTGAAAAGCCTGGTAGCAATGAAGCCTTTGATTCCTACAAGAGCCTAATATTTTTCCAGAGTATTTTCAAGTCCCCAGATATTCAATAAGTGCATGTCTTATATATAACTTTGAGCTGGGGTTTTCTGTACTTGGGAATGATGGTAGATAAAAAGATAGTATAGCCGGTGCCGCGGCTCACTAGGCTAATCCTCCGCCTTGCGGCGCCGGCACACCGGGTTCTAGTCCCAGTAGGGGCGCCGGATTCTGTCCCGGTTGCCCCTCTTCCAGGCCAGCTCTCTGCTGTGGCCCAGGAGTGCAGTGGAGGATGGCCCAAGTGCTTGGGCCCTGCACCCCATGGGAGACCAGGAGAAGCACCTGGCTCCTGCCATCGGATCAGTGTGGTGCGCCGGTTGCAGCATGCTGGCCGCGGCGACCATTGGAAGGTGAACCAACGGAAAGGAAGACCTTTCTCTCTCTCTCTCTCTCTCTCTCTCTCTCTCACTGTCCACTCTGCCTGTAAAAAAAAAAAAAGATAGTATATTGGTCTTGTATATATAAGAATTTCTTTGTGCTTTTGAGAAGACATATCTTTGCCTATAGGAATAACAAGTATAATACAAGGCCTAACTGTAGACTTTTCATACAGCTTTGGTACTAGGGAGGCAGGTGAGGGTGTGTTGGTCATTTTGAATCAAGAGATGGTAGCTCAATGTAGACCTTTCAAAAACTCCCTTAGCTCATTCAATTGATCCCAAATACTCTACACTGACCACTTTAATTTACAGCTGTTACTGTGGGCAGTGCTGTCCATCAGACCTCTGTAAGCAGAGAATTTACCCTGAGAGGTTAAGTTTTCATGTCAACCTTCTTCATTTCTTTCCTTCCCCTGGCTGTCAACCCTTCCACTCATGTAAAGTGGCTGCCTCTGACCTTCCCAAAAGAAGTGTAAATTGTTCTCCCTGAGACACTTGAATGAGTTTATCAATCAAAAAAAAGAACAAGACCTTTTTGCTCCAGAAGTGTAGTTGCACTTTGTAGGAGGGAATGAAAAGTGTGGTTCTCTTACTTAACTTGCCCAAATACAATGCCTGTGCCCATTTCTACTGTGGCTGGAGGTTAACACACATGCTTCATTTTAGCCTTTTGGGGTAATTTTGTCTTGTAATGTTACTTTGCCACTCTACATTTGCCATCTTTTACCAGTGCTCTGGAACATCCATCTTATGCTACAAAGACTACCATTACTGTCACAAACCAATCTGTTGTGAAATCCAGTGGCAGATTGGTCCTTTTATTCTGAGTCGTGGCTCTACAATGGTAAGCTACTTTGCTGGCTTTTTCTCTGGCTTAAAACTTGAGTTAGTTTTCATGGATCTTCATTCTATTCATCCTCCTTCCCTGAATTCTATCTTGACTTATGGACTCTGAGATATTTTTCATTTTATACTGATAGCCCTAAAACGGAAAATATATTTGTCTGGATTTCAAATGCTTCTTTTGATTTTAGACATTTTAGTGTAAATATTATTGCTTGATAATTACAACATGTCTCAAGTACAGATCAAGTAGAAGCAGTTATTCCTATCATATAGATAAGGAAATTAAAGCTAAATATTTAAGTGATATTTTTGTGATTGCAAAGTTCAGTACTACACAAAAACAAAAACTCTAGATGAGAGCATAGGCCATGTCACTTCTTTTTTATTTTTTAAAAAATATTTATTTATTTGAAAGTCAGCATTACACACAGAGAGAGAGGGAGAGGGAGAGGGAGAGGGAGAGAGAGAGAGAGAGAGAGAGAGAGAGAAAGAGAGGTCTTTCATCCACTAGTTCACTCCCCAATTGGCCACAAGGGCCGGAGCTGTACTGATCTGAAGCCAGGAGCCAGGAGTTTCTTCTGGGTCTCCCACGATGGTGTAGGGGCCCAAGGGCTTAGGGCATCTTCCACTGCTTTCCCAGGCACAGCAGAGAGCTGGATCGGGAGTGGAGCAGCCAGGACTTGAACCAGCACCCATGTGGGATGCCAGCACTGCAGGCAGCGGCTTCACCTGCTATGCCACAGCGCTGCCCCCCCATGTCACTTTTTTAATTCTTATAATTTTAAGAAGGTGAACAAGTAATTCTAACTTGTACTCTGGAAATTAAAAGAATGGTAAGATGGCAGAGGCTATTAGATACATACTTTAGATCCATTCCCTTTTTGTTTACTAACAAAATTATTAGATTGTTTGAGACATCATATACTCATCTATAAGATGATCCAAATCCATTTCATTCTGTTCCTAGATAAATGGCTGGAATGTATCTTACAACCTCCCTTGCTATTGGCTGTGGTGCAATAGCTATACATTCAGTGATTATATTAAAATGAAAAGTACCTTGATGATAAAGCCATGTGTAACTGTTGGGTAAGTTATATACAAGTGAAAGTGAATAGAAGGAATATCAACCAGTTCTGGACTGAAAGTTTCAATAAAATGTCTCTGTCCACACTCTTTTTTTATATAAAGAGAACAAATTTCATGTGTTTCATATACACAATCTTTTTTAAAGTTTTTTTTTTTTTTTTTTTTGACAGGCAGAGTGGACAGTGAGAGAGAGAGACAGAGAGAAAGGTCTTCCTTTGCCGTTGGTTCACCCTCCAATGGCTGCCACGGACAGCGCGCTACGGCCGGCGCACCACACTGATCCGATGGCAGGAGCCAGGTACTTATCCTGGTCTCCCATGGGGTGCAGGGCCCAAGGACTTGGGCCATCCTCCACTGCACTCCCTGGCCACAGCAGAGAGCTGGCCTGGAAGAGGGGCAACCAGGACAGAATCCGGCACCCCGACCGGGACTAGAACCCGGTGTGCCGGGCACCGCAAGGCAGAGGATTAGCCTAGTGAGCCCCGGCGCCAGCCATATATAAAATTTTAAGCACATAATGATACTTTTCATCCTTACTCCCTGACTCCTCCTTCCTCCTTTTCTTTTTTTTTTCTTTTGCTTTTTGTGATGAAATACTTTCAACTTACTTTATAGTCACAGTCTTAATCCTCTTCCAAATAAAGAATTAAATAAGTAGAAGGTACAAAGACCATAGTTCTGCAGGCATATAGACCAGGGCAATAAACAATCAAATCTCAAGATATCAATTTTGCTCTACATCCCTTCCCAACTATTTATATGATGAGCCTTTAGAGAATGACAGAGCCACAAAATAGAAAGAACCTAGATCTTAGAATCATCATGTAGAAAAGAAGTGTCCGATAACCAGCAACATCTGTCTTAGACTATTGGGCAATAAGCATTCATTTTTATAGTATTTGAGTCAAACATTTTGGCTCTATTTTACTGCCGTATTATCTGTTTTGTTCTATTTGGACATTTTGCTAATTGACTTGAGCATATGATAGAGTCTTATACAGTGCTATGGACATATACTCTACTGGGAGAAATTTCTATCAAGTCTCCTGAAACAGGAGTTAAATAGATAGGGAATGTACTCTCCCTTTATATTTTGAAAAATTACTTCCTACCTCTTTAAATGTAGATTCAGTATCCATGAGTCCAATTGTCACACTAAAGCATGACATGACCTTGGTAATAAAATCATGTAAGATTGGTGGAACAGATCCTAGGTTATTGATCACCTAATTGTGCTTCCATAATAGCTTTAGACTGCATATCAGACTTTCATGTGAGAATAGTAAACCTTTGTGAATTTAAACTATTGCTATTTTGGATTTTTATAGTGGCAACTGAACATAATCTAGTTGAAAATGCAGGCCACACATTTTCTGGGCTATGAATAATCGAGAGGTGTCTATAGGTTCAAATCCAACCCTCTCCATTAAATAACCACTCTTGCATACCACAAGACTCAGCTCCTTAATAGAAGCCCGTGGTTCTCTAAATGTTCCATGGTATCAGCTATGAGCTTGTTAGAAATGCAGATTCAGGGGCTTAACCCTGATTCACTGGGAACAGAGCCAGGAAAGTGTTATTACAAGCCCTCAATGTGAGCCTCACGCACTGTAAAATGTGAGTGGAATGTTTTCCCAAAAGCACCAGTTGGTACTCAATCATTATTTGTGTTATTTTAACAAATTGGTCTTGATATAGAGATTGTAAACATAATATTCACATTATAATCACCTGAGAAACTTTAATAATGCCTATGCATTGGCCGAGGTTCTCAGGTAAGCTTATAGCAGAGTTATGAGTAAAATGTCCTGGCTGGGTTCACTGATTATCCAGGAGGCAGAAAGCATTCATGAGATTCAAAGTTGTCTAACAGTACTTTCTCAGCTAGCTTCTAGGGTTTTTGTGTGAAGCAATGAATGTTAAATTATTTTATAAATTCCTGTTATATTGTCCAAGTATAGTTAGGTTCTCCATTTTTGTTTCTAGAGACCAGAAAAGTTCCCATCACAACTACTAGCAAAACTAAAAATACTAATATCAGACTGTCAAACATTTTATAGTAGACAGCTGAAAGATTTGTGACATTCTAGAGATTATATGGGGCTCAAGTTTTGTCCAAACTGGCACCGGCATACTGTAGAAGTGGTGACTTTTGTTTTTAAGCAGCTTTGAAGATGAAGATGCTGGCTGGCTAAGATCTTGTCTGCATCCTGTAAGAAAACTGCTTTCTCTAAGTGGCCATGTAGCTGTCAAATACATATTAGTCTATCAATAATGATTTTTCTCCTCCAGTTAACTAAAATGTTTTTGGATATTAAGTTAGATTCTGAAGCACGTAAATAATTTTCCGTTTGCAGATTACTCCAGTTGTCATAGAAATGAAGTTGTATACTTAGTCATCTACAGACATTTAAAATCTGATGGTTTTTATCTGTATATAAGCACACCCTTCACATTCATTAGCCCCTTGTTTCCTCAGTATACATAGCCACATAACATTCTTGTTATTTCTTCCGTTGCTAATCTTTTCTGGGTTTCCCACAAACAACTGAAATCACTGGAGAGACTTTTTGAAACTCTGATGCTACATGTTCATGTCCCTATAACTGAAAGTAAGGAAAGCAAGAAAGAGAGGAAAGGTAGGCACAATATAAATGGAAATTTAGAATCCATAATGTAAAACCCAACTGATGAAACAGATGACTTGTCTTGATCATTCATATTTCTAAAAATGTTTCAATATATATAAAATGTGTGTGTGTGTGTGTGTAGATATGTATATGAATTTCTGGCTTTTTTTTCCAGGGGACTTCCCAAATGCATTTACATGTTCACACTCTCTTACCGAACTGTTAAAAGCTGAGGGAAGGAAAAAGACAAAATGCAAAGGGATGAATTGATGGGGATGTGATGTGAGTGACTTTCTCACATATTCAGTGAAGAAAAACTGCATTAAAACCCTTTGGTTTTCTTATGTTTGAAAGTGCTTTAAGTGTTTTTGAAGAAGTAAAAAAAATCAGGCCTCTTAAAGACAATCACAGCAAGAAGTATCTTTGAAAATTCTAGGAGGGATATGAGTTATAAAACGCAGTTTAGCTTAATCCTTTCAGAGTTAATTAGCTATTCATTAGAAGAGAGAGAGAAAAAAATTGAGAGGAGTGGGAAGGAAGAGGGAGAATAGAAGCTAACTAAGCTGGTAATTTAGTCACCCAGGTAACCATACTCCTTTTGAAATGAAGGCAGTTGTCAGTGACTGTGAATGTTAAATAAAAAAGAGGAAGAAGAGCAGTAGACTAGTCTTTTTTCACAGCACATATTCATTTATTGCTTGTGACTTAGGCGAGAAACACTCAGGGAATAAAAAACAATATGAGAATATTTCAAAATGTGGGAAAGGGAATTGAAAGATAAATGTGTTTTCTTTCAAAAAAATGAAAATCCATGCATATGAAGGACCTTCAAGAAGTTCATGGATCATATGTATTACGAAAAAACTGTGCAGAAATTTCAAAACTTTTAAAAGCAAAATAAATGTATCTTTTAATTACATTTTTCATGAATTTTTTGAAGACCCCTTGGAGTAAGTTGAGGATTTATACTTATCCAATGGAACTACTTAGTGAGAGATAAACTCAGCTAACAAGAAGAAATATCATGTCCACAATTACTTACTTGGAGCTAGGCTACAATGAGTGACACCATGCTTTATGCTTGGACAAAGCTAGAGTGAAAAGGGCAAGGTAGCTTTTCATAAGCAGAGCAATGTCAATGCAGGTTGTAACTGAAGCAAGGCAGAAAGAGTGTGTCAAAGTGACAGGCTTCCTTTTTCTTGCTATCCTGTCATTGTAAAGGATTGCACAATCAATAAGTATGGCCCAGAAAGGAAAGCCTGTGATCTTGGGAAGCGACTTAAGATCAGGTCATGGCTTTGATTTCATTAGTTAGAGAGTCACTGATCATGCTAGTGAGGATTATGTTTGGCCATGAATACCCAAAAGAAAATGGCTTAAATCAAATAGGATTTAATTTTCTTCCATGTAAAGAAATCTGAAATTAGTAGTTTGAGGGTGATATGCCAGCTCCATAATTATGAAAGCCTTAGACCCCTTCTTTTGTCATGCTTTCCTGGAATGAGGTTTGTACCACATGATTGATCTAAAATGGCTGATCAACTGAATAGGATAAGGAAAAACCTGCTGCCGTTAAGGATACTTCTCAGAAGTGTCACAAGACACTTGCATTTATATTTCTGTAGCTAACCATAGTCAAATAACCACATCAACTTAAAGCGAAACTGGCAATTACAGTCTTCATTCCAGGCAACTACATTTCTAGCCAAAAGTCAGTAGCTAAATAACTAAGGAACAAGAAAAGAATAGAAATTAGGCAAACTAAGAGTATCTGCTACTATAGTACTAATGCACAGAATTAGGAATTATTTTTTAAATTATATATTGCAAATTATAAAGTAGAAATAAGAGTATTTTTCATTGTTTCTTTGTTAGATTCATTCAGCGATAGCATATTTAGTACCAAACAATGAATATAGGAATTTTCAATCCAGAAAGAAGGAAAAAATTAAAAAGTGAAACTGCCAAGCAGAATGTGATAAGGCATTGTCAGAATGACCTAAGCAAAATCCTGGGATTCCCAGATGAAGGAAAAACTAATTCTAGCCAGAGCATTAGGGAAGTAGTCATCTAAGACTAGGGATGGAAAAACTGTGATGGAGGGGGGAGGAAATAGCAGGAGATAGTGTAAAGAAAGTCAATGATATGAGAAAGTTCTGGGTGTTTTTGTTCATTGAAAAGGAATTACAGTAAAAAAATCATAATATGCAATGAGTGGTGTCCCCCCAAAACTTAATTTTATAAATGTGGGGTTACATTGTTGAAAGTTTGAAGACAAGTACCAGCCTGTTCAGCTAGCCTCCCAGACTCTGGCTGAACAAATCAAGTTTCTCTAGGTCCTGAATATGCTCGCTTCGGCAGCACATATACTAAAATTGGAACGATACAGAGAAGATTAGCAACACCTGATAACTGGTAATTTCCTTAAGGATTGGAGCAGTGCGCAGAATGTCTTTGGGTAAGTGTTTGGTGCAGTAGTTAAGATACTGTTTTGGATATTCACATCCCATAACAGAATGTCTTGAGTACGTCTCAGCTCTGCTCTTGATTCCAACTTCTTGCTAATGTGCACACGGGGGCAGCAGGTGGTGGCTCAAGTACTTGGGTCCCTACCACCCCTGTAGGAGACTAGATGGAGTTCCTGGTTCCCAGTTTTGGCTTGGTCCAGCTCTAGTTGTTGTAGACATTTAGGTGAAGGGTCAACTATCAGATAGGAGACCTCTGTCTGTCTGTCTCTGTCTTTCAGATTAATAACATGTAAATTAAAAGTTAAAAAAGACTATCCAGATACTTGGTTCATGTTTCATTGATAGTATTCAGAGAGACTGTGTAAGGCAGGTAACGTGGAAGACAGCCTGCCTGTCTGTGATTTCCAAAATTGAATTGCTTGGCTTCTTCTCAAACTGTGCTCACTACCTGATCCCTTCCACATCATGCCTTTTAGTTCCATTGACCAAGATAGGGATTTTAACCTTGTATGTGCAGATGGGCCGCCACTGAAGATGAAAGTCATTTTCCAATCAAGTTAGACCCAAGTTTGCTTTTTATTTATAGGGCATATTATCACCAGGTTCTACATTAGTTCAGTTTGGTTGCAATATAAGGCACTTGTGAGCATATGTGACAAATTCAGATGGAAAATATGTGGTTTAAGGTGTCTAGTGACATGATACCAATTTTGGATTTCATTCTGAAGGTAATAGTGGGACAATTAGATGAGGCCTTTGTTTTTTCACTAGGGTTTGACATGCTCTCTTATAGACAAAAAACTATAACTGTTTTGAAGAACATTATTTTAAATAATAAAAGACATATTTAAGAACAAAGGTTTCAGTTAAATGGCATCTCATAGGGGAAGAACTGCCTTGTGCCTGAAAATGATGAGCATACCAGACTATGGCCTACACTTTCACACCTGGTTCAATGACAAGAAGCATCTAGGGGCTATGGGCACATTTGTCAGAGCTGATGAAAGAGAGGGAGATCATGAATCCACTAGACTGTGAGCTACCTGAAAGCAGATGCTCTCTTTCATGTCTGAATCCTCAGCACTGAGCAGATTGCCCTGTATATCCTGGTAAAATACAAGGACTGTAAAAGGTGTGAGTGATTGGTTTGGATTAAATTCTATTCATTCTGTTTTTTGTTTTCTATCCCAAAAGCAAGGATATGGAAAGCATATCTGTTTAATGAAGCTTCTTGTTTTTCGGGTTCCTAATTACTGAGCTTAGAAATCATCTATTATATTCTAACATCTTGTAACTCTGTAACCTACTGGTGACAAAGACATCTGTGTGTGTGTGTGTGTGTGTGTGTGTGTGTGTGTTTTAACTGGCAAGATCCCATTTCTCCATTCACTCGCTGTTTTCTGTTCTGGAGGTTTTTAAAAACTGGTTTTTTTTTTTAGGTTAATGCCACATCAGATGTACTAAAGTATATTTGACAAGTTCTTCTCTCTAAATGAGCATGGGGGAAATTTGTGCAATTCAGCTTTCTTGCCTTACGTGTATATTTAAAGGCTGAAAGTACACTCTCACAGCATCAATGAGAATTGCTGTTGAGATTTGAAAGAGGCCTTTGGCCAGTTGTCTGCTAAAAGTATGTGATTTTTATCACTCAAAATTCAGCAAGTAAATAGCCCTACTTCTTCCAGCTTTCTAAAACCTCTCCAGGGCAACATGAAATCTTTTCTAGACTCTGGTTTTTATGTACCACTGAAAGGCAAAGAGAAGTACTTATATTAGCTTCAGATTTCTAATTCTCTATGTACTTTAGTAGTAAACTTGAGTCTGGGCAAAATTGCAGAAGGATGAAGCTTGACTCCAGAACCCTTGAATTATCCTATATAATCCTTCTTTCCAACTGCAACATATTCCTAGTGCCTCCATTATTCTCTGGAGAACCTCGACATGGACCCATGCAGCAACCATCTTGTGGCCCTTAAGGAAACACCAAAACAATTTCAGAAACAGTGTTCTTGACATAATTGAGCTGCTGAACCAATGTCTGTCAGTCATTGTGCTAACAGCCTACTTCCAGACCTTTTGTTCTATTAAAAAATAAGCCATTTCTTTAAACCTCTGAGCTCTAAGTTTATGTTACTTGCAGATGAAAGCAGTGCCAAATGAGCCGGATCTCATATTTGCAGAAAGTGTTACATGTGCTGTCTCAGAAGACTCTAAGACATGAAGAATGGGAATAAAGGATGGATTAGCCAGTTTGACTTATGGGCTTTTGCTCTCACCTTGCTGAAAATGGCAGTCATGTGACCTAATGTGTACATCATAATAAAATCACAGGTCCTGACATAGGAAGAACTAGGGTTGCATCTTAGTTATGTTACATGCTGACATGTAAACTTGCATCAGTGTCAAGGTAGTTCTGGAAGTTTAAAATAGTGAGTAGCCCCACTGGTCTCTTGGGGAGCATATTACTGACTTCAAGGCAAAATATCATATATTCTGGTTCTGGAATCCTAATTATATCTCATATTACATTTTTCCTCTTCTCTTCATGTCTGTTTGCCAGATTCTAATGTGGAATTCATTCTCTAACATTTTGACATCTGCTGTCAATCACAGAATAGAAACTCCACCTTGTTTCTTGGAACCAGATGTTACAGGTTTCTCTGGTTCAGGAGAGTTAATTTACAAAAGTCCTAATCAAATCCAGGGTTTATTTGAAGTTGCCATTCCATTACTAGTAAGCAAATGTCTTCAAACAGAAAGCAATTTGGGACGGAAAGGCATCCCCACCTTCCAGGAATCAAGCACCTTTAGAAATGAACAACTGGAAAATGGAGGTTGATCACTGATTTTGCCTTGTCAGTAATTGTCACTAATTTTTAACTGCTTGTATATGCTTTGTTCATATTTTTCCCTTATCCCTTGCTAGTATAAATATTTCATAAGGAATTCAAAACCAGTCTGCAACCATGTCAATAACAAATGTCCCATGGCACCTTAGGAAGATACTTGGAGAGTTTAAGCATAAGTTCTATAACAAGGCTTGAATCACATTTCATGGCCATTGTAATGAAGTAGCATTCACAGAGAAGTGTGAGGCTGCAATTAGCACACGATCCTTAAGTGGCAGCGCATTCTCATTAGAAGAGGAAGACAGAGAAACAGCTCCAGTTCTTTAGACTTTCTCCTTACTCTTCACTCACTTAAACATCACGAGGTTGCTATTACAAATGTTTAAAAAGGACCATCTTCATGCACTGCAAGGGCTTAATTGTCCTCCTCTGGGTAACACAGTATGTTCTTAGTCACAGGGCTGGTCCCTGGTAAAAATTTTCAGCTTACAAAGTCACATGAACAATGATTGTTTTTAGTTTCCTTTTCTCTCCTTTGATCCATGCGTCTTAAGATACTGAGTTCCAACTGATGCCTCCACTTCAGAATCTGCCTTTTCTGGCCCTCAGTCCAGTCCAACCCTATTTATCAGAAGCCCATTTTCTTGGGGCTTGTCTCTGAATTATTGGATAACTTCCTAAGAAACTAAGGATGGCCAACTGTCAATGACTGACAGTAGTTTCATGTATTTATCTTCCTACAGAGGATGTGTGCATTTTGAGGGGCACTTTAAAATTCTAAGTAATGATTATGGTGAAAATTCAAAATTCCTTGTACTATGGGAGGTCAAGGAGGAGAGGAAATGTTAATCAAAATGAGCTTTCCCGAAATTTTTCAAATCACATCATCTAGATATTAGATAATTTACCATACATGTGGCTGACCCGGCTCAGCAAGAATCTTCTCTAGCAACTAAGAAACTGAGATATTCAACAGTCTTCTTAAGTACTTACTCTTCTTGACACAGTTTAACAATATTTATTACTTTAGTTATTTTCATTATCTTCACACTTAATCTACAAAATAATGGTATTTTTCTGTAGGCTACTACCGTTGGACAAGTATATTAGTTCTGATATTCTTTGTTTATTTAAATAAAACTTGTTTTGTGGTGAAACAATTAATGTCTAAGTAAATTGAGATCTAGACTCTCACATTTCATTATTCATCTTGAAATTTCCAAGGGCACATTCACTTCTTAAAAATAGTCAGGCACAGGGCCAGCACTGCAGCTCACTAGGCTAATCCTCCGCCTGCGGTGCAGGCACCCCAGGTTCTAGTCCCGGTTGGGGTGCCAGATTCTGTCCCGGCTGCTCCTCTTCCAGTCCAGCTCTCTGCTGTGGTCCAGGAGTGCAGTGGAGGATGGCCCAAGTCCTTGGGTCCTGCACCCCATGGGAGACCAGGAAAAGCACCTGGCTCCTGGCTTCGGATCAGTGCAGCGCACTGGCCGCAGCCATTTGGGGGTAGTGGGGTGGTGAACCAACGGAAGGAAGACCTTTCTCTCTGTCTCTCTCTCTCTCACTGTCTAACTCTGCCTGTTAAAAAAAAAGGCAGAGTTTTGTATATTTTGGAAACCATGAAATCTAGATTTGGAGAGATGACTAAGATGTGGTTGCTGCTATTGATGAGTTCAGAATAATGGAAGAGCTTGTCAGGTATTAAACCCATATGAAAATAGAAGAAGTACATAAAGCATTGCTATAGAAGCTCAGGAGTACTAAGCTGAGCTTCTGGAAGCTGGCCCTATCAAAAGAGAAACATATAGAGTGCTGTGAAAAGGCAAGTGGTTACAGAGGCAGTGAGCTATACAGTAGGAGCACAAATAGTTTTGAAATCAGGTACTTATACTTTGAAGTCCTTAGTCTACCTATCTGTATAGTGAACACAATATTTTTTTCACAATAATTTTTTATGTAAGTTTTTTTTTTTAAATTGAGGATTGCAAGTTGTTATAAAAGCAGTTATGAATTTCGCCGGCGCTGCGGCTCACTAGGCTAATCCTCCGCCTTGCGGCACCGGCACACCAGGTTCTAGTCCCGGTCAGGGCGCCAAATTCTGTCCCGGTTGCCCCTCTTCCAGGCCAGCCCTCTGCTGTGGCCCGGGAGTGCAGTGGAGGATGGCCCAAGTGCTTGGGCCCTGCACCCCATGGGAGACCAGGAGAAGCACCTGGCTCCTGGCTTCGGATCAGCGCAGTGCACCAGCCGCAGCAGCCATTGGAGGGTGAACCAACGGCAAAGGAAGACCTTTCTCTCTGTCTCTCTCTCTCACTGTCCACTCTGCCTGTCAAAAAAAAAAAAAGTAGTTATGAATTTAATACTTTCATTCTTTTCAATGCATACCTCAAAAGGAATCTTGAATCTTTTATCCAGAATTATCCTTCAGAGAGTTACTATAGTTCTGACTTTCTAGTCCCATTATATAATGAGAATCATTTTAAGATTATAATTACACTGAAGATCTGTCAATTTTGTACTCTTAGCCTAGAGAAGATAGGTGGAAAGGAATGATAGAGAAGTGAGTATGAAATGTCTGTTACAGGTTAGAAGGAGCAGAGTGACACAGCATGGTGAATATGTTTAATAATAATGCATTGTTTAATTCAGAATAGTTAGAAAAAAGCACTTTGCATGTACTCACCATAAGAAATGAAGAAAATTTGAGTTAATGGATATACTAATTACCCTGACTTGAGCTTTATCTAAATTGATTGTTACTCAGTGTATACATGAATCAAAACATTGCATTGTACCCCATATATACAAATATTGTGTGTAAATTCAAAGAAAATAGAAAATGAAATATATTGAGAAAAATGAGATATTTAATTGGAATGAATATTCCATGATTAAACATAATTCAAACAAAAAATGCCTGAGATGGTTAGAAGAGTGAATGTGAATTAGCTATCACAGTAGGGCAAATGAAAATATCTTAAACTTTATCTTCTTCGGTAGAATAAAGCAAGTCCCAAACCCACTAACTATTTTAATGTTTTTTACATTTAAAAGTTTTTGTGCTAGAAGATAGTCCTTATTCATTGAAAATAGTACTGCTTATAGAATATATTTATAATGATTTCATCTTCATTTAGGAATGTTGTAATGCTCTTGGTTGGTATGTTTTGTTTTATAACAAGATTATAAGTAAGAAAATTATTTATATTAGCAACAGCACATATGTGCATATGCATGTGTTCATGACTGTGATATTTATATGTGCGTGTATATGTACTAATATGCACACACATGAAGTGCTTCAACAACATCATGGAAATGGAATAAATAGATAATGCATATTTCCTCAAACTTAAAAAAATTATTTATTTGAAAGGCAGAGTAACAGTGAGAAGGAGAGTTAGAAAGACATATTCCGGCCAGCGCTGTGGCTCACAGGGCTAATCCTCTGCCTGCAGCGCCCACACCCCGGGGTTCTAGTCCCGGTCGGGGCGCCAGATTCTGTCCCAGTTGCCCCTCTTCCAGGCCAGCTCTCTGCTGTGGCCCGGGAGTGCAGTGGAGGATGGCCCAGGTTTTTGGGCCCTGCACCCCATGGGAGACCAGGAGAAGCACCTGGCTCCTGCCTTGGTATCAGCACGGTGCGCTGGCTGCAACACGCAGGCCTATAGCGGCCATTGAGTGGTGAACCAACAGAAAAAGGAAGACCTTTCTCTCTGTCTCTCTCTCTCACTGTCTAACTCTGCCTGTCAAAAAATAAATAAATAAAATAAAAAAAAGAAAGAGATATACCATCTGCTTGTTCACCCCAAATGGCCACAATGGCTGGAGCTGGGCCATGCTGAAACCAGGAACCTGGAACTCCATATGGATCTCCCATATGGGTTGCAGGGGATCAAATAATCGGGCTAGGTTCTATTGCTTTTTCAGGTGTATTAGTAGGGAGATGGATCAGAAGTATAGCAGCAAGTACTTGAGTTGGTGCTTCAGAATATGTAATATCAGCTTAACAGGTGGTGGCTTAACTCATTGCCACAGCACTGACCCATCCACAAACTTTTTAAAGTACTCTCATGTGTGAGTGTGTAAAATCTCTATATAACTAATGTGTAAAATTTCTATCTATAACTAATGTGATGACAGAAAAAGATGTCAGCATAAATATTGAAAAATAATGTATTAGTTAATGAGATACTTTCTTTTTTTTAATTTTTGTTTATTTTTTTTAACTTTTATTTAATGAATATAAATTTCCAAAGTACGATTTATGGATTACAATGGCTTCCCCCCCATACCGTCCCTCCCACCCACAACCCTCCCCTTTCCCACTCCCTCTCCCCTTCCATTCACATCAAGATTCATTTTCGATTATCTTAATATACAGAAGATCAGCTTAGTATACATTAAGTAAGGATTTCAACAGTTTGCTCCCACACAGAAACATAAAGTGAAAAATAATAGATGATTTTTTTTAAATGATGATGAAATCAGAGCAGACCTATTGTCATATTTAATCCCAGTGAGAGTCAAGTTGGGAGTTGATAATTTCTTTTTTTTCTTTTTTTTTTTTTTACAGAGGATCAGTTTAGTATGCATTAAGTAAAGATTTCAACAGTTTGCACCCCCATAGAAACACAAAGTGAAATATATTGTTTGAGTACTCATTATAGCATTAAATCTCAATGCACAGCACATTAAGGACAGAGATCCTACATGAGGAGTAAGTGCACAGTGACTCCTGTTGTTGACTTTACCAATTGACACTCCTGTCTATGGCATCAGTAATCTCCCTATGCTCCAGTCATGAGTTTCCAAGGCTATGGAAGCCCTCTGAGTTCTCCGACTCTTATCTTGTTTAGACAAGGTCATAGTCAAAGTGGAGGTTCTCTCCTCCCTTCAGAGAAAGGTACCTCCTTCTTTGAAGACCTGTTCTTTCCACTGAGATCTCACTCACAGAGATCTTTTGCCAGAGTGTAGTTTCTTAAGGGAAACAAATACTAAGGACCATGTGTCAACGCAGAGGTTGAGAATGCTGAAAGCTATGCCTGATATCTCAAGGGGGAAATGGGGAGGGAAAGGCCTTTCCCTGGGCAGATTGTCTGACATCTGGGAAATGATTTGGGTCTTGGCTGTGCGTACATTTAATTAAGTGGATAAAAGTTTGTAGCTAACAAAACACATGAGCAACTATAAGGATTGCTTTTGCCTTGGAGTTCTACCTGACTATATATCCAGAGAGCTGCGTACATCTTTTCAGCCCTCTGTAGATAACGCCTTATCTTCATCAGTAAGTGAGCCTGTAGAAAGTTGATCAAATAAATGTAGGCTTCTTCCTTCCATGGGTCAAAGAGATGGGAAAGAGAGAAGGGCAAGTAAGCAATTGCATAGTGTCTTACTCTGCTTTGTACTGCTCCAAAAGAATACCATAGAATAAGTAATTTATAATGAAATATTTTTTCTCACATGTCTAGAGGTAAGGAACTCCAAAATCAAGATCAAGGCCTTTGGTGAAGGCCTTCTTCTGCATCTTCTCAAAGTGAAAGGGGGAATGGTGGAGTGTGTGTGTGTGTGTGGGTGTGTGTGTAGAGAGAATGTGTGTATGTGTGTGTGTGTGAGAGAGAGAGAGAGAGAGAGAGAGAGAGAGAGAGAGAGAGAGAAGGAAGAGAAAAGAAAGAGGAGGGGGAAAGGGAGGAGGAGGAAGAAGAGGAGGAAGAAGAAGAGAACCAAAATCTTTTGTATCTTTTGTAACAAACTCACTCTTGTGATCCAAGCTCTAATCCAATCATCAGGGTGAACCCTCATGGCCTAATGACCTCTTAAAAGTCGTAACTCTTCATGCTATTTCAATCACAGTTAAATCTGAACAAGAATTTTGCAGGAGAAAACATTCAAACCATAACACTTAAACAAGCCACAAACTTTCACTTTTGTAGGGTACCATTACTACCTTGAGGATCCAACTGCCAGCCATGAACTTACATTACAAAACCTTGAGTAAGATGTTGAAATTGAACTGTAGTGGAGTACTAAATAAAGTTGTTTATCTGTGTTTAGTTGCTGGTTGTGGTAGTAATTCAAAGAAGCTGACAACAAATAAATGATTCAGCATGGAAGGGTACTTGCCATTACAAATGTGCCTTGTCAGGAAATTCAATTATTATGTAAAATTCTATAAACACAATAGAGACTATACCTCCCCATTATTTACAGGGCAAATGAGAAAGAAGTATAAGACTGCAAGGTCTCTTTCTTTAACGTTTATTTTATTGATTGGAGGCAGAGAGGAGAAGAGACAGAGACAAAGATCTTTCATCTGCTGGTTTACTCCCCAAATGGCTGCAATGGCCAGACCTGGTGCTGCAACATGAGATGCCAGCATCTCATGGGGTGGCTTAACTTGATGTTCCACAACACTGGCCCCTCCGTGGGGTTTTCAGCATTGTCAATAAAACATCAAATTGTGGCTGAATTTATACTTCGCTGTTCTTCCCAAATACCAAAGACAACAAACACCAAAACCAAGATCTTTTACTTAGTCAATATTAACCTATACCTGCCATAGGAATGAAAACACAAATTCACCCTCTTTGAAGAAATGACAATGAGCAATGTGGTCCAGTCTTTCCAGAGCCGCTGAAAGGTGTCTGGAAAAATAGCCTGAAATAGTTTCTGGGCAGTGATTTCACTCTGGAACTGTAGGATTGAAAGGGTTTTAGGGATTTATTAGCCGCAAATCAACTCAGATTGAGTCTTGAGATCACCTCCCTAAACAACCAAGAACCTTCTTTTCCTCTATCAAAAGTGGTCCCATTCAAGTTTTTAACCCAGTCTGCTATTTCTTTGAAAGCTAAATGCTGTGATGTTCATATGTATGTGGAGATACCTCAGAGAAGACATTGTGATACCATGCATATGCTACTCAGGTTAAACTTCAATTTTAGGAGAAGTTGGTTGTTCAGATTAAATGAGTTATTAATTATTATTAATATGAAGTCAGAGATAATCCACATTTTTGAGGTTCTCAAGTAATTTCTTTCAGAAGGCCAGACTCCAGAACCAGAATTTTCAAGAGCTTCTATCATTTTATTTCTGTCAATACTGGAGGCTTTTACTAATTAAGATATAACATGTCAGAAATAAGTTTTTGTTGGTAAATTCATTACTAGTTAATTAATATGATGAAGGATTAAAAATAGGCTCTTTCTGGGGAAATGAAAGTGATTTAAGGTTCAGGTAAGAGTACTGGCTCAAGTTGTTTTGGAATCTTTCTGTAGGATTGATCAAAGGGTTTTAGAATTCAGTGAAGCATTACTATCAAGTTGATAGCAAACCATTTGCATAGTCATTGTTCTATGATCATGAGGATTTTGAGTTGCCTGAGCAAACTATACAGACAATATAATTATGCATCTGGAAAAGTATTATATCAACCTTGAGTTTCCTTTTTTGCAAGGTAGTGTTAAGAGTGCCTAAAAGGACAGAGTTGAATTCCTATTGAGTTTACAGTTCATATTGGTGGTTGTTTTAGTGCCTGCTTGCTAAGGAGTGTTTAGTTAACATCTTCAAAAATATTCATGGCAGTTGTGCATTATCTTAATTTCATTAGCCACACACCTTTTGAAGTAACCTCATGTGTGGCAGAATTTGGATTTAAATTTGCTTTCATTATAATCTAGCAGCAATATTTTGGAAAACTAGCTAAGCCAGGGTTAGCTCAAACTTCCTTAGTCATGGACTCTTACCTACCCAAAAGAACTTAGGAATTGTGCATAATCAAATTGGCTTAGGTGGGTTTGCAACAAAAGCTTTATTACTTGATTGAGTAATAGCTGAAGTGAAAGCTTCACACAGAAAGCAGACATGAACCTCAGGTAGATGTTTTAGTTCTGACTTCAGTTGGGTTTTTCTGGCATTTATTGAGTTAATACCTTTATGGCTGGTCTGTCAGCAGAAGATCCAAGCTCAGGCTCTAAGAGGAAGATGGTAGGATCATTTGACACCATTCCCTTGGAATTATTTAAACATCAGATTAAAAAGCAATTTTAATCAACAAGAAAAGAACACTGAGATTTTTAGACCAACTTAGTCTGGAGCACACCCAGACCAAACCTTATGCGGAAACTGAAGAAATACAGAGACAGGTGTCCAGAGAATGCTAACAAAAATGTTGTGGATCCTAGACAACCAAATTAATTCAATCGACAGCCAGAATTTAAAAATTGAGATTTTTCAGGCTTGCCCATGTGTGTCTCTGAATACTAACAAGCTCTCCTGCAATTCCAGATTTGGACTTAACCTCTCTATGAATATTGCCTGATTAGCATTGACCTGTTGGTGCCTCCACTCTTTATTCCTCACTGCTACTATCCACGCTTTTTTATATTATAAACTCTTTAGCTCTTAGATATGCGTTTTCTTTTCAGCCATTTTACTTTGCATTTGTTAATATTTCTTGGACTTTGCAAATACTGTTGCTTTTTCTTCCCAGATTAGACTATCAAGTACCAGTTTTAAAGTATTTTGTTGTTTCTATTTTAATATCAACAGATTTATAACAACTTTTTAATTTAATTTTTATCAAAATCGAAATGTTTTATGGAACATGGAATGCTAATTAATGTTATTTAAATAGCCTTGTATAGATTATATTAATTAGTAAAAAATCTGAAGTTGCTCTTATTTTAATAGTTCAGATACATTTTCATTGAGCATACTCTCCATATACTTTCATCTTCTGCTTTAAATTCATAATTCAATGTCCTTTCATGCTATATTGATAACTTACAGAGATATAACTGTTTCTTACTTCAATAAATTCCCATTTTATAATTTTCATACACAATGATCATCCTCTTTCATGAAAAACATTTTAATAACATTCAGAAATCTAAGGTGGGGACATTATGGAATACCATGGATGGAGTGGTAGATGGACAAGGCATCCTGTTTTCCCTGATTTTGTTCTTGATGACAAAAGAACTATTTGCCTTTACTATAATGCAAACTCATTGATTATAGAAGACTCTTATAGGTTCTCCAGTAAGATAACTTTGAACACTAATCCTCAAGAATTGCTTCTATTGATAGAGCAAGGGAAATGGCAGTTAGCTCTATGAACAAGCCCTTGTCACTTCATTGTGAGACTTAAACTGTTGGTTATATTGTTAAGTCACAAGTGAGAACCGTGCTATGAACAAAATATCCAGTTCTCTAGAAATAAACTTCATATTCAATCTATATAGGGAAATTTCTGACATTGCTAGCATGATTCCTATAAAACGAGAAAAAAATATCAAGACAAGAGAAAGTCTTATTTCCTAATTGGAAATCATGCTGGTTGCATACAAAACAGCTAGATATTTGAGGATATAATTTATTAGAAGTGCAACTACATCTACAGTACAGTCTCAATGTCTTTTTTTTTTTTTTTTTGACAGGCAGAGTGGATAGTGAGAGAGAGAGAGAGACAGAGAGAAAGGTCTTCCTTTTGCCATTGGTTCACCCTCCAATGGCCGCCACGGCCGGCACGCTGCGGCTGGCGCACCATGCTGATCCGAAGGCAGGAGCCAGGTACTTCTCCTGGTCTCCCATGGGGTGCGGGGCCCAAGCACTTGGGCCATCCTCCACTGTCTTCCCGGGCCACAGCAGAGAGCTGGCCTGGAAGAGGGGCAACCGGGCAGAATCTAGTGCCCCGACCGGGACTAGAACCCGGTGTGCCGGTGCCGCTAGGTGGAGGATTAGCCTATTGAGCCGTGGCGCCGGCCAACAGTCTCATCAGTGCATACTTATGGTGCATCTCTTTTATGCTTTCTTTAACTGCATGTTGTTCTCTGGTACAGTGTTATTTTATTATGTATACATAGATAATAGCCTGTGAATACAGCATATCAATTCATTTCTTTTCTATTCTTTTAGAATTGCATTATGACAAAATATCTTATGAGATAAATAGTTATAATTCATTAATTCACATCCTATCATTTGCAACCATTTATGTAGAGATTGTGCAGGAGATTGTTTTCTAAACAAGTTAATAAACTACCACAGGTTAGATACTGTTTACGTTGCGTGGTGAAATGAATTTCTTAGGAAAAAAAAATTTAAGATGCATTTGTTTATTCACTTAAAAGGCAGAGAGAGAGAGGGTATAGGGAGAAAGAGGGAGACAGATCTTCATCCTCTGGTTCACTCCCCTGGCAAATGGCCTCAACAGCAGAGGCTGGGCCAGACTGAAGCCAGGAGCCAGGGACTCCATCTGGATCTCCCGCATGGATGGTAGTAAGTCAAGTACTTGAAGTATCATTGGCTTCCAGGTGAATTAACAGGGGAGCTGGTTGAGAAGTAGAGCAGTTAGCACTCAGATATGGATTGTAGGCATCCCAAGTGGTGGCTTAACCTTTGTGTCACAATGCCCTGACCCTGGAATTTATTTTTTTTAATTTTTTCTTATCTAATTCAAAGGCAGAGAGAGACCATGAGACAGAGCTTTAGTTTACTTCCTAAATGCCCACAACAACCCCTGGCTGTGGCTGAACTTGGGAACCATGAACTAAATCCAGATATTCCATGTGAGTGTCAGGGTCATCCAAATCACTTGAGTCATCACTGAGGCCTACCAGGGTCAGCATGAGCAAGAAACTAGAGTTAGGAGTGGAGCCAGGCACTCTAATAGGAAATACAGAAATTGGCAAAATGCATCCCTGTTGAAAAATTTTGAAGTGTTTATTTGCAATTAAAAGTTGGAGCACTTATTTTTGTGTTTGTGTGTGTTTGCATTTTAATTTTTTATTTATCTAAGGAGAATAAATTAAATGTATTTAATTTATACAGTTTTAAGAGCATAATGATACTTCCCAATCTGCTTTCCTTCCCTCACTCACTCCTACCCTCCCCCATCCTTAATTTCTTATTTCTATTTTAATTGTTACAATGACATACTTTCAATTTTCTTTATAATCACAAGCCTAACCTTTCAATAAAGAAAGAATTCAACAAGTAGTAAGCAGAAAAACCACTGTTCTTCAAGAGTATAGACAAAGGTTATAAACAATAATCAAATCTCAAAGTGTAAATTTTCCTTATATACATTGCATTTTTTGTACTTCATAAGTTTGTTACCACAAATCGGGGAAAACATATGATACTTATCTTTTTATGACTGGCTTATTTCTCCAAGCATGATGGTCTCCAACTGCATCCATTTGGATGCAAAAATGGGATCCCACCCTTTTGTACAGCTGAGTAGTATTCCACTGTGTATATATACTATAATTTCTCTTTTTTTAACTTGCTATTTTGTTGTATTGTTCCTTTTGTAGTTTTTTTTTAAACTTTTATTTAATAAATATAAATTTCCAAAATACAGCTTTTGGATTACAGTGGCTGTTTCCCCCTATAACTTCCCTCCCACCTGCAACCCTCCCATAATTTCCCTCCCACTCACATCCCTCGCATCTCCTGCTCCCTCTCCCATCCCATTCACATCAAGATTCATTTTCAATTATCTTTATATACAGAAGATCAATTTAGTGTATATTAGGTAAAGATTTCAACAGTTTGCACCCAAACAGAAACACAAAGTGTAAAGGGCTGTTTGATTACTAGTTATACCATTGATTCACACAGTACAAGAAATGGTCTTTTAAAATAAAATCTTAAAGATTGTTTTGGGATGAAAAAAAAACCCTAACAATTTAAAAACACTATATATTGCAGATAAACTATGTTAATATTATGGACATGTTTTAGTCATTATAACCTATTTATACTTAATAATTATTATGCTGTGAAAAATGATATTCCATAAAAGTGAGTACAAAGGATTATATATTTGTAAAATTTTCTTTGTTTTTCTTAGAGGATTAGCTGTCATTTCTATTGATTAATTATTCAGTAGATTAAATGCCTTGGGAAGAAATTGTGTATTCTTATTTTCTACTAGTACTCCTTCATATAAACAGTAAGATGATAAATTGTTTTTTCATGTTACAAATAGGAAACATTAAGAATAGGGAAACATAAACTGACCCTCATATTGCTATGAGAATTTTTTTTTTTACTTTTATTTAATGAATATAAATTTCCAAAGTACAGCTTATGGATTACAATGGCTTCCCCACCATAACGTCCCTCCCACCCACAAGCCTCCCCTTTCCCTCTCCCTCTCCCCTTCCATTCACATCAAGATTCATTTTTGATTCTCTTTATATACAGAAGATCAGTTTAGCATACATTAAGTAAGATTTCAACAGTTTGCTCCCACACAGAAACAGAAAGTGAAAAATACTGTTTGAGTACTAGTTATAGCATTAAATTTCAATGTACAGCACACTAAGAACAAAGATCCTCCATGAGGAGTAAGTGCACAGTGACTCCTGTTGTTGACTTAACAAATTGACACTCTTGTTTATGGCCTCAGTAATCACCCTAGGCTCTTGTCATGAGCTGCCAAGGCTATGGAAGCCCCCTGAGTTCATTGACTCTGATCATATTTAGACAAGGCCATGGTCAAAGTGGAAGTTCTCTCCTCCCTTCAGAGAAAGGTACCTCCTTCTTTGATGGCCCGTTCTTTCCACTGGGATCTCACTCGCAGAGATCTTTCATTTAGGTCCCCCCCCCTCCAAGAGTGTTTTGGCTTTCCATGCCTGAAATACTCTCATGGGCTTTTCAGCCGGATCCGCATGCCTTAAGGGCTGATTCTGAGGCCAGAGTGCTGTTTAGGACATCTGCCATTCTATGGGTCTGCTGTGTATCTTGCTTCCCATGTTGGATCATTGTCTCCCTTTTGTATTCTATCAGCTAGTATTTGCAGGCACTATTCTTGTTTATGTGATCCCTTTGGTTCTTAGTCCTATCATTGTGATCAATTGTGAACAGAAAGTGATCACTGGGACTAGTGAGATGGCATTGGTACATGCCACCTTGATGGGATTGAAATGGAATCCCCTGGTATGTTTCTAACTCTACCGTTTGAGGTAAGTCAGCTTGAGCATGTCCCGAATTGCACATCTCTTCCCTCTCTTATTCCCACTCATATTTAACAGTGATCACTTTTCATTTAAGTTTCAGCACTTAAGAAGAATTGTGTATTGATTACAGTATTCAACCAAAAGTATTAAGTAGAACAAACAAAAAAAATACTAAAAGGGATAACATATCAAGTTGCTCATCAACAGTCAGGGTGAGGGCTGATCACGTCACCATTTCTCATAGTGTTCATTTCACTTTAACAGGTTTCCTTTTTGGTGCTCAGTTAGTTGTCACCTATCAGGGAGAACAAGTGGTATTTGTCCCTTTGGATTGGCTTATTTCACTCAGCATAATGCTTTCCAAATTCCTAACAGGGATCACTTTTCAGTTAAAATTTAAACACCTAAGAATAATTGTGTGTTAATTACAGAGTTCAACCAATGGTACTAGAATTTTTTTAAAAAATATGTTTTTTTTTATTTGAAAGGCAGAGTTACATAGAGAGAGAGACATAGAAAGAGAGATCTTCCACCCACTGGTTCATTCCCCAAGTGACTGCAACAGCAGGGGCTGGTCCAGGCTGAAGACAGGAGCCAGGAGTTTCTTCTGGGTCTCCCATGTGGGTGGCAGGGAGCCAAGTACTTGATCCATCTTTTGCTGCTTTCTCAGGCCCATTAGCAGGGGGCTGGATCAGAAGTGGAGCATCAGAGACTGAAATAGGTGCCTGTATGGGATGCCCATTGCAGGCAGCAGCTTAACCCACTATTTATGTTGTTTGTTGGGAGTGGTCCTGTTGCAGAAGGGCAGGTTGGTAAAGTCCCTTTTTTATGATGTCTTATCTCAGCAATTTCGAAGGTCCAGGTGAAGGTTCTCCCAAGCAATAGATGTTCTGTTAATCCTTAGATAATCTGTGCTGTTTATTGGGTTTTGGGGTTTTAGGCCTCAGTCATGTAATGGGTTCTAACAGGCATCAGTGGCCTAATAGGTTCTAACACCATGGAGCTCAGGAGAGGATCATATAAACATGGCAAATTCAAAGACTACAAAGTTTGCTGTTCTTTTTGGGATTCATTCACTTTTCCTGAACAAACACTCCTGAGGTTTCTGCAAAGCTCTGAGTAAATTCCAGAGTTCTGAAAATGCTGATTCTGACATTTTTGGTCAGGTTTTCATTGCTCTTATGGAGTAGAGAATTTTTAGAGGTCAATACCCTGCCATTTTCACTGATGTTACCTCCTGTCCTTTTTCTTTCATTCTATTTTTATTCTTCACAAATAGACTTTCTTTGCTTCAGGTTGCATGTAAATACCTGACCAGCTGTGTTGTTCCCAAGTTTATTTCACATTAGTTCAAGTCAACAAAATTCCATTCCAAATTCTAGAGAGAGATAATCTGATCAGTGTAATTTCTGAGTAGTCACCCAGTCCAATTAAATGTAGTTAAGATGACAAGATTAGGGTTAAGCTGATATTTGCAATGCTAGTATCTCATACCCAAGTTCTAGTTTGAGTCCTGACAACACTGCTTCTGAATCAACTCCCTGCTAATGTACCTGGGAAAGCATCAGAAGATGGAGCAAGTACTTGGGCCCTGTCTCCCACATGGGAGACCTGATGGACTTCTGGGATCTTGGCTTCTACCTGGCCCAGCCCTGGCCATTGTGGCCATGTGGGGAGCGAACTGGAAGATCTGTCTCTGTCTCTCTATCTCTTTCTGTCAGTTTGCCTTTCAAATAAATGAATAAAATAAAACTTTTCAATGAAGATGACACTGCCATGTGTCATAGAATTAACACTGAAATGGGGAATATTCCTCTAAGAACCAGGAAATATTTGGGCTTGCTAGAATCACCAAATCGTATTGATTATACCATGATATTTCTATATGGGTGCCAGGTTGTGTCCCAGCTGCTCCAATTTTGATCCAGATCTCTGCTAATGCACTTGGGAAAGCAGTGGAAGATGACCCATGTCCTTGGTCCCCTGCACCCATGTGGGACACCTGGATGAAGCTCCTGGCTCCTGGCTTTAGCCTGGCCCAGCCCTGGCCATTGCAGTCATTTGGGGAGTAAACCAATAGGTAGAAGACTTTCTTGCTTGCTCGCTCTGTCTCTCTGCCTGTTCTTGTTTGTAACTCTGACTTTGAAATATAAATAAAACTTGGTATATAAAAAAGAACTTCAAATACCTATAGAATTTTTCTATGACTCTAGGAGTTCTTACCCATAATCATGAGCATTATTCTACATAAATGATTTTGAACCTATTTATATGTTTAGACTTAATTCATAGAAGATTTCTCTCGTTTGTCAAAGAATGTGAATATGTATAATGCTCTTAAAATATATCTTACCCAGTATTCCCTTAGAGTTGATTTTTATCAGCCATCTTGTGATGGAATTTTCTAAAAATCTAATAGAATCTTTTCCATGTGTCTGAAAATCTTTCTTCCATCCACTTAGGTAAACTATTTCTCTGAGTATTGTATTGTATTTGTTGAATAATATAAATTTACTGTGACAAATTATATAGTCTTACCTCAGTATTTTGTCAAGTAAAAATGATAATTTTCAATTGTTACATAACAATTTGTCACATCAATTTACTGCATAGTATTGGTATTTTTGTTCTATTTTTAATGAAGATTTTATATTCTGTTTAAAGAAAGTTTGCATTCATGAATAAAGATACCCCTGTGGTATTGTAGCTACTGAAGGAATTTTTATTGAAGTTCCTGAAACTGTGGAGATGGCTATTTACTACCTCTTGATGATTGCATCTTCTCTGGGTGTAAGCTCCCAGGAAAACCTTTTAGTCCAATTTTAATCTTCAATTTTCAAGGCAATGTTCATTCAATTTATGCCGCTGCACATTCAGAAAGTCAATTTATCAAGAATCTCTGATCTTGGGCAATAATTACGCTACGCTCCCTAGAGCTACATGTCTTTCATTGGACGGCTTGTTTAAACTGGCAAGTCTGTGTTTTTCTGTCTTGGATCTTCTTGTTTTATTTTATAAGTGTAAAACTGCAGGAGATTAAAGAGTCAGGATGCATAGTAACATCCTTGATAGTGAAAAATTTGAAGGCAAGATTTACAGGTTTTTTCTGAAATACTGAACTTAACCAGATTAAGTTGAATTATAGTTTGTTTCCATGTGATTTTTAGTTCATTTATTAGAACATTATGCCAAGGGCTGGCATTGCTGTGAAGCTGGCATCCCATAATCAAGCACTGGTTCAAGTCCCGGCTGCTCTGTTTTCAACCCAGCTCCCTGCTAATGCACCTGTGAAGGTATCGTGGATCACCTAAGTACTTGGGCTCTTGCCACTCATGTGGGAAACCCTGATGGAGTTCCTGGCTCATGGTTTTGGCCTGGCCCAGCCCTGGCTTTTGGAGAATTTAGGGAGTGAACTGTGGTCTAAGATTTCTCACTCTGTCTCCTCTATGTAACGCCCTACCTTTGAAATAAATACATACATAAAGCTAAAAAAAGGAGACCACTAGGGGCTGGCATTATGGCACAGCTAGTTAAGCCATGGACTGCAATGCTAGCATTCTATTTAAGCACTGGTTCATGTCTTGGCTACTCTATTTCTGATTCAACTCCCTGCTAATGTACCTGGGAACGTAGCAGAAGATGGGCCTAGTGTTTGGGCCCCTGCCACCCACATGGAAGATGCGGATGAAGTTCTAGTTCTAGTTCATCCTGCCTCAGCCCTAGTTGTTGTGGCCATTTGGGGAATAAACCAGCAGATGGAAGATTGATCTCTCTCTCTCTCTGTCTGTCTCTCTCTCTCTTTCTCTCTCTCTCCCTCCCCCTCCCTCCCTCCCTCTCCTTCTTCTTTTCCCTCTCTCTCTTTCCTCTTCTCTCCCCCACCCATAACTCTGCCTTTCAAATACATACTGTCTAATAAAGAACATTATGTCAATTATATAACTAATGCTTTTCATTCAATCTCTTCATTATCTAATTACTTATGTATAATTAGAAATTATCCTAGTCTTTGGAGTTTCAAAGACATGGCATATTCCCCATCATTAAACCACACATTTTTAAATTCAGTCTACAGATACAAACAAGTCTTTATAGATCAGCTATATTAATATAGTCATTAAATTAAGTAGTATACATACTTAGGTTACTTGAATTCCCTCAAATCTCTCCACTCTTTGGCCAGAAGGAGTAGAGATATTCGACTTCATCAACTCTTGCTTTGTATTAATCTCTTAAGCAACATGTTAAATGCCCCTTAAAGGTCTGATCGCTTTGTCAAGCCCACCACCGCTGGCAATAATGCTATGTTGGCAATCAAATGTGAATGTGAGTTTTGGTAGAGAAAAATCATTGTCACACCATAGGAAGAAGAAAATATACTTTTAGGTACTATTGTTGCTTCAATGGATTTTAGGATGTCCTGGGGTTATTTAGTTGGGTACTAGCACAGTTTAGAGGCAGGGAAAGAAGTTTGAAAGACTATTTTGCCTTTTGCATGAAGTTATATCTCTTCAATGAAACTTATCAGGCATAAAGATACTTTATTTTTCAGTTGTCTTTTTTCCTTAAAATTATTCAGAACTTGTGTAGAGAATGCATTGCTATACATGGAGTAGTGTTATCAAACCAAATAAAGTTGAAATCACATACTTTTTGAGTTCCAAGGAAATCTCTAAAGGATATGATTATAATAATTTTGCAACCATATAAATTATTTCAAAGAAAATCATTTATAGTAAAATTGCTCATTGGCATATTACTTAAGGAGTACAGTCATTCCATACAGGCCAAATTCAAATTCCTGCTCTACCACTTATCTCACCTGTTTGACTTTATTGAACATGTTTCTTCACATCTCCATGTCCAGGTTTTTTCTTTATGTGTCAAATTGGAGAAATCATAGCACATATCTGAGTCTGTTGTAAAGGCTAAAATCATTTATTATCTATAAATCTTCAAAACAGTGCCAAATGTGTATCGAGTCCTCATTAAATCTAGGTTTCTGAGGAAAGTAGGATGCGTCTGTTAGGAGGAAAGGTGACTATGAACATCCCAGATCCCACTCCCTCAGTTAGGTCGGAGTGTGGCACCTCAATGGAGTCTCTTAAAATTCTTACAGTTTTTCAGAGCATACTTTTAAAAGTATGCATGCTCCAATAAAACTCCCATCCAGTTTAAGACACCCCCCATGTCATACCCTTGTAACAGATGGCATCTGATCTCTTCTTAACATGTTTATCAATAGTGAGGTCATTGTTTTCAAAAGCTGCTAGGTACTTCTATTTTTCCAAATATTAAACATTAAAAGCATTTTGTCATTTCAACTTAGAGGTGCTGTTGATCAAATGCAACAGGATTTATAGTAGGAGTAATTGTACTTGACTTTGACAGGCTTAATGTCCCATCTCTTCCACCTATTAACTGTGTGACCTTGGACAATTGACATAACTTCTTTAAATCTTTACATACTCACACTGAAAATAGATATAATCTTAATATATAATCCACAGGTTTGCTATGAGGATTCAAATGAGACTTTTTATGAACTTACTGGCACATAATGGGTCCTCAAAAAGTTGCTTGTGATATTTCTACCTGTGGGTCTTCCTTGTTTCTTAAAATCACATTTTTATTCCACACGTCTGCCTATCAGATTTGGTAAACAAATGGCTTGAATCCCACTTCTCTCCTTGTCTTCTACTGAGTTTTGTTGAATATTTTTCATTTGAGATTTTTTCTAGAACTTTTACCATTTTGGTTGTCCTCCTTTGATTATTTAAGTTCGCTAGTGGTCTCCAGCATTGTAACAATAGAGCCTGAAAGATAATTCTCTATATGTGTTGGTTAAGCCTCTTTCAGGTAGGTATGCTTTAAGTTTATTGTAACAACCTCATTTTGCGTAGGTTCATTTAGTTACTGACTCATATCAAGTCTATGTTGAAATAAAATTCAGAGTGGAGACAGGGAAGAAACTTTCTATAAGTTGCTCTCAGAACGCTTTGTTTTTTCCTTCTCTATGGCAGTGCATAACACAAAGGATCATTCTCTTGTTCACAAGATTAATCTAGGAAGAGAATTGTGTGTCACCAGCAGTCTCCTGAACTGAGGGAATAGTATAGAAAATGTCAATGCTATGAGGAAACCTGGGCAAATGTTTTCTATAAAACCTGACATTTTCTCCTGAAATGTCTTTTACGTTTTTGCCTGTTATATTCTATTAACCGCAAACTTTAAGATGATGACTTCATAAAAATGCATGAGACTAATGGCAAAGACTAAGAATGATCCCAAGTCTACTTCTCATTCTCTTCCCTAATAAGAGATGCCTCCCTATGTTGGTTCAAGTAAGTTGGTTGGAATAGCACCCATGATTTTACCCTTTTCTGGCATCTAGCATCTAAGGCCACTTTTTACTTTCTGACTTTACCAGTTGAGACTAATAACAAACAATGAACGTGGAGATGTGGTTTTGATTTACAATGAAGACCCACTAAATGTCAGTTATTATTGCTAGGCTTCAGAGATGGAATGGTGACAGAAATCTATATGATAAAGTATTTGCCCTTAAGGAGATTACAACTATGGTAAATAATTTCAATATAGCATCACAAGTCCTATTTCACAGATATTTATTAGTATAATGGGATCATAGAGGAGTGAATAACTAAATATGCATACATGGTGGGGTTATAATAGAAGAGGTTGACTTTTTCCTGAGACTGAAAAGTTAAATAGAAATTTAAGAAGTTAACAAGGCTTCAAGGATTTAAATGTCTTTTGTAAGTGTGTATGCATACATATGAAAGTCTTGTGCACACAAAGTACAAAGGTATTTCAAAAGGTTTGTGGAGGGTTTGCCTTGTGCCACAGGGGGTTCAGCCACTGTCTGTGACACTGGCATGCCATCTGGATGCCAGTTTAAGTTCTGGCTGCTGAGCTTCCACTCCTTGTACCTAGGAAAGCAGCAAAAGATGGCTCAAATCCTTGGGTCCCTGCTTCTGTGTGGGAAACCTGAATGGAGTTTCAGATTCCTGGCTCCAGTTTGGCCCAGCCTTAGCTGTTGTGGTCATTTGGGGGGTGAACCAGCAGACAGGAGATCTCTCTCTCTTTCTCTGTGGTTCTCCCTTTTTCTCTCTGTAACTCTGATTTTCAAATAAATAAATAAATAAATAAATAATTTTAATAGAAAAGTTTGTGGACAATGGAATTGAAGGCTATTTATTTTGGTATAAAAATTGAAATCCATGGGATGTACCCAGATGGGCGGAGCCAAGATGGCGGAATAGTGAGGGCATGCACCGATAGTCCGGGAAAATTTAATTTAATAAAAGGGGAGTTACGGTAGCCTCAGAAAAAAGAACTAGGAAAATATTGCAGAGGAAACCCTTCTGGATTGAGTGGTCGTGAATTGGAGGACCTACTGGGAGAACAAGGTCACCCACCGCGCAGAAGCCGAGCCACGGGACCGAGCCGCGGAAGCCGAGCCGTGGGACCTAGCTGCGCAAGCCGAGCCGTGGGACCGAGCCGCTGGAACGCGAGGTGAGCCGAACCTCAATAGCCTGAGACACTGGCAGGCAAGTGGAGAGAGGAGACTAGAGGGAACGACCCCCCGGGGGGGGCGGGAACTTCACCAGGCTAACTGGAAGAGAGGAAAAAAAAAAAGGTGACTGGTATGGACACGGGTTTCTCTCTCTCCGCTCACCTCTCAAGGGCGAGCAAGACAAAGAGCAGGCACCATCTTGGACATATGTCATAAGCAGAGCGACCTCAGGTCTGCACCGGCCCTGAGCCTAGCAGAAAAACCTGACTCTGGGCGGGGCAAATTAACAGGAGATTAGGACCTAGTAAATTTGTGGTGCTACTGAACTGAGACTGTGAAAAAAGAGACGGTGGGGGAGAGAACTCACGGAATTCATGTGAGCACTCTCCAGAGACGCTATAATTCCGTAACTTTGGCAACCCAGTGGGAGACTGAAGGAGAATCTGAGCCCACTCTGAGGGCCGAACAGATTCCCTGTGTGGTCCTTGGGAAAGAGCTTCTGATCTCTGGCTCCTGTGGGTATATCACTTGCCTGCTAACTACCTCCAACTTCGTTCAGCTGTGCAGAATAACTTCCCTTTTGAATCAAAAAAAAAAGAAAGAGAGAGAGAGAGGTTTACCACGCCTAACCTGGGAGTGTCACCTTTGGCACACCAAACAGAGCTCTCAGGCCACACCCATCTCAAGCCCTAAGGCTCCATCAAAAACAGATAGTCCACTTAATCCAGAGTCATAGTATAACAAGAAAAAGCACCACAGTGAAGAAACCAAATATCTCCAATATGCCAAATAACAAACGCAAAAACCAAGGTAATAAAAACAAGGAAGTCACCATGAAGCCCTCAAATGAAAAAGACACCCCAATTCAAGATTATGAGGATGATGATATAGAAGAAATGCAAGAAGCAGATCTCAAAAAATTGATAAGAACATTAAGAAGTTCTCAAAAACAAATTCTTGAACTACAGAAATCCTTAATGGACAAGATAGAAAATCTCTCTCGTGAAAATGAAATATTAAGGAGGAATCAAAATGAAACGAAACAACTAGTACAACAGGAAACTGGGATAGAGACTGAAGTGAAGAATTCAATAGATCAAATGAAAAACACAGTAGAGAGCCTTACAAACAGAATGGGTGAAGCAGAAGAGAGAATATCGGACTTAGAAGACAGAGAACAGGAAAGGATACAGTCAGACCAAAGAAAAGAAGAGGAAATTAGGAGTCTAAAACATATTGTCGGGAATCTTCAGGATACTATTAAAAAACCCAACATCCGGGTTCTAGGAGTTCCTGAAGGCATGGAGAGGGAGAAAGGATTAGAAGGCCTTTTTAGTGAGATATTAGCAGAAAATTTCCCAGGTTTGGAGAAGGACAGAGAAATCCTAGTACAGGAAGCCCACAGAACCCCTAATAAACACGACCAAAAGAGATCCTCACCACGACACGTTGTAATTAAACTCTCCACAGTGAAACATAAAGAAAAGATCCTAAAATGTGCAAGAGAGAAACGTCAGATTACTCTCAGAGGATCTCCAATCAGACTCACAGCTGACTTCTCATCAGAAACTCTACAAGCTAGGAGGGAATGGCAAGATATAGCCCAGGTACTAAGAGAGAAAAACTGCCAGCCCAGAATATTATATCCTGCAAAGCTATCATTTGTGAATGAAGGTGAAATAAAGACTTTTCATTGCAAACAGAAATTGAAAGAATTTGTTGCCACTCGTCCAGCCCTGCAAAAGATGCTTAAAGATGTGTTACACACAGAAACAAAGAAACACGGTCATCAATATGAAAGAAGGTAAAGGAAGGAAACCAAGGAAGGAAAGCTCACAGCAAAAGATCACAGGGAATTCAAAGCATATATTAGAACTTATCTTTGGCAAATGGCAGGGCAAAGTTACCACTTATCATTAGTCACATTGAACGTGAATGGCCTGAACTGTCCAGTTAAAAGACACCGATTGGCTGATTGGGTTAAGGAACAAAACCCATCTATTTGCTGCTTACAAGAAACTCATCTTTCCAACAAAGATCCATACAGACTGAAAGTGAAAGGCTGGAAAAAGATATACCATGCCAACAGAAATGAAAAAAGAGCAGGCATAGCCATCTTAATTTCAGACAACATAAACTTTACCACAAAAACCGTTAAGAGAGACAAAGAGGGACACTACATAATGATTAAGGGATCAATTCAACAGGAAGATATAACAATTATCAATGTATATGCACCTAACTACAGGACACCGGTTTATCTAAAAGATTTGTTAACGGACTTAAAGGGAGACTTAGACCCCAATACAATAGTACTGGGGGACTTCAATACTCCACTCTCAGAAATAGACAGATCAATAGGACAGAAGATCAACAAGGATACAGTAGATTTAAACGACACTATAGCCCAAATGGATCTAACAGATATCTACAGAACTTTCAATCCAACAGCTAAAGAGTTTACATTCTTCTCAGCAGTACATGGAACCTTCTCTAGGATTGACCACATACTAGGCCATAAAGCAAGTCTCAGCAAATTCAAAAGAATTAGAATCATACCATGCAGCTTCTCAGACCATAAAGGAATGAAGTTGGAAATTACCAACTCAGGAATCCCTAGAGCATATGCAAACACATGGAGATTGAACAACATGCTCCTGAATGAACAATGGGTCATAGAAGAAATCAAAAGAGAAATCAAAAACTTTCTGGAAGTAAATGAGGATAACAGCACAACATACCAAAACTTATGGGACGCAGCAAAAGCAGTGTTAAGTGGAAAGTTTATATCAATAGGTGCCTACATCAAGAAATTGGAAAGACACCAAATAGATGAGCTTTCAATTCACCTCAAGGATCTAGAAAACCTACAGCAAACCAGACCCAAATCTAGTAGGAGAAGAGAAATAATTAAAATCAGAGAAGAAATCAACAGGATTGAATCAAGAAAAACATTACAAAAAATCAGCCAAATGAGGAGCTGGTTTTTTGAAAAAATAAACAAAATTGACACCCCATTGGCCCAACTAACTAAAAAAAGAAAAGACCCAAATCAATAAAATCAGAGATGAAAAAGGAAACGTAACAACAGACACCACAGAAATAAAAAGAATCATCAGAAATTACTACAAGGACTTGTATGCCAGCAAACAGGGAAACCTATCAGAAATGGATAGATTCCTGGACACATGCAACCTGCCTAAATTGAACCAGGAAGACATAGAAAACCTAAACAGACCCATAACTGAGACAGAAATTGAAACAGTAATTAAGGCCCTCCCAACAAAGAAAAGCCCAGGACCAGATGGATTCACTGCTGAATTCTACCAGACATTTAAAGAAGAACTAACTCCAATTCTTCTCAAACTATTCAGAACAATCGAAGAAGAGGGAATCCTCCCAAATTCGTTCTATGAAGCCAGCATCACCTTAATTCCTAAGCCGGAAAAAGATGCAGCACTGAAAGAGAATTACAGACCAATATCCCTGATGAACATAGATGCAAAAATCCTCAATAAAATTCTCGCCAATAGAATGCAACAACACATCAGAAAGATCATCCACCCAGACCAAGTGGGATTTATCCCTGGTATGCAGGGATGGTTTAATGTGCGCAAGACAATCAATGTGATACACCACATTAACAGACTGCAGAAGAAAAACCATATGATTATCTCAATAGATGCCGAGAAAGCATTTGATAAAATACAACACCCGTTCATGATGAAAACTCTAAGCAAACTGGGTTTGGAAGGCACATTCCTCAATACAATCAAAGCAATCTATGAAAAACCCACAGCCAACATCCTATTGAATGGGGAAAAGTTGGAAGCATTTCCACTGAGATCTGGTACCAGACAGGGATGCCCACTCTCACCACTGCTATTCAATATAGTTCTGGAGGTTCTAGCCAGAGCTATTAGGCAAGAAAAAGAAATTAAAGGGATACAAATTGGGAAGGAAGAACTCAAACTATCCCTCTTTGCAGATGATATGATTCTTTATTTAGGGGACCCAAAGAACTCTACTAAGAGACTATTGGAACTCATAGAAGATTTTGGCAAAGTAGCAGGGTATAAAATCAATGCACAAAAATCAACAGCCTTTGTATACACAGACAATGCCATGGCTGAGGAAGAACTTCTAAGATCAATCCCATTCACAATAGCTACAAAAACAATCAAATACCTTGGAGTAAACTTAACCAAGGACGTTAAAGATCTCTACGATGAAAATTACAAAACCTTAAAGAAAGAAATAGAAGAGGATACCAAGAAATGGAAAAATCTTCCATGCTCATGGATTGGAAGAATCAATATCACCAAAATGTCCATTCTCCCAAAAGCAATTTATAAATTCAATGCAATACCAATCAAGATACCAAAGACCTTCTTCTCAGATCTGGAAAAAATGGTGCTGAAATTTATATGGAGGCACAAGAGACCTCGAATAGCTAAAGCAATCTTGTACAACAAAAACAAAGCCGGAGGCATCACAATACCAGATTTCAGGACATACTACAGGGCAGTTGTAATCAAAAGAGCATGGTACTGGTACAGAAACAGATGGATAGACCAATGGAACAGAATTGAAACACCAGAAAGCAACCCAAACATCTACAGCCAACTTATATTTGATCAAGGATCTAAAACCAATTCCTGGAGCAAGGACAGTCTATTCAATAAATGGTGCTGGGAAAACTGGATTTCCACGTGCAGAAGCATGAAGCAAGACCCCTACCTTACACCTTACACAAAAATCCACTCAACATGTATTAAAGACCTAAATCTACGACCTGACACCATCAAGTTACTAGAGAACATTGGAGAAACCCTTCAAGATATTGGCACAGGCAAAGAGTTTCTGGAAAAGACCCGGAAGGCACAGGCAGTCAAAGCCAAAATCAACTATTGGGATTGCATCAAATTGATAAGTTTCTGTACTGAAAAAGAAACAGTCAGGAGAGTGAAGAGACAACCGACAGAATGGGAAAAAATATTTGCAAACTATGCAACAGATAAAGGGTTAATAATCAGAATCTACAAAGAGATCAAGAAACTCCACAAAAACAAAACGAACAACCCACTTAAGAGATGGGCCAAGGACCTCAATAGACATTTTTCAAAAGAGGAAATCCAAATGGCCAACAGGCACATGAAAAAATGTTCAAGGTCATTAGTAATCAGGGAAATGCAAATCAAAACCACAATGAGGTTTCACCTCACCCCGGTTAGAATGGCTCACATTCAGAAATCTACCAACAACAGATGCTGGCGAGGATGTGGGGAAAAAGGGACACTAACCCACTGTTGGTGGGAATGCAAACTGGTCAAGCCACTATGGAAATCAGTCTGGAGATTCCTCAGAAACCTGAAGATAACCCTACCGTTCGACCCAGCCATCCCACTCCTTGGAATTTACCCAAAGGAATTTAAATTGGCAAACAAAAAAGTGGTCTGCACCCTAATGTTTATTGCAGCTCAATTCACAATAGCTAAGACCTGGAACCGACCTAAATGCCCATCAACGGTAGACTGGATAAAGAAATTATGGGATATGTACTCTTTAGAATACTATACCGTAGTAAGAAACAATGAAATCCAGTCATTTGCAACAAAATGGAGGAATCTGGAACACATCATGCTGAGTGAAATAAGCCAGTCCCAAAGTGACAAATACCATATGTTCTCCCTGATCGGTGACAACTGACTGAACACCAAAAAGGAAACCTCCTGAAGTGAAACGGACACTATGGGAAATGGTGACTTGATCAGCATAGCCCTGACTGTTAATGAACAACTTAATACATTATCCCTCTTAGTAGTTTTTTTTTGTCTGTTCTACTTAATATGACTGGTTTAATTCTGTAATTAATACACAGTTATTCTTAAGTGTTAAAAATTAACTGAAATGTGATCCCTGTTAAACATAAGAGTGGAAATAAGAGAGGGAAGAGATGTATAATTTGGGACATGCTCAAGCTGACTTGTCCCAAATGGTAGAGTTAAAAACATACCAGGGGATTCCAATTCAATCCCATCAAGGTGGCATGTACCAATGCCATCTCACTATGCCAAGTGATCAATTTAAGTTCACAATTGATCATAATAAAAGGACTAAGAGTCAAAGGGAGCACATAAACAAGTCTAGTACCTGCTAACACTAACCGATAGAATAAATAAAGGGGAGAGTGATCCAACATGGGAAGTGAGATACTCAGCAGACTCATAGAATGGCAGATGTCCTAAATAGCACTCTGGCCTCAGAATCAGCCCTAAAGGCATTCGGATCTGGCTGAAAAGCCCATGAGAGTATTTCAGGCATGGAAAGCCAAGACACTCTGGCAAAAGATCTCTGTGAGTGAGATCCCAGTGGAAAGAACAGGTCTTCAAAGAAGGAGGTACCTTTCTCTGAAGGGAGGAGAGAACCTCCACTTTGACTATGACCTTGTTTAAACAAGATAAGAATCGGAGAACTCAAGGGGCTTCCATAGCCTTGGAAACTCATGACCGGAGCATAGGGAGACTACTGATGCCATAGACAGGAGTGTCAATTGGTAAAGTCAACAACAGGAGTCACTGTGCACTTACTCCTCATGTAGGATCTCTGTCCTTAATGTGCTGTGTATTGAGATTTAATGCTATAACGAGTACTCAAACAATATATTTCACTTTGTGTTTTTATGGGGGTGCAAACTGTTGAAATCTTTACTTAATGTATACTAAACTGATCCTCTGTAAAAAAAAAAAAAAGAAAAGAAATTATCAACTCCCAACTTGACTCTCACTGGGATTAAACATGACAATAGGTCTGATCTGATTTCATCATCATTTAAAATAAATCATCTATTATTTTTCACTTTATGTTTCTGTGTGAGAGCAAACTGTTGAAATCCTTACTTAATGTATACTAAGCTGATCTTCTGTATATTAAGATAATCGAAAATGAATCTTGATGTGAATGGAAGGGGAGAGGGAGTGGGAAAGTGGAGGGTAGTGGATGGGAGGGACGGTATGTGGGGGAAGCCATTGTAATCCATAAATCGTACTTTGGAATTTTATATTCATTAAATAAAAGTTAAAAAAAAAAGAAACTGATGTACCCCCCAAAAAAATTGAAATCCATGTATAGTTTTTTCATAATATGCATTTTCCATTAACATTTGAAGACCCCTGTATGTATGGAATTTAGCAAAAACACTGTTGCAACAAAATAAACTTATCTCTTAACTCCATGTTCCACAAACATTTTAAAGTACCACTGTGTGTTTGTGTGTGTGTATGTGTTATGCATACACACATAATTGTGTTTATGTTGAATAGTTCATAAACTTCATATTTGTGCTGCAGTGTATATTTTGGAGAGAGACTTTTTACCAAATTCATTTAATAAAATATTCTCTTTCAGCACTTTTGAATTGTTCATATTTATTTAACACAAAAGTATTTAGAACTCTCAGCCTATTTATTTAACAGTTCAGAACGGCCTTTAGTTGGCAAAATGTCTTACTATGTTTCTTAAGAGCTATTGCACAGGCACACTCCCTTTAACCCAAACTAAATTGAAACCATTGTGTTTAAACAGTTTTTTTTTTTTCCTAGCCAGATTTCACTAATATAGATTTAACTTCCTCCAATTCATTTGAGTTTGAAAAGGCAGAATGTATCTAGATATGTGTGTAACAAATGCAGTCAAGCTAATGGATCTTAGTCAATTCTTGGCTGTGAAGAAAACCAATTTTTACCTTGGAAATCGATTGGAAATGTGGGAAACTCAGACGGCAGGAAACCAGTGACCAAGGCCACTTAAATTGGGTTAGAAATGGAATTTCAGACTACAAAACACTTTAAGGTTTGGAGGAACTAAGAAATCTAGTGATTCTGGTTTGCAAAGAAGAAGTGTTAAACTTCCTGACTATGAAAAAATAGCATATCCTAAGGGAAATTATAATTAAAGCACAACAGATTGTATTTTTCTTTTTCAGAGGAATTGTAAAGAGTAAGACGAATTCAGTGCAGCCTCCCAGAGGACTGTTCAAAGATTTCCAGGTAAAGAAAAATCTGTTCTGGAAACAGGGGAAAAAAGGGAAATGGTATAAAATAAGAGTCTGCTGCATCAGTTAAGAATTTTAGGAAAGTGATAAAGGAAGCAGGGAAGTGAAATGAATTCATGTTCACAAAAGCAGTCAGAGATTAAAAAGGGGCACAGGTAATAGGAGTCCTTTATGATTATATCATAGAAAGATCAGAAACAAAATGAATTGCCTAATAAATTAAAGAAACCATAATTAAAAATATCATTTAATATGTGCTTTCTCAAGTATATCTTTAACAATAGCAATGCTTTTCTTTCTAGTAGCTATTTGGACAAGGTGGAAAAGAAACTAGGTAAAAGAGTGAACAGCCAGGAGCTAGTAATTAAATAAGAAAAGAATTACATTAGGGAATAAGAAACTTCTGGGTTGAATTCCCATGTCCTTTTTGTGAGCTCTCTTTTTACCTCTATGTCTCAAACTCAGTTCTGGCAGCTAAGCATAGTGGGAGTGTATCAATGGAAACCAGGTATGAGTGTATTTAGAATCATAGCAAGTCGAATGTCACAGGATGGTGAATTTCAAAACTTTAAAAAAATTTAATAGTCATATATGAGATTAGCAAAACCACCTAAAATTATATTTGAAGGCATAATAAGTGACTGGTCTTCATTAGGCTACTGATAAATACTTCTGGTGGAACAGACATTATTACCTCCCAAATTACAGTGCTTCAGGTAGAACCAGTTGCATAAGAAACATTCATCTTTATATATTTTGAAAATATTCCAAGACATGATGATAAAAAGCTAAAGTTTTGTGTTTTTAGTCTTCCTAACCTCTACTTTTAGAATATTTCCAAACAAGTTTGCCATCCACATGGAAAGCCATGACATGGTGGCAAAAAACAATCTAAATGAAGGATCCTGGTGAACAACACTCCAGCAGAAGGATCAGGCCATCAAGGAGAGAGGCGCCTTTCTCTGAAGGGAGGAAGGAACCTCCACTGTGATATGGCCTTGACTAAACAAATTCAGAGTTGGTGAACTCAAGGGGCTTCCATAGCCTAGACAGCTCATAGCAAGAGTCTCGGGTGATTGCTGACGTCATAAATAAGAGTGCCAATTGTTAAATCAACAACGGGAGTCACTGGGTTCATGCTCCCCTCGCAGGATCTCTGTCCTTAATATGTTTATCTATGAAACTCAAATACAACACTACTAGTCGAACAATACCCTATACCTGGTTCGGTTGTGTGAGTGCAACCTGTTGAAATCCCTGCTTAGTATATACTAAATTGATCTTCGGTATATGAAGGTAACCGAAAATGAAACGTGATGAAGGGGGGGGAGGGGAGAGGAAGTGGGTGAGGGGAGGGCCACGGGAGGGAGGGAGGTCGGGGGGAAGCCACAACAATGCAAAAGATGCATTTTATATGCTACTTAAAACTATTGGTTGAGCTCTGTAATTAATACACAATTACTCTTAGGTGTTTAATTAATGCTATAACTAGTACTCAAATAGTATTTTACACTTTATGTTTCTGTGTGGGAGCAAAATGTGGTAATCTTTACTTAACATACGCTAAATTGATCTTCTGTATATAAAGATAATTGAAAATTAATTCTGATGTGAAGGGGAAGGGGAGAAGGAGTGGGAGAGGGGAGTGTTGTGGATGGGAGGGAAGACACGGGGGGGGGGGGGAGGAGGCTATTGTGGTCCAGAAGCTGTACTTTGGAAATTTATGCTCATTAAATAAATTAAAAAAAAAAAACAAGTTTGCCATCCAAATGTTTTTCGCCAGAAAACCATTATTTAAGGAATACAAACTTCATGCATTTCATAAATACAACTTTAGGAACATAGTGAATCCCCACTCCCCTCATACCTACCCCCCCAAACACTCCCACCCCTCTTTCTCCTGACTCCCCTATTCCAATTCTTATTTTTTATGGAGATCTATTTTGAATTAACTTTATACACGTGATTATCTCTATATTAAGAGTTCAACAAATAGTATGGAAAAAAACCCCACTGTTTCTAGACCTCTTTCTTTTCAAAATCTAATGTACTCATGTTCTGTCCTCTCATAGACCTAGTTTTTGCTACACAACTAATCAGTTAAACTACACTACTATGATCTTATGGTGCTATGTGCTTCTGGTTTATATTTCCAAAGAGTTAACCATTTAAATAATGGTCTTCTAGTGACACAACTCAATTGAACAAAAAGTGTTACTCTTATAAAAAGAGTTTTAAGGAAATATGCCAGGGAATAAGGACAGATTATTTGGACAGGTGAAACTTTCAAGTATCCATTTAATAATACTATAGAGACTCCTTTTCCTCTTGCAAACTTTTCTCTTGCAATTCATTGTTTACTTCATTATACTCCATGTTAGATGCTTTATATGGCTTAACATATTTAATTTTCACAACATATCTTTGTATTTGATGTTATGATTATGTACTGATTTATAGATGATGAAATGGAAACCTTATAATTAACATGCCTCATGCTGCATAGGTATTGAGTTGAAGAGCTGATACTCATACTCATCTGTCTCCTTCCAAAGTCTAAGTTCTTCACTACTACTCATATTTGCCCTTGTATTGCATTACCTTTTCATGGCAAGAGTTTTGCTTGAATGTGCATGTTACAGGGGGTAGGGTGGAGCATAACTATCTGAAATATTTTTATCCTAAATGTCCTATATGTATAGAAGAATCCATTAAGAAATTCCTGGAATCTTAGTGCTCCCCCTTTGTGAATGTCCACCACAGAGGAAGAATTAACTATTCAGTTGCTAAAATCAAGAAAAAGAATTAGGAATGTACCTTCTTCCTTTTATTTTTGAGTTCAACCTCTTTACAGAGATCACTGATTTTGCACAGCTACTTTGTGCCTAAGTCTTTCAAGATTAGACTATTCCCTTACAAGGAGAGACCAGCAGTTTGTCACACACTGGGTATGACTGATGATGAACATTAAGAATCCTACTTTGGCATGCACTTATTCTAAGTTCTTTAATAGGTTTATCAGTAATTATGCTGATCTTTAGCTCTACCACTACCTTACTGCTTTTTCAACCCTCAGTTGGTTTAGAACTCACCAGTGCACGAGGGCTATCAATTACTGATCACATCAAACTACCTGAGTTATTTATGCATAATATTTGAGGTTGTTGTTCTTTGAATAACTACAAAAGTAGAACCAGCATTTGATGACATAGTGACAAACTCTTGGAAGTCAGATATATCAAAAATCTTCTATTGTTTCTCCATTTGTGTTCTCTGACATTATTTTACACATAAAATACAAAAAACTCCCTTTGGATAATTTTCTCTACTTGTGTTAAAGTATCTTTTAATGAATTATCCCAAGTATAATTGGAAAAAAAGTTTTAATTTGGCATCACAATTAGATGTGAAATATCAATAAAACATAACTAGCATACTTAAGGACATATTATTGACTTCAAATATATTGAAGGATGCATTTTTGCAGATACATTTATTTATTTGAAAGACAGAGTGACATATTTTAAAGATTTACTTTATTTATTTGAAAGATAAGAGTTACATAGAGAGATAGAGCCAGAGAGAGAGAGAGGTCTTCCATCTGCTGGTTCACTTCCCAAATGGCTGCAATGGCCAGAGCTGGGCTGATCCGAAGCCAGGAGCCAGGAATTTCTTGCTGGTCTCCCACATGGGTTCAGGGGCCCAAGCACTTGGGGCCTCTTCTGCTTTCCCAGGCCATAGCAGAGAGCTAGATCAGAAGTAGAGTAGCCAGGACTTGAACTGGCATCCTATGGAACACTGGCACTGCAGGCTGGGGCTTTAACCCACTTTGCCACAGTGCCGGCCCCGTGAACAACAAAAATATTAACCATGAGATAGATTGTTACATTTGGATATCATCATGAATATCTCGAAATATTATAATAGCTATGAGAATTAATGTATTAATTTCTATGTACACTAAGAGAAATCTATATTATAACAATAGAACATAGTATCATCATTAGCTAGCTGAGCAAAAAAAATCTAGTTATTAATAGCATGCCATGTTCCTTTGCAAAATCCAAATGCTGCCTTAAGAGTGATATTTTAAATGAATATTTACTCTTTGATATTGTCTGCTGAATAATAAGTGTGCAAAGATATCATTTTAAAATTATTTTAAAGATTTATTGAAAGGTAGAGTTATAGAAAGACAGAGGGAGAGACAGAGAGAAAGGTCTTCCATCCCTTGGTTTACTCACAAATGACTGCAATGGCTGGAGCTGGGTAGATCTGAAGCCAGGAGCCAGGAGCTTCTTCCAGGTCTCCCAAATGGGTTCGGGCCCAAGCACTTGCATGATCCTTTACTTACTTCCCAGGTCATAGAAGAGAGCTAGATCAGAAGAAGAGCAGCAGGACTTGAACTGGCACCCATATGAAATACCAGCAATGCAGGCAGTGGTCCCGTTTGCTATGCCACAGTGTTGGTCCCCATTTTTTAATTTTTTTAAAAAAGTTTATTTATTTTATTTGTAAAACAGGAGGGAGGGAGAGAGGGAGAGAGGGAGAGAGGGAGAGATCTGCTATCCACTGGTTGACTTCACCAAATGCCTAAATAATCAGGGCTTGGTGAGGCTGAAGCCAACCATTTTGTCCAAGTCTCCCACATGGGTGTCAGGGGCCCAAGTACTTGAGCCATCATCTGCTTCTTCTCAGGGTGTTCATTAGCAGGAAGCCAAATAGGAAGCAGAGGCAGAACATTATCTCAGGCACTGTGATATGAGATGTTGGCATCCCAAGTGGCAGATCCATCCACTTCTCTGCAATGCGTGGCCCATTTTCTTACTTTTTTTAAAAAACAAGAATTTATTTAAATGTCAAATTTTGTGTAGTATGATGCAAGTACCAGGTGCGTATTTCAAATTCTTATTTTCTCATTTTCAGGGGTAGCAATTTAAAGTTTCCAATAGAAGTGAATACAGCTTTGGAAAAGCAGAAAACTCTAGATCATAGTCTTGGATGACTTTGGCTCCTTGGGTGTTTGTGTTTCTAATTTCCAGCTAATATCAGGCCTTTTTCAGGTGTTCAACTGGCAGTTAGGTTTGTTACTTCCTCAAAGTCTGTTAAACTCTTTGTATTTCAACAATTTAATTTGAATATATACAACTTTGCACATGATAAAGACCATTAGTTTGTGAACTTTGAATAAATATACTTTCTGGTGTTGTTAAAGATAATGACAGCCTTAAATGCAGTTTGAATGGTTGTCCCTTAGTATTGACAGTTAACATTTAATATCAAATGTCCAATTCATATGTATCAATCAAAGTGGCCCAAAGTAAATTGTAATACATTAATATGAAGGGCCATTAGCCTTTGCTAAAACTTAATAGGTCTTAATTGAAAGCAGCATTATTTACCCAAGAAAATGGCCTTTATTTTGTACATTTTCATTCATAGTGTTACAAAGTAAAATGGAATGACAGTTATATGGAATCTGCTAAGATGTAATGTAACTGGATTTTCTTCTCATAAAATACTGTTTAAATTTTTCTGTTTATATTTAAAATGAAAATGAAGTGAAAATAATTACATGGATTCCACTAACAAAGCCCTTACTGACCTAAAACTATTAGGAATAATTTGGAGGGTTTTACATTTGCATCATCCATAAGACACTTCATTCTTCCTACAAGTACAATATAATAGAAAAATTTAAGTCGCTATAAGGTCACAGAAAGGAGCAGTGAGGTGAGAAAGTTAGACATCCTTCAAAAACCAAGTTTCATTCTGTTGTGAATTTTTATTATTCCTTACTATTCCTTACTATGGAGACAAGAGTATGTGGAGGTGAGGAAGCAAACATTTCTCTTTAAAATATTTATGTATGTATATTTGTGTGTATGTGAGAAACAGAGTATTCCCATCCCCTGTTCAGAAGTGCCTGCAATAACCAGGGCTAGACCAAGCCAAACCAAAGCTTGGATCAGGGAATGCATTCAAATTCTGCCACATGGGCATCAGGGACCCAACTATTTGAGCTATTACCTGATGTTTCCCAGCTTTGGTGGGAAGCTGTAGTTAGGAGCCAGACCTGGAAATTGAACTCAGGCATTCTCATATAGGATGTTGGCATCCCCAACAGCATCTCAACCACTAGTCCAAATGCTCTCCCTGAAGCAAATGTTTCTTACCATGATCTCTATCCTAGTTTTTTCTACACCAACAATCTACTCATGGGTGTATCAGCTACCCAACCTAGCAATTATAGGAGTGCTAAATACACCCTGCTTGAGATGCAGCACTATTGAAATGAAATAGGCATACCTGGAGTTAAGAGAACCAGAAGAATGTTAATGATAGTTCAGTCAGCCTGAGTGGAGGTGGAAAGAATGATTTAAAAGAACAACAACAACAACAAAAAAAAACACCTAAAACTTTCTGTAGGAGCTAAGGTAAAAGAGTGTCACAGGCTGTGTAGGTAAAAAATTTGAAGGAGGTAGGAGGGTAACTTCAAAAAGTTCATGGAAAAATGGAAGTAAAGGACAAGTTTATTTTCATGCAGAATTTTTGAAATTATGTATATGAGAGATCTTCAGAAAGTTGATGGGAAATGCATGTTATGAAAAAAACTAGAAATGAATTTAAAAAATGTTCTGGTGTGTGCAAGTAGATATAGGTGATTGATAGTGTTGGAGCATAAAGTGTAAATGATAAAATAATGAGACTGAAAAGGTAGGTAATATTCTGTCTTGTTTGAATGGAAAATTTTGTCCATGGTACATCAGAAGAAAGAAACTATATTGTTCTTCCGGTAGTGAGAGTGAGTTTTCAGTGACCCCTCCCATACTTTGTTACCAATGTTTGAAGACAATAACACCTCTGCAGTGGACACACTGTGCCAAATTTAGTGCATCTGAGTGAGATTGCTATGCTTGGAGTTCAGGTTACAACAGTTCAAATCAATTGAGAATAAAATTAAACCTAAAGTAGTGTAATGTTTGTTTATGTGCTATTGAAAATTGATGTCTTATATATCTCCAGCTGAAACAAAGTTGCAAGCCAAAAAATATATATCCATGGGATGAGTTCACAAAACTTTTTTAGTGTTTTCCCCAGGAGGAAAAACAAGGCAAACTTTTTCTTTTGATTGGAGAGTAAATTGTAAATATGATGTTAATAAGTATCTGTCAGGGGAATCTTGTGTTCTGAGATTCACAGTCATACAATAGAATGGATTTTTAATAGCAAGGCATCTTGTAAATATCAGCAGGATATATTTTCAACAAAAATATTGGATGCATCTTCTATGTTAAAAGGCAATGTAAAATAAGAGCAAACTTTCTTGATTGTTTGGTACTTTTGACAACTGTTTGCTAATCATACCAAATAATCATATTGTAGAGACTTCTGTGATGTTTATAATTTATTTTCAAATTCTGATTTGTATAAAATATGTCAAACAATCAGATGAGTTGATTCTCTCTTCATGACTGCAATATGCCTGAATATATGTGGTTGATTTTTTTCTTTTTATACTGTCCACATACCTAAACAATAGAATGAAACTTTAAATTCAAGTAAATATATACTTGGCAAATTATTTAATTGAAACTACTTTGAAATATTTGAGTCATGTCTAATTAACAGGGGAAAATCCCAGTTTATAATTGGACCTTGGAATTTGGATCACATTTCTTAGGTTTAATAAACAAAGAAGATTTGAGTCACTCACTGTGGAATCTTCCTCACACAGTTAGATCACTGACAATATCTCCAGATACTAGGGTTCTTCATTAGTACCTGAAGATAAATATAAATTCATGCATTCTATTTCCTCCTGAGTTGCAATTTTATGCTCTATTTTATTTTACAGTAAGATACTTTTCTTTTGTAGTATCATAATTATTTGTTGGAGGATTATTTGTTCCAAACAACAGATCTTTGTGAACTCCTCCAATGATACTTTATAACTAAATAAATTATAGCTGAAAATATGTTTAGGTAATGTATTGATTTCCTTCAAAATGGGATAGGCTGTTTGCAAATATTACCTTTCAAACACAATTAAAATTTCAGGTTGTACATTGGACATCATATAGACAAAAAAAAGTCTAGGTATGTAATTTGAATATCAGCTTTTTTAGTGGCTGTTTTGGTGCATTCTAAAAGCAGCCAGATTCAAAGCCTGCACTCCTTTATTTTCCAGTGCTAGTGTAGGACTCACTTCCAGCATAGTACTAAATATTCTGCATGCTTGATTCTTTCTCTGACTTCTTCCTGCACATGCACAAACACACACTTACAGAGATACAAACATATGATATACACATACATGGACTTAATTTTTCTCTGAAATTATCTAATGGAATGTCAGTAGATTTCTCTTTTACATATTTGAATATAATTGTGTGTTTAGTAGGCAGTTTCACATAAAATAAGTTCTATTCAGTGACACAAAACAGCTGGCTATCTGAGTAAAATGGTAGCTATTGTAAAAAATTCATAGGTAAAAATTTCTTGCTTCTGATTGTGTTCTAAGAATGATCTTCATATTACTTTTAAGTAACAGAATACCAAAGAGGTATGGCTGTGGGTGATTATCTCGGTTTTTCTTTTTTAGTGGGAATTAATCTCAGAGGACGTTTGCTAAATACTCATCATCATCGATTCATCGCTTTCTCTCTCTGAGCTATGGTGAAGTACCTCTTGAGTGGAATAATTGTTTTTTTGCTCATTCACTCCTGCAAATGCAAGCAGGTTCCAGGTGATATGCCTAATTGCCTTTTTCACTACCAAACTGCTGCATGTTTTTCAATGGCTTTATCTTTAAAGGGAGCATCTCAATCTGTTTCCCTAATTGAGAGTGTATCCCATCGTCTAATTAAGAGATTTGTCAATGCAAGCAATGGGTTCCTGGTGTGTACTTTGGGGTAGGCAGAAATTCAATCAAGTATATGTCATGTTTCACTTTCCAGCACTGGATCAAGTGATAGTGTGGGTTTTTTTCCCTCATCCCCCTTTTTTTGGCCTATAATTCGTGCCTTCATGTGAGAGAGAGGGAGACTTTGGACATAAGAAATGAAGAACAGTTCCTTATGGAGTCCTCTTATAACCACAGTAGGATAGACCTTGTTCATGGAAACTCCTTTAGAAGAGGTAAGCCAGCCCTTGGCACCAGCCCCAGTGGGGCCAGAGCTATGGAAATGTTGAGGCAAGAGCTAGAGAGAAACCATTTGTGTTATTTTCTATTATTGTTTATTTCTTTTTTTAAAACTTTTATTTAATGAATATAAATTTCCAAAGTACAGCTTATGGATTACAATGGCTTCCCCCCCCCATAACATCCCTACCACCCGCAACCCTCCCCTTTCCCACTCCCTCTCCCCTTCCATTCACATCAAGATTCATTTTTGATTCTCTTTATATACAGAAGATCAGTTTAGCATACATTAAGTAAAGCTTTCAACAGTTTGCTCCCACACAGAAACAGAAAGTGAAAAATACTGTTTGAGTACTAGTTATAGCATTAAATCACAATGTACACACACTAAGGACAAAGATCCTCCATGAGGAGTAAGTGCACAGTGACTCCTGTTGTTGACTTAACAAATTGACACTCTTGTTTATGGCCTCAGTAATCACCCTAGGCTCTTGTCATGAGCTGCCAAGGCTATGGAAGCCCCTTGAGTTCACTGACTATGATAATTTTAAGACAAGGCCATGGTCAAAGTGGAAGTTCTCTCCTCCCTTCAGAGAAAGGTACCTCCTTCTTTGATGACCCGTTTTTTCCACTGGGATCTCACTCGCAGAGATCTTTCATTTAGGTTCCCCCCCTCCAAGAGTGTCTTGGCTTTCCATGCCTGAAATACTCTCATGGGCTTTTCAGCCGGATCTGCATGCCTTAAGAGCTGATTCTGAGGCCAGAGTGCTGTTTAGGACATCTGCCATTCTATGGGTCTGCTGTGTATCTCACTTCCCATGTTGGATCATTCTCTCCCTTTTGTATTCTATCAGCTAGTATTTGCAGACACTATTCTTGTTTATGTGATCCCTTTGGTTCTTAGTCCTATCATTGTGATCAATTGTGAACAGAAAGTGATCACTGGGACTAGTGAGATGGCATTGGTACATGCCACCTTGATGGGATTGAAATGGAATCCCCTGGTATGTTTCTAACTCTACCGTTTGAGGTAAGTCAGCTTGAGCATGTCCCGAATTGCACATCTCTTCCCTCTCTTATTCCCACTCATATTTAACAGTGATCACTTTTCATTTAAGTTTCAGCACTTAAGAAGAATTGTGTATTGATTACAGTATTCAACCAAAAGTATTAAGTAGAACAAACAAAATAATACTAAAAGGGATAACATATCAAGTTGCTCATCAACAGTCAGGGTGAGGGCTGATCAAGTCACCGTTTCTCATAGTGTTCATTTCACTTTAACAGGTTTCCTTTTTGGTGCTCAGTTAGTTGTCACCTATCAGGGAGAACAAGTGGTATTTGTCCCTTTGGGATTGGCTTATTTCACTCAGCATAATGTTTTCCAAATTCCTAACAGGGATCACTTTTCAGTTAAAATTTAAACACCTAAGAATAATTGTGTGTTAATTACAGAGTTCAACCAATGGTACTAGAACAAAAAAAAATACTAAAATGGATAAAGTATTACATTGTACATCAACCGTCAGGACAAGAGCTGATCAAGTCACTGTTTCTATTTATTTCAATACGTTTACCTATCAAGCAAGAACTCTATATGATTTTGTGAAAATGACTTACACAATTACGGATATGAGCTGTTTTCTTGTCCTTCTCTTTCCCTCCCATATTCTCATTCCATCACAAGCACTTTTGCCAACACCTCTGTATGAAACCAAACTAATATGCTAACTTTTCATTGCCATCACTTGTACTGAAATGCAGATAAAAATATTTGGTGCTTCTGCTCTCAATCTATTTATATTATACCCCTTTTAAGACCTATCTTTAATGGTAATATCAATTATAGTAACAAAGATGACAAGGATGATGATCATGATCTTGATCATGATTGTCAAATTCTTTACTAGACTGTAAAGTTCATAAATATAAGAACTGTGTTTCATATGGTCAGTCTAACAGAATCTGTTTTGAAACAAGTACTTGAAAACATACTTGTTGAATGAATGACAATGATAACAATAATTATTGACTGAAAGTTTACAAGTTTTATTTTTACAACAATCTTTGGAAACAGATGCTGATTATACCTATTCTGCAGATGATACCAATAAGTTTCAAAGTGAGAAAAATCACATCTAATTTTAACTGTGTGTAGTTAGAGCTCTCTTCTCCAGCTTTAATGTACTTATGAATAACCTGGGAGATCTCAATATTATGTAAATTTCTAGTCAGTAGGTCTGGAGTGAGCCCCAAGTTCTGCATTTCTTACAAGCTCCTAGGTGATGCTCACTTGGCTTGTCTGAGTAAATCAACACTCCCTTTAGGATTACCTGTGTAAAAGTATGTAAAATTTAGATTCTGTTTCCACCCAGCCCCACTGCATGGTAATTCTTGAAGTAAGATTCAGTGATGTACACTATAAGCTGTTTGGTGGTTATGATGACGATTAAATGACTAGAGAGCATGTGAAGTGCAATATGAGTTATGAAGTGGTATATAAATATAATGATGCTATTGTTATTTTATAATTATTACTATAATTGCTTGTCATTGATAAAAATTTGGTCATTGTGCCACACCACACCAACTTGGATTTTTATTGAGAATGTTGTTTTTACTAATATATATCTACAATAGAATGTTATAATCATATCATTGGAATATTATTGTGGGATATTTTGGCAAGGATACTGTAAAGACAAAAGTACATGTCTTGTATCATACAATGATTTTATCTATATATATTTCAGTGTAATATTTACTAACAGCCATAATCTTAAAAATTATGAGTCCCCACTGATGGTTCTAAAATTGTAGACAGATATTATCCCATATACATGCCTGTCCTAGAAATGCATTTAATGGTAAAAAGCAGCAAACAAGCTCTACAGTGCATTAGAGCTTTTTGGTTCATTGAAATACATACACAGATTTGACTTAAAGTCATGTTTGCTGTTAACTTTGGTTTGAAATAAATGAATAGGTGGTTCTCGTGTTTTCCACATATCCTTATGTGCTTTAGCACTGAGGTAATTATTCTAAAATATACATTGTTATTGTTGGATTCCAGCCTATTTGTCTTTCAACTTTGTTCAGTAAAGAATATCGCTGATATAGTTGTAGAAAAAAATCAATATTTAACTTATTTTAACCCATAATTCCATTATTGAAAAAATCTGACAGAGTGCTAAAAATTCTTTCTCTTTTCAGCCTCAGTAAAGTGTTACCTGAAAACAATTGTTCTTGGGATTGACATCATTTAAGATAACAATATTTGAGTGCATTTAAGTGTATAAAACGAAAAAGTTTTTCTTTTGGATTATTGCAAGGGTGATACAACTACTTAGTCTCTCATATAAGAGTCCATTAGTTTGTATTGGTGTTGTTGAGTACTGGACTGAGAAGGACTGTGCCTAATTAACAGTGACTACCAAGGACATGGGAGAGAAGTGTGGATGCATACATGCCAAGAATTCTCAAACTCAAAATTAGGAAATAATATCCTCTAGAAAAGAAAAAGCAAATGCTTTGAAGTCAGGTACCTTGGTTCAAAAGCCAATCGTTAGCTGTGTTATCTGAACCTTTTGAGTCTTAGTTTCTTCATATGCACACATGTGAAAAGATAATATACTCTCTTTCTCTTAGTGTTGTAGTAGGTAATAAATGAATTAACACATGGAGCGTAACCAAAATTGTGCGTGAACTCTTCCACCCTGTGCCTCTGAGAAGTGAAGCCATTAGAGTTAGCAAATTGTGATTGAAACCTTTGCTACCTTATCCTTCGGAGATTATAAGGTATTTGCATAATTCCACCTGGCAAATCTTTTAAATAGATACATTTTAACAGAGAAGAGGTCTAAGGTTCTTATCTAGATAGGAAAACAGGGAAGTGTAGGAGAAACATGAGATACTGTAGAACAGGTAAGTAACTTGAAAGTACTGTTCATTTGAAATAAATACAGATAATTTTGCAACTGGACACACAGAAAGTGAGATCATTATTTAAATTCTTTGTGTCTTCCTTAAAGGAGATACTGGTACACACTTGCTAAAGTTATTGTGAACTTGAAGTAAATCAAACAAATTAGTATGAGAAAATTACTTCAAACAGTGACTTATGAAGAGTAAGAACCATTTATGTATTTGCAACAAAATTTTAAAAACACAGCAGCTTTACTTAGGATACTACATAAATTCTAAGTCAAATTACAAAAAATGCTAGGCATGTTGTGTGCTCATCCCTTTCTATATGTAGTTATTTTTCTCTGTTAGTATCCATAGAGAGACTCTGCACTATGGTGAAAAAATGTCTGGAACATTTTTCTGACTATAACTAAACACCTTCATAAATCTAGTATGGGGAATAAAGAAGAAAATTCTAGATGATCAAAAATATTTTGATCTTCCTTTCAGGTAGTATTTTTAAAATCAAAATATCAGGCACTTAAGCTAGTTTATTACAGCATATATTTCAACTATAGCACTTAACCCTTTTCTCTATTAGTTGTGCGCTGGTGAATGTTTATCTTTACGAATACTTTAAACTTCTTGAGGAGCAGGATTATATTTTACTTATTTTGTATGCCCTATAGCACTCAGTACTTACAAAGTATTCAATATAAATGGGTATTTATCTCATTCAATATATGTTGTCCTTGTTTGAAGGGAATATATGTTTATATGTTAAAGATGAAAAACAAGTTTTAATTGGTTACTGTAACCACAGGATATCTAAATGACCAATTCAGTATGATTTCTTATTGTAATCAGATCATGCTGATGGTCTGAAATATTTTGAAGGAAGTTTTCTAGACTAAAATATCCTCATTGGTTGTCATTATGCCAATTCTTCCTAGGCTGTTTGTGCTCTACAGCTATTGGGCATACTGTGCCTTATCTCAGTTGCTACAGATATTTTATGCTTCACATGTTGGGAATAAATGGCTGTTCTAAATTACCAAAAAAAATCCTTATATTTTACGAATAGACCCAAGACCCCCATGGATGTCTGGACCCACAGATAACACCCAACTTACTGTGTTTTTCCATATAGATACACCTCAGATAAAGTGTAATTTGTAAATTGGGCACAGTAACAATGATAACTTACCATAGATTTTAACAACTTCAGCATATAATGTTTTTTGTTCTCTGTCCTTGTTGAGAACTTTCACCTTTTATCTTAAAGTAAGTACTTTATGGCTTCTTGTTGGCATATTTGAATTTCCAACATCATAACTCTTTCACATTGTGGCAATTATTAAGTAAAATAAAAGTTACTTGAACACATGCACTCCAGTATCACAACAGATATGATAACCAGGCTATTTACTGAGTGACTAAGGAGCATGTTCAAAGAGATGATTCATGTTATGTGCAGGATGAGATTTGGTCATGCTACTCAGATTGGTGTACAATTTAAAATTTAACAATAAGTTATTTGTTTTGGAGTTTTCTACTTAATATTTTTGGAACTCAGTTAATGACAGGTAACTAAAACTGAGGAAAGCAAAGCTACATAAAGGATGGACTATTATTACTTAGCCAACATTATTGGTCCATCTTCAAATCTGATTTCTCAGATAACTCAAAATCCATGTCTTGACTTCATGAAGTGTGATGTATGAAAATATGTAAGTTAATATTTCTGATCACTGAGTAGATTGTATCCCAGGAATTTTCTCTCTTTGATCCTTCTTTTTGGGTGCCTAATAACTATGGGGGCCACTTGATCGAAGGTAGGTCTATGGGCTACAAGTTTGTTATAAGCTCAAGATATCCTTTGAAGTGGTAGCCTACTATTTCTTTTCTTCTTTTTTAAAATCGGCACTGCTCTGTATTTTTGATTAATATATTCACAGACATCTCATGTTTCTCTTCTCTCTAATCCTGGATATTAGCCAAGTTCAAAATGAGGCATGGTTGGCTTTGGGAAAACATAAAGCAAGCCTATGCATTCATTAAGACTAAAGAGTCTTTCCCAAGGGATTCTTGGAATTGTACCACATAGAGTTAAGAGAGTCTGACTTGAATAGATATGTCAAGCTTACTTCATGTTCACCTCAAGTCTAAAAGGTAATATCAAGTGATCTCACTTACAGATTTTTCTTAAAAAATTGAATTACTACTGCATATAGCTATCATTATGCACATGTATTGTGTATCTTTCATTTGACATATTTGCAGAATTTGAATTTCTACAAATGAAAAAGTATTCTAACTTTAAATGCTTTGTTTCTCTGCAAATTAGAATATTCTCATGATAAGTCAGTAACTAAATATTGGCCCATAGTGAATTCTGTAGCCACCAAACCAAATAACTGGGTTCAGATTTATTTTCTATTTTATATAGAAATAAAAAAAGTCACAGGTAAAATCATCAAATCAGATATAAATATATGTGAGAGTAGATGTTATACTTTGAACGTGGTTTATTTAGTGGCCCTTTCTTGGATTCTGAATGGTGTGTCGTCTGAAGATCAATAATGTCAAGTATTTTATCTATGCGTATTTTTGGATTTTGGTTTAAATCTCCAGGACATAACATACTCTAGATCAAGGCCATATTATGCAAAAACCACCTTCTACTAAACAAAGTATACAAAATATATCCCATTATGAATTAATATAAAAGTAAAATAAACATAAATACTGCATTTATAATGCCACAGTAGCAAGATATTTACAACAATGAAGACTGTATTATAGGTAGAGTAAATATATGTGTGTCTATATATATATATATATTTGCAAACTATATACAAATCATGTAAAAATATATATGTATATATATTCTTTGTAAAGAGTTGGTTAGTTCATTTAGCAAGATATTAGACTTAATATTGTCTCTGCTACCAATCAGTTCTAGTTCCTATAATCCATTACCCACTGTGAGAGCCTAAATGAAAGAGGATTAAAGAAAATTAGTTTGAATTACTAGGATTACAAGTTTAGATTTGCTTAGTTTTATTTGAAAGAATCAGCAAATTAATCTTATTGAAACATATTCTTTAAAGCATAGATACTTAATTTTATATATAAAATCATTTTGTCCTCATCTTGGTATAGAGTCTCAAAATATCTTGTTTCATTTTTACTAATTTCAAATTGTGCAAAAAATCCATCTAGTGTCATCTTAGTTTCATTACTTTGTAGAGATAAAGTTATACCACAGAATACTCATTTTCTAGGGAGAAAACACTGATTATAGGAAAACAAGCATTTCTTGATTTTTATGTGTACATTTAAATTCACTTTTTAGTATCAGATCTGGTTTCTTTTATCTACAATCTTCAAACTTCACCAATGGTTCCCCTTAAAGCCAAGGCTGTAGTCTTCCTAGTCTTTCACTCAGTTTGAACTGTTGGTAAGGGAAATATAATAACCGATGGATTCTTTTTAAAACTTTTTAAAATATTTTATTTTGTTTTATTTTATTTGAAAGGCAGAGTTACAGAGAGAGGTCTTCCATCTGCTGGTTCACTCCCCAAAAAACTGCAATGGCCAGAGCTGAGCTGATCTGAAGCAAGGAGCCAGGAGCCAGGAGCCAGGAGCCAGGAGCTTTTTACAGGTCTCCCACGTGGGGTCAGGGGCCCAGGGACTTGGGCCAACTTCTACTGCTTTCCCAGGCACATTAACAGAGAGCTAGATAGGAAGTGAAGTAGCCAGGACTTGAACCTGCACCCATATGGGATGCTGGCACTGCTGGCTGGGATTGCATCTGGATTGATGCCATGTCTTAGCCATTGTGAATTGAACTGTAATAAACATTGTTGTACAGACAGCTCTTTCATATGAGGATTTCATTTCATTTGGGTCCATTCCTAGGTATGGGATGAATGGGTCATATGGTAGATCTATTTTCAGAATTCTGAGGAATCTCCATACTGCCTTTGATAATGGTTGTACTAGTATACATTCTCCCCAAGTGTATTAGGGTACCTTTTCCCTCACATCCTCAGAAACATTTATTATTTTCTGATTTTTGGAGGATAGTCCTTCTAACTGGGGTGAGATGAAACCTCATTGTGGTTTTTATTTGCATTTCCCCGATTGCTAGTGATCATGAGCATTTTTTCATGTATCTGTTTGCCATTTAACTTTGAAAAATGCCTGTAGCCAGTTTGAGTCCTTTGCCCATTTCATAATTGGATTGTTTGTTTTGTTATTGTTGAGTTTCATGAACTATTAAAAGATCCTGGGTATTAACCCTTTATCAGTTGCATTGTTTGCAAATATTTTCTCCCTTTCTGTCACTTGTCTCTTCACTTTCTTGAGAGTTTTCTTTGCAGTGCAGAACTTCTTAGCTTAATGTAATCCCATTCATCAGTTTTTGGCTTTTGTTGCCTGTGCTTCTGGGAACTTTTCTAAGAAGTCTTTGTCTATGCCAATGTCTTATAGAGATTTCCCTGATGTTTTCCTTCAGTAATTTGATGGTATCAGATTGTAGATTTAGATCTTGATCCATTGTGACTTGATGTTTTGTATAAGGCTAAAGTATGTGTCTTGTTTCATACTTCTGCATGCATGGATCTAATTTTCTCAATGCCATTTATTGAAGAGACTTTCCTTTCTCCAGGCAGTGATTTCAGCACATTAGTTGGTTGTATATGCATGGATTGATTTCTGGAGTTTCTATCCTGTTATTTTGGTCCACTTTGTGCCAGTACCAGGCTATTTTGATTATAACTGCCTTGTAGTATGCCTTCAAAACCATTATTGTGATGCCTCTAACTTAATTTTTTATTGCTTAAGATTGGTTTAATTATTTGTGGTCGCTGTTGTTTCCATATGAATTTTAGGATCTTTTTTCTAGATCTAAATAGAATTGACATTTTTATTGGAGTCATATTGAATCTGTAAATTTCTGTGGATAATATTGACATTTTGATGACATTAATTATTCTAATCCATGGACATGGAAGATTTTTCCATTTTTTTGTGTAGCTATCCTTCTTATCCCCAGTTAAATTTATTACAGTGTTTCTAAATTTTTGTAGCTGTTGTGTATACTAGCAACCTTACAATTTCTTTCTCAGCCATGGCATTGTTTGTGTATACAAATGCTATTGATTTTTTTGTGTTGATTTCATATCCTGTAACTTTGCTAGGTGAGTGATGCCACATTCTTTTAATTTCTGCTTGTTTCACCTTCATTTACAAATAAGAGTTTTTCTGGGTACAATACTGATTTGATTTTTTTTTTTTCTTTTTGGACTTTGACATTCTCTCCTAGCCTGTAGGATTTCTAAGAAATCAGCTGTCAGTTAATTGGAGACCCTTTGATGGTAATCTGGCATTTCTGTCATGCATATTTTTGAATTTTTTATGTTTTACTTTTGAAAGTTTGTCACGGTGAAGATCTTTTCTGATCTTGTCCATTAGGAATTTGTGCTTCCTGTTCTTGGAAGTTCCTATCATTTCTGCTATGATTTCACTAAACAGGTCTTCTAATCCATTCTCTTTTGACCATTTACTCTGTTTCAAGAGTTGGCTCCTGCGTGCTTTCTTGTGACCCAGCACATTCTTGGCTTATTAACTCAAACTGTATATCTGTTCCTGATTGGATCTCTCTTCTCTTCTAGACTTGGCATTCATATTATCCAGGAATTTTGGTTCTATGTTGCTCCATAGACCTTCAAATACTCTATGAATTTCTAGTTCTAGACCATAGTCTTAGTATTTGCATGGTCACTGTATCTGATTTCTAGGACAACATTGTATGTACCTGGTATCCAGTGATATGCAGAACAATGTTTAACATTTGGCTTCAGAAAAATAAAAGATCCTGATTTGCTGTACTTTATTCTTATTTCCCCTAGATCTTTCACATCAAAATTCCTTGTTTGTCTGTCTAAATTTCACAATGTTACTCATCGCTTGCTACTCCTCATTACTTGTTTTAATGGATAGTGTCTAATTCTTAGTCATTCTGGGACTGGGTCATGCTTCCCAAAATTCATATCTGGGCTTGATATGGACTGAGCCTTCCATGTTAGCTAGTAACAGATGAAATAACATATAATATAATATATTAGCTAATGAATGAAAAATATTGCAAATTAAAGTAGGTTTGGTAGTGTATATGCTGATCTTTTAACTCAGTTAGTCAAAGAATATTTCAATATAATTTATTAACATTTTTATGGTATTAAGGGATTAAAATTGTGTCCTACCAAAGAAAAAAAGCCCATTTTAAAAAGAGTTATATTGGGCTGATGCTTTGGTGCAGTGGGTTAAAGCACCCGCAGCAGCGCCTGTATCCTATATATGTGCCAGTTTGAGTTCCGGCTGTTCCATTTCATATACAGCTCTCTGCTATGGCCTGGGAAAGCAGTGGAGGATGGCTCAAGTCCCTGGGCGCCTGTACCCACGTGGGAGACCTGGAGGAAGCTCCTGGCTCCTGGCTTCAGATCCGTTCAGCTCAGGCTGTTGCTGCCATTTGGGGAGTGAACCAGCGATGGAAGACCTCTCTCTCCCTCTCTGCCTACCTCTCTCTGTAATTCTGCCTTTTAAATAAATAAAATCTTTTTAAAAGGATTTATATTGTTTATTTGAATGATGGAATGACAGATGTAGCAATCTTTCATTCACTTGCTCAGTCCCCAAATGGCTGAAACAGTAGGGTTAAAGAGCCTGGAATTCTGTGTGAGTCTCCCATATGGATGGTAGAGGCCCAAGTACTTGGGCCATCTTCTGCTGCTCTCCAAGGCACATTAACAGGAAGCTAGATCAGAAACAGAGCTGGCAGGATGCAATGTGGTACTCTGATATGGGATCCCTATATCGTATGTAGTGGCTTTACCTGCTGAACCATAACACTGGCCCTGAGAAAAACCCTTTTTAAAATAAACTGATTACTGCTTGAAACGTATGTCTTCTCACACTTTTTTGTATATAAACTAATATTCTATAATTTCTGACAGTTTCCTTATTTGTGAAATGAAAATGCTATAAGTTTAAAATATGGTGATATATACATATACACAGTACACAGGAGTTTGCACATGCTAAGCACTCAATCAATGCTAACTAAAAGTAGAGTTCTTAAAACTAGAAATACATGAATGCTGAGTTATGAACACTATGTTCTTTCATTAACTACATGTTGTAGTTTCATTGAATTATTAATCACAACATTAGATATTCATTTTGACTTGCATGTAATACTTTGAAATTGCTAGTTGTTAACAGTTAATTTATTTACATTCAGTCAGTAATAATGAATAAAATTCCCAGAAGTTAATCTAGAACAAATTGGGACTTAACAAAAGTGCTGTCCGCTGGGTAACAAAGGAGGCTGGAATAGCAGATCTGGCATTGCATTTTGCTATTTTAATAGAAAGATTTTCAATTCAGAGAGTTACTTTTATCATGCTTTTAATATGACAAGAAGTTTTTAAGGAACAAATTAAGGCTAAACTAAGTATTATATTTTTTACTATCCCCTTTATGTTGACAAATTATGTTCAAGTTGGCATTCATATCCATCCTGGTGTATGAATGAAGACATCAAAATTATTTCCAGACTATGTGGTTACCCAAATAAAGTGCCAGATGTACATGTCAATCAATCTTGTGAGATTAACCAAATGTACCCTAATTATAGCAGTTGCAGGATTATGTGGAAATATCAGAATGACATTTTTCCATTATTGGTATTTTTTTAAAATGTGTTTCATTTTAAAAGATCAAGAAAATTAAAAGTAACAACACAAATTCTTAACTGTATTAGTCACACAAATTATGAATTTAAAATGCTTTTCTTTTTCTTTTCTTTTTTTTTTTTTTTTTTTTGACAGGCAGAGTTAGATAGTGAGAGAGAGGGAGAGAGAGAAAGGTCTTCCTTTTCTGTTGGTTCACCCCCGAAGTGGCTGCTATGACTGGTATGCTGTGGCTGGCGCGCTGTGCACATTTGAAGCCAGGAACCAGGAGCCAGTTTCTTCTCCTGGTCTCCCATGTGGGTGCAGGGCCCAAGCACTTGGGCCATCCTCCACTGCCTTCTTGGAACACAGGAGAGAGCTGGACTGGAAGAGGAGCAACCGGGACTAGAATCCGGGGTGCCGGCGCCACAGGTGGAGGATTAGCCTAGTGAGCCATGGCACTGGCCCTATTTTCTTGAAACTTAACAACTTAGCTTGTTCTCTTAAAAATTCAATATTACTACCAGAACAAATCTATTTCTTTCCTATTTAGTCAACTTCAAAAAATATTGCAAGCTCTTAAATTTTGATTGGATTAAATAATTTGCTATTGGATCCCTAACTAGTATTAAGACAGAAGAGGGAATTCATAACTTTGAGGAAATTCTGAAGAGAAATATTATTGATTTAAGAAAGAAACCTAGATATTAATTAAATTAACATTGCCCATACGGGTTAGAACACCTGCATCCCACATCAACAGTGCATGGGTTCACATCCCAGCTCAATTTTAGATTCCAGAGTCACACTAAAACACACCCTAGGAGTCCCAGGGGATGATTTTCACACACTTGGGAGTCCTGAATTGAGTTTCTGGTTCCTGGCTTCAACTCCCAAGGCATTTTCAGGCAATTGCAGAGTGAGCCAGCAGATGGGAGCTCTCTCTGTCTATGTCATTGCTGCTCTCTGCCTTTCAAATAAATTTTTAAAAATAAAAATTAAATCAAAATTGTTTTAAATGAGGTGAAAAGTGTTGAACAACGGTGAAATTATTGTTCAACTAAACCTAAAGAATGTTTACAAGCAGAGGTAATAAGATACATGAATTTCCTACGGTGACATACCATGAACATTTGTGCACACACAGGTGTGTATATGTGTGTAAATGTAAATGTAAATTACCTGTGGCAATATTGCAAAGTGGTCTTTCTCACAAATAATATTTGTTATTGTGTTTTCTCACAAAAGTTCATAGATGAGTTTCAAATTGGAAATCTAGCATGACTTTTTAATATTTTTGAAGGATAATTTTCATCATGTTTCATGTATAGAAAACAACATACGTTTAGCCCAAATTAGTGGAAAGTTCTTCAGCCTTAACCTTTCCCAGCTTTGCTATTTGAACCAAGATTTAAACCCAGGAGTTGCCTTCCTAGTGATTTTCGATCTCATTATATCTGTCATTGTATCTATCAGCTTAACCAGAACTCCATTTGTTAGTCTAAATGAAGGCAGTGGTGGTATAGCTCTTCCTGTGGACTTTATATCCCAGTCTTGCATTTCTGATGATTATATGGTGGATAACTCCTTATAATCCCTACCTTGTCATATACAATGAGCATGAATACAAGCAGATTAATGGGATCTGTGTTATGTGCAATCACCGCCAGCTGATTCTTTCTCCACCTATGTGGTTACAGTATTAACCTCTACTCAAAGGAGAGGTGGTTTCTTAGTGGTGATCTCACCTTTGATGGCAAACTAACTTCTCAATTTGGTCTAGGAGTCTCTGATTCTTCTTTTGCCTTTTTCTTGTCTGTAATTGGTGGCCAGCTTAAACAATCATCTCTCTGTTGTGTGTTCTGAGACCTGGTAAATCACCAGAGGCTCATTCAACATCTTATAGAATATAATCCCTTATTGCTATAGTTGGAAGTGGTAGAGCAATTCTACAAAGTGTGTGAAAGCCACTTTTGGCTGGATATCTTGTCCAATGACGCAATTCTTGCACTTTTTCTCCAATAGGGGATTTACACTCTTTTTGACCTTTTTTTCCTTTTGGCATCATCTTTGGGTGCTGGCTGGAGCACAGAAACTTTTCTAATTTTTAATGAAGATATTACATCTTAATATTTTGTTTCTATCTTAGTGACTTAAGCATCCATTCAACAAATATTTATCAAGCAAATACTGTCTTGCTAAGTACGATCATAGAATTATAGAATGAGGTAAACAAAAAACCAAGAACTCTATTTTCACAAAGTTTAAAATCTAGAAGGAATACATTGATATTAGATCACACAATTTAAGTATAATTGCAATTCCAAAAATGTTCAATGTTGCCCATACCCAAATTACATTTATTCATTGTGAACATGGTTTGATTTTGATTGATTTAAATGAAAAAATTTAAGATATTATTTTTAAAAATATCCGCTTTTGCTATGCTGGATAGATTTAATTCTTTTCATTAGAGGTTCCAGTCATTGGAAGTAGTCTTAGAAACATTAGACACACAAAAAAACACGAAAATCTGCCACCATTTAACTTATACTTTTATATGTGGATTTCCTGTGGTCACAGTCAAATCAATCTCAGGACAAAACCAAACCAGTCTAAACTAATGAATGCACATAGCTTTGTTTGGGTTGCTGAGTAGTTTTTTTTTTTTTTAATTTTAATTTGAATTAGATTTTAACAGATTCAATGTGCTTTGTAGATACAGTTCTCAGGACAAAATGATTTTCCCTTCCTCTCTCCTTCTCCCTTTCTTTCCACCCACCTTCCTTCTCTCTCTTTTTTTTTTTTTGCTTTTGAGATAACATGTTTTAAATTTGCATTACAATAAAATGCTTAAAACTTCTCCCTTCACTGAATAAGAAACAGAACAAGTGAAAAGGAAAAAGCCCCTAATTTAGTGGGATATAGACAATGGCTATAAACAATAATTGAATGGAAAAATGACCATTTCGCCAATATACAGTAAATTTTAAAGTAATCACAGATCAATAAAGCTATAGTAGTATAAAATTCTGAACCAGTGGTTTCACAAAGTATAAAACAAAGTTTTATTTTTTTATTTTTTATCAATTTAGTATACTTTTTTTCTTTTACTTTTTTTTAAACTTTTATTTAATGAATATAAATTTCCAAAGTACAGCTCATGGATTACAATGGCTTCCCCCCCATAAAGTCCCTCCCACCCGCAACCCTCCCCTTTCCCACTCCCTCTCCCCTTCCATTCACATCAAGAAAAAACTATATTTGCAGCAATATTGATACATACAGAGATTTCTTTTTTCTTTTTTGTTTTTAAATTTTAGCTAATATATTTCTTTTCAAAAATACATGATGTGTTCATTTATTCTAAGTTGAATTTGTAGACATGTACCAGATTTTTTTTCACAGAACAAAGATTTGTTTTGTCTCTTTACAACCTTGCTTTGGTTGTCTAAATAACTACTGACCGTTTATTGAATGTTACTTCCCAAGAAAAGTCATATAAATAGTAAGCGTTTATTTTGCTTTCATCATGAACGTCCCCCACTTTACCTGTAAATTTCTGTTTCATACCCAATAGATCTAGGCTTGAAAATATCTCATCCCTCAATTTCATTTGTTGAATAAACATTTTGTGCAAAATTCTCCAAATAGATGCTACAAAGAAAGAGCTAAATATGGACTTAAAATTCTGTTAAGTACTAGTTACCAATGTCCATTAAATTTCATGATGATATAATCAAATAAACATGACATTGCAATCATTTCTTCTTATTACATGGATTTCAATATACAGGACGGAACATAAGACTCTTAACACTGGCAAAGTCTTTCATAAAAATACTTAACCTGTGCAATGAAGGTAGACTCCCCCAAAACTATTCATTTCGTTTTTGCAACTGGGTTATTACCATGGTATGTGTGGTCACTTCTCTAGAGCTTCTTGAAATCTACTTGTCAAGCAGTTACCTTATTTACTTAAACACAAATTTTTGAGATAATAGGACATTTGACTTGTTATATTTCTTTAAAATAGTGACAACCTGAAACTGTAGTGCTTGCTTTTACTGCAAGAGAACAGGATAGGGATGTTGATGTGTGGAGATAATTTGTCATAGTAACACCTCTAACCCATGTAAGAGAGCGTGCATGTCATTCTGAGTAACAACAGTGATTTAACTAAAATACAGAACAAAAGTGCAGCCCAAACTGAAGCTACCAGCAATCTCTGGCTATCACAGAGTTTATATGACACATAATGGGCCACATGCCTCTAGCACAGAGGTAAGCATACAGGGACAATAGTTTGGTTTTGGTTTGGTTTGGTTTGGTTTGGATTGGTTTCATAGGATTTGCTAGTGCATGGATCTAATTTTTGATGCTAATCAAGGCAGGCAGCCTTTTGCACATAATGCTATTTTGGGGGGATTTGTTTTTAACCATGGAATTTTAAGACTTTTAATGCTGTTCAGTGTGAGCTTCCTATAATTACTCACTAGTTGAAAATGCTCTCCAACAATTCATCATGAGTTATCCCAGGATACCTAGTCAGTCCTCAGGCAATGGATAGTTCATGTGGAGGAAATAGCATGCTGATTTGCAGTTATAATTGAAGAAAATTGCTTGAGAGGATTCTGACAGCACAGAAAATAGGCCAATTAGTTACCCAACTCTTATCCTCCTGTGATTCATGATTGTCTCCATTTAATTTTGCTGTCACTTATGAAGTGAGGTTAAGAATAGATTAGCTTCTTTTAGCCACATCTTACAATTAGCTTACTCCTTTGCTTCTTCTTCTTCTTCTTTTTAATACTATGATTGGGTTTAAGAGCCAGTGGTCTTCAAAACTGTATTTAACAGTTATTCATAACAAAACATTTGCTGAGGTTTAAAATCATCTCACTGCACACCCAAACTGAACAATCAGTAATGCTCCGAGTAAGGCTTTTTCCCTACTCTCTAAAGATAATCAAATGTTATTTTGTAATAACTGAAATCAAAGAAAGAAGATATCATAAGCCTTGGCCAAGTAAATATAAATGTTTTAAAGTAAGTTCTCTAAAGTGACAAGTTCACTGTGAATAAGGAAGATGAAAACATAATGTGGAAAACAAACCTATATGTAATTTAAAGTATGGGAAATCAACATTATCCTCTATGCCTCTATTAGGTTAAATAATCAAATATAACATGTAATTTCTTTGAGGAGGAAACAAATCATGATTATAAGAATGGTTCACTTGGTGCAGACATTGGAAGATCATCATGTTTTCTCACATTTGTATATAGATTGTTTCATAAACTGGCTGAATTTGAATTGTGTGTGTGTGTGTGTGATGGTGTTGTCTCTTCAGCTAACTAAAATTCATTAGAGTAGATATCTCAAAAATACTTCAATAGAGAGCTAGAATACTCTCTGGCTTATCATCTGTTTTTTTTTTTTTTTTCACGATGATGCATTAATACAGAGAACAGAGTCATTGTAGTTCATAGATCCAATTCTAAGAACATAATGACAGTCCCTTCTTTCCTCCTTCTACAGCATTTATTTTTCATGACAGAATATCTACCTATTCTCATTCTGTTTTTTGCTGTCACCCTTGCTGTTGTGTGTACTCTCTTTCTCTCCAGTTCTTTGTATCCTTTTCTCCATCCATCCAATCCAGTTCTCATCTATCTAAACTCAAACCTATTTATTTTGCACATTTTGACATTCTGTACCTAGGTAAGACACAAAAATAGTTTTTAAAATCTCTGGTATACACATTGATTATGTATTTAACTGGGATGGTTGTATTTGCAATTTATTGTTTTTTTTTTAAAGAGCTTTTAATAATTTTTTAAACAGCTTTTTTAAAATACAAAGCTGATCAGATTATAAGGGTTTCTTTGGTTGAGTATAGAAGTCTGGATATATTCTGACCAGATGTGTTTTAACTAAACTAAATTAACAGTTAATGCTTGAATATTCTTGCAAATTTCTGAAATCAAAGCTGTTTGTTATTTAAATAACCAGTTTTGTGGTTCAAAAATACTTGTGGAGGATCAAATCCACATTCTTGGGGACTGAATAAACTACTTGATTATAACTGCAGTCATGTGAATTACTTCTAAAATGTCCATTTATGTTCCATTTATCCAAGCTAGGAAAAAAAAATCGAACCTATGTCAACATCATGTTGCTTCTCAAGACTAATTATTTTTTGTAAGACCCACACATTATACTGTAGACTGAAGCAGCTTAGAGAAAAACATTTTAAGTACCATCTGCAAAGTTCTCTTTGAATTTTAGCATTCTACAAGAAGACAGAATAAAATTTTGAAAAGAAACACCCAACAAAATGAGAAACCAATTTCGCATCTTTATCAATTTCACTTTTCATCTCTGTAAATTATAAAACACATTATGGAACAGATTACTCAACAAGCCAAGGAAACAAAATGGAAATGTTGTTAAATTGCAGACATCCTCAAAACATCCTCTTGTATCTTTTGACGGACAGTTGCAAAGAAAGTGTCCAACAACATGACTTAGATAAATCCTTTATTTTGTATTTTTAAATGAACTTTTTAAAAGAGAAATACAAATTATAAAATGAACAAGAAATATTTTATTTCCAGAGTGGCTAAATGCATTCTTGTTTTCTTCTTGTTACACATAGTCATCCATTTATGGCATTGCAATTCTTGAGTTAAGTATACAATCTATAGCAAAGTAATATGATTATTCTTTAGGTTTAATCAAGAGAATTGCAGGAAAAATGATTTTCTTAATTTCTGGAAATTATTGTAAAGGAGTCAATATTTATAACTAGAACCAATTAGAAGCAAATTTTGTAGGTTGAAATTGTGAATTTTGTGTTTTGCATATAAATGAAAAGAAAGTGAATGATAGCAGAATAACCGTTGTCGGAATTGTCAGGAAAATTGGATGGGTAAGAATAAATTGGAAGGAAAAATTTCAGTAATCATTCTTATCAATTATGATGAGTTGAAATGTTGATAAGGATGTTCATATTTATATGAATATGAACTGAATGTTGTCATTTGTCTCCTTGAGATTATTTTGAAAGACTGGAAAAGAAAAGATTTTATGTAACTCTTGTTAAGGCACAAAAAACTGGAAAAGAAAACATTTGATTAAAGTATTTGACAAACTTTAAATAAAACATATCTGTCATTATAGGAAGTTAGTATGTTCAAATGATTTTATAGATTTATTTGCTTCACTCTCTATGAGTGATCCATTAAAGTACATGCTGATTTCTATCAGTAGTAAGATAAAATGTAAAGGCAGGCGTAGCGGCTCACTTGGCTAATCCTCCGCCTGTGGCGCTGGCACCCCAGGTTTTAGTCCTGGTTGGGGCGCTGGATTCTGTCCCGGTTGCTCCTCTTCCAGTCCAGCTCTCTGCTGTGGCCTGGGAAGGCAGTGGAGGATGGCCCAAGTGCTTGGGCCCTGCACCGGCATGGGAAACCAGGAGGAAGCACCTGGCTCCTAGCTTTGGATCAGCGCAGCACACTGGCTGCAGTGTCGGCCTTAGCGGCCATTTGGGGGGTGAACCAACGGAAGGAAGATCTTTCTGTCTCTCTCTCACTAACTCTGCTTGTCAAAAAAAAGATAAAATGTAAAGATAAATAGTAGAAAGATCTATTATCAGGATTGTTATATCTACATATGTACCATATAATTTGATACATAATCCTTCATTGAGTGTTCCATTGTATGAAATTGAAATTCAACCTATTGTTTATTTACTTTTTGGTTCAGGAGAGTATTATAATTAATCCAAAAGACTCGTTTGTTTTTTGATATGGATTTTAACACAACTCCCGGTGTAGGGCTGATGTATCTGTTTATAAGTTCTCTGTCAGCCTTTCACTTAATGATGAGAGCTAGAATGCCCATAAAATTTATTTTACAATTGGGAAAACTTTGAGGGTAAAAGAGAACGCTAAAATAAACAATGTATATATTTCAAAAAATATTGATTTCTTGTCCTATTGTTTGGTTTTTATATTATTGGTTTATAAAAATTCTCCAAGAATATGTTTCAAAAATATTAATTTTTTACCCTACTGTTTGGTTTTTATATTATTGGTTTATAAAAATTCTCCATTCAAGAATTAGCTTCAGAAATGACATTAATTCTACAAATAATATATGTAAATTAAAGAATATATTTTGTTTATACCAGCTACCTAAATATTCAAGCTATCATTATGTTTTATTGATACATAATCACATCCTTTACTCAGTTTCTTAGAACAAATCTCTCTTTAATGCCATACCAATGGTATTTTCCTGAATGATGCACTTGGCTTTTTAAAAGATTTATTTTATTTGAAAGGCAGAGAGAGAGAGAGAGAATGAGAGAGAGATCCTCCATCTGCAGCTCACTCCTGAAATAGTCACAATGCCCAGGGCTGTGCCAGGCCAAAGCCAGGAACCAGGAACTCTATCCAGGTCTCCCTCTTGGTGTCAGTGATCCAAGTACTTGAGTCATCATGTTCCTTCCCAGGTGCATTAGTGGTGAGCTGGAAGGGAAGTGGAGTAGCTAGTATTCAATTAGCACTTAATAGTGGATGTTTGTGTTATGGGTGGTGGCTTAACCCACTATGCCACAACGCTGGCTACAGAATGATGTATTTGCATGTGGTCTTATTTTAGGCATAAAATTTCTTTCAAGCTGCTTAAAAGCTGAGTTGCATTTCAAGATTAATAAATTTAAAACTTTTGACACTCAGTTCACTTTTCTTTATATTATAATGTTTATGAGGATATTTATGTAGTTATGAGCTACCTGATTATCTCAGAGCAAAATTTTTTAAAATATAGAATATTTGCAATTTGATTTTAACTTCCATTTCTTATTTTGAAAGCTATAAATATTTTGGCACAAATGTTTTTGCAGACACTTTCTTAAAAACCAAATGAACCTCTTCTCAATTGTGTTTGGATTCATTTCATTTGGAAGAAGCCACAATCACACATATTTGAAGATAAGCTTTTCTCTATCTTGGTAATCTGCTCACTGAAGTTGAAGTTGAAGTTCTTTTTTTTTTATTTTTGACAGGCAGAGTGGACAGTGAGAGAGAGAGAGACAGAGAGAAAGGTCTTCCTTTTGCTGTTGGTTCACCCGCCAATGGCCACCACGGCCAGCGGGCTGCGGCCGGCACACCATGCTGATCTGAAGCCAGGAGCCAGGTGCTTCTCCTGGTCTCCCATGGGGTGCAGGGCCCAAGCACTTGGGCCATCCTCCACTGCACTCCCGGGCCACAGCAGAGAGCTGGCCTGGAGAGGAGCGACCAGGAAAGAATCCGGCACCCCGACCGGGACTAGAACCCCATGTGCCGGCGCCGCAAGGCGGAGGATTAGCCTATTGAGCCACGGCGCCAGCAAAGTTGAAGTTCTTGTGTGTGTGTGTGTGTGTGTGTGTGTGTATGAGTGTGCTATATCAAAAACTTTGACTTAAGACTTCCTTAATTATTTTGAACAATGTGCAACCAGTATTTGGAGAACTCACTGAGAATGAGTAATTCAATACAATGATATGACACAAGGTGATTTAGAAAGTGCTTTAGGGTACAGACTTTTCTTTAAAAAAAATATTTATTTGAAAGTCAGAGTTACACACACACAGAGAAGGAGAAGCAGAGGGGGGGGGGGTCTTCCACCCGTGGATTCAGTCCCCAGGTGGCCACAATGGCCAGAGCCATGCCAATCCAAAGCCAGGAGCCAGGAGCTTCTTCCAGGTCTCCCACGAGGGTGCAGGGGCCCAAGGACTTGGGCTATCTTCTGCTGCTTTCCCAGGTCATAGCAGAGAGCTGGATAGGAAGTGGAACAGCCAGAACTTGAACTGGTGCCCAAATGGGATGCCAGCACTGAAGGCGGCAGCCCCAGGGTACAGACTTTTCTAAAATTTGATCAATGATGGGCAACTCAGAAAGTTTGTATGTAGTTGCGGTAGACTATTTAATATTCAGCATTAACTATGTAGTTCAGTTACTCTGTCTTGTATGTATTAAAATAATAGTAAATTTTGGTCACAATAGCTTCTATTTAAATAGGTATAATATTACTGCTTGATTAAGCATAATAAGTAACATTTCACCAAAATCAATTCCAAGTGTACATTTTCTATGAATTTCTTTATTATTATTACCAGTAAGATTTATAAACTTTTCTACATAAAAAAATGATATCCTCTTAGTTTTTAAAATTTTAACCTAATTTAAAATTGAAGTGACGTTTAGTCTTATATCCATTTGTTTTAGGTTTTCTGGGATTTCTTTTTTTTTTTAAAAGATTTATTTATTTATTTGAAAGCCAAAGTTATACAGAGAGAGGAAGAGGCAGAGCGAGAGGTTTTCCATCTGATGATTCACTCGCCAATTGGCAGCAACCCAGAACCAGGAGCTTCTTCTGGGTCTCCCATGTGGGTCAGGGGTCCAAGTCCTTGGGCCATCTTCTACTGCTTTCCCAGGCCATAGCAGAGAGCTGAATCGGAAGTGGAGCAGACGAGACTCGGACTGGCTCCCATATGGGATGCCAGCACTGCAGGCCATGGTGTTAACCCACTGTGCCACAGCGCTGGCCCCAATTTCTTTGTTTTTATATATATTTTTTTAGGTAATTGTGAATTCATATGCATTTTAAGAGATGATATAGAGGGATTCTATATACTATTTATTCAGTTCATCCATGATGAACTGCATAACAATGACAATTGAGGTATTGACACTGATACAGAACAATGATTTTATTCATATTTTCCAGGTTTACTTGAACATGTATGTGTGTATGTGTATTTAGTTTTGTGCAATTTTGTCAGGAGATTAGGTTCATGTATCCATCATCACAGTGAAATTACTAAACAAGTTCTTCACTGTACGGATTCTTTAAGTTACTCTTTTATAACCATATCTACCTTTCTCCTTCTTTGCTTTCCTTGTAGAGATGATCATGTGTATGGTTGCATGGTTTCTTTGATTATATGGTGTATTTCATAAATTGATTTTCAAATATCAAGAGAACCTTTCATTTATGGGATCTATCTTGCTTTTATTATTTTTCTAATATCTATACATCAGAGATGCTGTTAACATTCTTAAAGTATGTTTATCTGGATTTGATATAACAATAATAGTAGCCTCGTATCATGAGCCAGGAAAGTTTCCTTCTCTTACATTGATATTATGGAAGGTTTTTGTGCAAAATTGGATTTATTTCATCTTTAAATTTTTGATAGAATTCAATAGTGAATCTGTGATGGCCTGGACTTTGGGGAATAATTTTAAATTACTAATGTCTTTCATTTAATTGTTGTAGGTCCATTCTAGTTTTCTTTATTGTTGAGTCAATTTTTGTTATTCATGTCTTTCTATGATTAGACCCCTTTTAACTAAATTATCTAATTAGTTGCATAAAGTTTGTTTATAGTATTCTCTCAAACTTCTTTATTTCTTCAATTGATAATGACATTCTCCATTTTATTATTTCTTCAGTAAGCACACAAGATGATTTTTCATTTTAATTGTAGATTTTAAAGGATTTATTTATTTGAAAGGCAGAATTACAGAAAGAGGGAGAGAGACAGAGATCGTCTACCCCCTGGTTCACTCCCCAGATGGCCACAATGGCCAGCATTGAACCTGACTGAAACTGGAAGCCAAGAACTTCACCTGGGTCTCCCATGTGGGTGACAGAGGCCAAAACACCTGGATCGTCTTCCACTGCTCCTCCTAGGCCAGTAACAGAGAGCTGGACTGAAAGTAGAGCAGCCAGAACACAAACCACGGCCCATATAGGATGCCAGTGTCACAGTTCCACCTGCTACATCACAACACTGGCCTCTAGTTAATGTATTTTATAATTTCATAATTTCAATTTCATTTTATAGTTTTTATCTATGTTTATATTCTATATCAGGTAAGTCATTGTCACTTTAATTCCTTGAGTGTATTTTATTTTCATTACAAAAAGATTCTTTTTTTCCCCACAAAGAAATTTCCTGTTGCCTAGGGTTTTGTTTGTTTTCTTCCCTTGTGCCAACCTCACATTTTCCTGTTTCTTTGCATTTCTTAAAATATTTTACTGAAAACTGAATATTTCAGATGATATAAAAACTGTGGATTATGTTCCCTTCATGGTACTTTTTGTTCTTATTGTGATTTTTGTTTAGCTACTTGCCTTGTGTATGTCCAGGGCTTAGGACCCAGGAAAAGCAAATTGAGATTCCGATGGGTCAGGAAACAACTCGGAGCCATTTGTGGGTTGACATCTTCTTTACTCACAGGCACAGTTAGAAATGCACAAGAAACAGCCACTTGCACCCTGACTGCAGTGGGGCCACAGGAGATAGCCACCTTTGTGTCTGTGGCAGTGGTCTCACACACACACACACACACACACACACACACATCCACACACAGACATCTACACACATCCACACATAGCTACATACATATGTCTACATCCATCCACAAGCAATCACATATATGTTCACATCCATCCACAGGTAACTTCATATACATCTGCTTCCATCCACAAGCAGTTCCATCCATATCCACATCCACAAACAAATGCACCTAGCCATGCCCCCCGCCCCCAGTTACTTATATTGGTTTACAGACAAAAGTGGTCCTGAGCCAAATAGTTACATAACACACTTGTGGGCAGCTAGCCAAGCAGATGGACCTGTCGATTATCATGATACCAGTTTAGCATGATTTTTCTATACATTTTAAAATTTCTTGTTTTCATTTTAAACCTGTGTCATAGGAGAAACACTTGGATCACCATAATTCAGAATTCAGTCTCTAAATGTTAGAGATTGGGCTTGATTACTTTAGCCACTGAGCAGTCCACCCATTTGCTAATGAAATATTTGGGGCTTGGAAATAATCTAAAATTTCAGGCAGTTTAAAATTCACAGGTGTGTCCCAGGATTAATTTGGCATTCACAGAACCTTATTGTGTAACCAGGCCTGAATAGCTTAGAAGTCTTTTCTGGTTCCTCCTATGAATGTTTACAGACTTAGGTATTTTCACAACGTTCCAGAAAACTGGGAATACATGGGAACTTACCAAGGCCCACTATGTGTGCTCTGACTCTCTAGATCTCTGTTAATTTTCTGGCTCATATGAGATATGTTGCTTGCCACAACCAGCATTGCAACTCCACAAAAGCTGTGAAATTCACTGACTCCAATTGCTTGCTAACATCAGCATGATTGCACATGGAAATACTGTGTTCCATTCCAAATCAAGTCAGCCTCCTCTGGCAGAGAAATTGCTGATTTTCACAGATGGTTAAACCTGGTTGAATTGCCCCACCAATAGAGTTGATATGGGATGGAGTGATCAGGGGAAGCTCTAGGGTAAAATACTATGGGGTAATCTGATGTTTAGTACTTTTTTCTTAAATACCTGACTTTCAATTTGTTATATGCTATATAAAGATATTCAGTGTCCTGAAATGACATTTACTTTATAATTTTGTCCAGTTTTATCATTGTATTGGAGAGGATATTGTTAAGTCCTTCGTTCTGCTATTCCAGAAATCTTTCCTCTGTGTTTTGTATTTTATTATTGATATTGAATCTCACTTGGTAGTTTGCCATGTAATGTTGGTGATGTTTTTATTATAATTCAATGATTTTTGGAAGTTTATGGGAATAATTTGAGGCCTGAAATTAAACTATTTTCTTCTAGAGAATATTTGGATTTGCTCCAGCCAGATGCTTGGGAACACAATATAAATTCAGAAATACTTTAAGTTGATTTCTCTTTTATTTCTTATGGCCAAGGAATTCTGTTTTGTGATTAAGAACTTTCAAGTAATAATTTTCTATCTACAGACAGATTTAAATCCATTTCCTGTGTGACCTATTTTTCCCCCTTCTCTTTTTTTTTCTTTCAATAAGCCTTTAGGGCTCTGTCTTTAAGCAGTTCTTCCACTTTATCTTCTTACCATACAAGTTTTTGGATTCTTATTCCATGTCCCTAGCATGACATCACATGAAATGTGAAATTCCCAGGCCACCACAGATCTGAAGGTACTCTCCGGGATGTAGTCTTCTGCAAAACTGAGTTTCTTTTCTGGATTTCTTCTTTCTCATTGTTTTGGCCCTGGCATAGGCAGTATAATGGCTCCCCAAATAGGTCCATCCCTGGAATCTGGACATATGTTAGGTAATATTTTAAAAGAAAATTAAAGTTGCACATGGAGTTAGGATTGCTTATCAGCTGTCCTTGAAATAGGCAGATTATACTGGATTATGTGGGTGGGCTTGATGCGATCAGAAGATCCTTAAAAGGGGAAGAAGGAGATGTGAAGATCCTGAGTGATGCCAACATGAGAGGTACTAAGCTACTACCACTGTTGGCCTTGAAGATGGAGGAATCAGGCCAAGAGCTATGGGATGCAGGCAGTCTTTAGAATCATTTTAATATATTTAAAATAATTCATCCAGCATTTTAAATTGGTCTGTGTCAAGAGGTTTTCTTGGTGTATATAGTCTTTTATATTGCCAGAAACACTAATTTAGAAAAAAGAAAACTTCATCCAAGTAAAATCTATGTTCACCTATTGAATAATGAGTTTCAGACCAGAACCTACCACTTAGCAATTATGGAAAAGTTGTGCTGGATTGTCTGAGTGAGGTAGTGCATAAAGATATCCTCTTTTTCTTTTTAGATTTATTTATTTATTTGAAAGAGTGACAAAGGAGGAGAGACAAAAAGAAAGAGATCTTGCAGCTGTTGGTTCATTCTTCAAATGTTGGGAATAGTAGGGGTTAGGCCAGGCTGAAGCCAGGGGCCAGGAACTCTATCCAGGTCTCCCATGTGGGTAGCAGTGACACAAGTACTTGGGCCGTCTTCTGTTGCTTTCCCAGGTGCATTCGCAGGGAACTGGATTGGAAGTTGAGCAACTGGAACTCAAAATGACAATCAGATATGAGATGCAGGAGTCCAGAGCAGAGGCTTATGCCTCTGTGCTGCAATGTTGGTGCATAGCCATCTATTGCATATAAAATTGCCTTGCCCTCTTGGTTTCTATTAGTTGTGTATCTCACTGACTCTTTGTCTGGACTCCATTCCCACATTTCAAAGGGATTTTCCCAATTTTATCCAGCTGAATAATCCCAGAGTCAGCCACTCATCTTTATTTCTTTTGTATAGTTTTATCTGTTATCCCTGGCAGGATCCAAAATTACCTCTGATAATGCTTGGCTCCCTTGATCTATAATACTCTTGGCAGGAATACCTGGTAGGTTAATATTCCATTGCCTTTTTGTTTAGGAAAAAACCTGTGGGTTTTAGCCAGACAAAAGGCCTCTGTTTTTCTCAGTATAAATGGGAAACAGAATGGGACTTGACTGATCCAGACATTATGAATGGAAGTTTTTAAAATTTTTAAATTAATTAATTTATTTGAAAGGCCAAGTTACAAAGAGGCAGAGGAAGGGAGGGAGGGAGAGAGAGAAAGGTCTTCCATCTGCTGGTTCATTCCTCAGATGGCCACAACAGCCAGAGCTACACTGATCCAAAGCCGGAAGCCAGGAACAACTTCTGGCTCTCCCACGTGGGTGCAGGGGACCAAGGACTTAGGCCATCCTTTACTGCTTTTCCATGCCATAGCAGAAAACTGGATCAGAAGTGGAGCAGCCTAAATTCAATGGCGCCCATATGGGATGCCGGCACTGCAGCTGGTGGCTTTACTCACTACAACACAGCTCCAGCCCCATGATTGCAGTTCTTTTAATCAGCTTTGGAGATGATATAAGTTATAACCCTTCTGTTCTATGTATGTATTGGTTCTAATTTCCATAGTTCTCAAAAGTGTCATCAGAAAGAACTGTTGTTAACCTAAGATAGTTGCTTTTGCAAGCATATGAAGACACTTTTAAAAAGTTGGAAAAATGTAATTAAAAGGTACATTACTATGAGGCAAAATTTTTGCTAAATCCATGCATAATTTTCCTTGAAATTTTTAAGATCCTGCATATATTAAAATGGATTTTTATTAGTGACTGTTGAGAATAGATGCAAATATGGGGTACAATATTCAGAATAATTCCATGAAGATAAAGTTGAATACACAGGTATAGAAGATATAGTTGCCAAAATTTTTCAAGGTTACATGGACAGTGTTCATGTATGTCTATTCCTTCCTCTTTGGCCTAGAAATATTAAGTTATGTCAAAGTTAAATTATTATAAAGTGTTATTCAATGGACCACATTGAAATGCTAGCAAGTAGAGATAAGCACAAAATACATTGTAGGTAATATTTTACATTCAAATCATTAGACATAAACTCTGATTATAGCCAAAATAATGTGTTATTTTAACTTTCTGTATCCAAAATCTCAAAAAATGAATATTTCATTGAAAGAATTCACTTCACAAATGGTTATATATTATATATATATACACATATATATGCATTTTATCACAAAAGTGAATAGAATGATGAAAAATAGGATAAAATTATCCTAGTGAGTAGTGAACCCAATAATTAGTACTATATAATCACTAGTTTTTCATGATATTGGCTATATACTGTATGTATATAATCAGACTTTTAAAATAATGCAAATATAGCCAAAACTGCCAAAATGTTCACAGTGACTATGTCTAATAGGTAGGAAAAAGTATTTTCAAGTGTTGTTTTCTTTGATTTATTTGTATTCTCTAACTTTTCTACAGTATATAGTTGTAGATGAGAAAGCATACTTAACTTTGGAAGCAACTTGTGTGCATTGAAATCTCAGCCCTGTCACTTACAGAACTGAGATTTTTGGAAGTCACTAACCACTCTTTTTTATCAGTTCCTGGTATGTAAAATTGGGATAATAATAGTACCTACCTGATAGGGAGTTAATGAAAACTAAATTGGTGAATGCATATAAAATATTTAAAATGCTACTTAGCAAGCACATGCTTATGTAAGCGGTCAATGCTAATAATAATAACTAGCATTTTTATATACAAATGTTACATGCAAAATACATATATCATAAATAAATAATACAGAAAAAAGTGAAAGAGACATCAAGAAAAATGTGAGCTAGTGTGGGGAGCAGCTCGGACTAGACTAAGTTACTGGAATTAAGACTTATTCTATGCATCTGCTCTCCTCTGTGGGGAGCAGCTCGGACTAGACTAAGTTACTGGAATTAAGACTTATTCTATGCATCTGCTCTCCTACAATATGGCACTGGGAGAGGAGAAAACAGCTTCTACCCAGCTGCCTCCAGTTCAACCAATAAACTGTAGGACTTGCTCCTGATTGGAGAGCAGCGTACTCGGCGTGTGGGCAGCCGAGTTGGGATTGGCGGAGGAGGACTATAAAGGAGGAGAGAGATGGCATGCACCAGGAACATCTATGGGGAACATCTAAGGGAACACCTGTGCAGCCCCCGAGAAGAGCCGGCCGGCGATGTGCCGCTCCCCTGCGGAAGTGGGGAATGCGGCCAGGGGGAACTGCCCTTCCACGGAGGTGGAAGGGATAGTAGCCAACCCGGGAAGAACCAGCAGCAAACCCGGGGAGGGCCGAGCAGACAAAAGAACAGCGCAGGGTCCTGTGTCGTTCCTCCACGAAGAGGGGGAGCGACATAATGGTGCCGTGACTCGGATAGGAAACCTAGCTCGGATAGGAAACCTAGCTCGGATAGGAAACCTAGCTCGGATAGGAAACCTAGGAGGGAAGAAACGGGAAGAAGTGGAAAATTACCGGAGAGAGAGACTAGCGAAGAGCCTAGGGGAAAGCCGGACGAGAAAGGTGCCGGAAGAAGCTATTGAAAGCCTAGGCATAGACTTGGATATGGACTGTGGGAAAGAAGTTAGGATTTGAAAGCGAAAGTGAAAGCTTTCATAGACTCGGATGCGGACTATGGTGGGGAAGCTAGGAGATTGAAAGCGAAAGTGAAACCTGGAGGAGGCTTGGACTCGGATACGGACTGTGGGGAGTAGCCAGGAGAAATGAGAGGAATATTGTTGGAAGAAAACTTAAGGAAACATACCGGGTAGAGAGAAATGTTAGGGAGGATGAAGCCGCGAGTGCAGGCCAAGCCATCTTGGAATTCTTCAAGTCACCCTGGGGAGCAAGAGGCGAAGATCTGGAACCAGAGGCAGAGACGTGGGCCGCCAGAATTCGCCAGGTTAGTCCGGGGAACTTGGACTGAATGCCGGTGGTGGCGGAAACATTCGCGGAAGCCGCCGCGTGCAGAGAGAGCACGGGGCGTTGGCGCGAGGCCGTGGTGCGGGCGCGAAGTGCGTGGAGACCGCGGAGCGTGCGCGCAGAGCCGGGAACCCGCCGGCGGGGCGAGGCGCCGGGAAGCCGCGCAAAGCCGGGAAGCTGCGCAGATGAGAGAGGCGCGGGCTGAAGCGGCTCAGCCAGGAAGCCGCCGAGAAGCAGCCTCGGGGCGGGCGCAGCCGGGAAGCCGCGGGGATAAGAATGAGAGCGGGAAGCCGCAGGGATAAGAGAAACAGAAGTTTAGAAGTAAAGTGAGAAAAATAGGAATGCTGGAAGATAGAAGTAAAATGGGAGAAATAGGAATGCCCGGAGATAGAGAAATAGAGAAATAAAAAGGCCTCCCTACAACACTGCAATGTGAGAGCTTGGATTCGGTCTGCCTAATCAAGTGAGGCGATGAGCACCTGCGGGCAGCTAGCAGCTTATGCGCCGCAGGTCACCGAAGACAGGCACGAATTAACATCAGTAAGGCCTCCCCACAAAAAGGCAATGAGAAGGCTTGGATTCGGTTTGCCTGATAGAGCTTGTAAGCCCCTGCAGGCTCGACCAGAGCATGCGCTGCAGGGCACCGAACACAGGCACGCATCAGCGCCTAAAAACCTCCTCACAACATGGCGAAGAGAGGACCCGGATTCGGTTTGCCTGATTGATAGGACTTGTAAGAGCCTGTGGCAACTCTAGCAAGTAGAGCAGAGTGTGTGCCGCGGGACACCGAAGACAGGCGCGTATCAACGCCAAAAAAATAAAAAGAAAGGGGGATCTGTGGGGAGCAGCTCGGACTAGACTAAGTTACTGGAATTAAGACTTATTCTATGCATCTGCTCTCCTCTGTGGGGAGCAGCTCGGACTAGACTAAGTTACTGGAATTAAGACTTATTCTATGCATCTGCTCTCCTACAATATGGCACTGGGAGAGGAGAAAACAGCTTCTACCCAGCTGCCTCCAGTTCAACCAATAAACTGTAGGACTTGCTCCTGATTGGAGAGCAGCGTACTCGGCGTGTGGGCAGCCGAGTTGGGATTGGCGGAGGAGGACTATAAAGGAGGAGAGAGATGGCATGCACCAGGAACATCTATGGGGAACATCTAAGGGAACACCTGTGCAGCCCCCGAGAAGAGCCGGCCGGCGATGTGCCGCTCCCCTGCGGAAGTGGGGAATGCGGCCAGGGGGAACTGCCCTTCCACGGAGGTGGAAGGGATAGTAGCCAACCCGGGAAGAACCAGCAGCAAACCCGGGGAGGGCCGAGCAGACAAAAGAACAGCGCAGGGTCCTGTGTCGTTCCTCCACGAAGAGGGGGAGCGACAAGCTAGAAAGTTAGATGGTAAGGATTGTGGGTTGGTAAACAAAAAAAAATTGATCCTAACCTTTAAAAACATTTTAGTCAGGGCATAGTAGAATTGGTGGCAGGGAGGCAGATTCTTCCCAATAATTGCAGAAATAAGGCCATAAGATGAGAACATCATGGGAGTTATATAGGAGTCAGGGCACCTTTCTTGAGTACTATATTCAGATATTTACATTATATTGAGTAGGTTTTTAGTAATTTCTGAGCAGTATGGTTAGTATTACTTGTAACTACATATGAAGATAAGAGAATAGGTTAGTTAGTTAATTCATATCCTATTCAAAGGAATTGACCAATTTTAGTGACCCTAGGGGAGTAGGCCAAATAAATAGGAGCCTCACAGTTTGATCCACACATTAAGTTAAATGGAAAGCAATTTCCTAGGTCTTAACAGAAGAAGGGTTGTGATATAATTACCTATTTGGTTGTATAGTGGATGAGTTTATGTTATAGGTATTTTATGATAGGATTTATAGTATTATGACTATCATAGAATGAAGTGAGGCTAGCAGACTTTCTGAGGTATTATAAAGGTTTCTGAACAAAATTTCTAAGTATATTGCAAACAATAAAATCCATCTGAATTTTTTAATTTTTAAAGCTTATTTTTGCTTATTCAAAAGATGCTAACAGATATTATATATAGAGAGAGATAGAGAGATAGAGATAGAGATAGAGATAGAGATAGAGATAGAAAGATGTCTTCCATCCAGTGGGGCTGGCGCTGTGGTGTAGCAGGTAAAGCAGTTGCTCACAGTGCTGGCATCCCATATGGATGCCGATCCAGCTTTCTGCTATGGCCTGGGAAAGCAGTGGAAGATGGCCCAAGTCCTTGGGCCCTGCACCAGTGTGGGAGACTGGGAAAAAGATCCTGGCTCCTGGCTTCAGATCTGTACAGCGCCGACCATTGTGGCCAATTTGGGAGTGAATCAGCAGATGGAAGATATCTCTCTCTCTCTCTCTCTCTCTCTCTCTCTCTCTCTCTCTCTCTCTCCTTCTCTCTGTAACTCTGACTTTCAAATAAATAAAGCAACCCACAAACTCTGTTTTTTCTCTCTGTAATTCTGACTTCCAAATAAATAAAGCAACCCACAAACTCTGTTTTTGACTTAGATCTGCCTTACCTCTTGATTGATGAAGAAATAGAAATGATTGCCTCAAAGTCATTTATTATGTAAATTGATAGAAAATTTTTATTGTGTTGTTCCTAACTTGCATTTAAAGTAAAGACAAACAGAATGCTCACTACAACTATGATTTATGCCAGCTGCCTAGAGGAAGTCTTCCTCAAGACTAATACAAAGCTAGGGCAATTTTCTAACAAAGGCAAATTTGTGTTTGGTAAGAAAATATATGACTTCTTTTCCACACTTGAATCTCTTTGCTTCATTTCGACTACCTAATGACTACACGTGATAGACCAAGACAATTTACAGATTCCCAGACAGGTATTTGATATTACCAGGATAAATCATCCCTTCTCTGTTATCAATACAAATCATTTGTTCTCAGAATCAACTCATGTTTGCTACAGTAATTCTTAAAAATTGTTACAGGTGAAATTTATGCTAAAATACTTCTGTAAGATAAATTAGTCTTCAGAAATTCATAATGTAAACCCAGGTAAAACTAGCATTCCAAAATGTGTGTCTGTCTACTCAAAAGTGTTGAGTGAAGTGAATAATAGAATGAGGGATCTGGATTTCACAAGTCTTTTGACATTCTCTTTGAACATTGACACAGCACATAAGGGACTGTGCCTTTCTTTTATTTGTAGTTTATGTGCTAGGTGGCTTCCTTGAAAGGTCAGAACATCCCTAGATCCCATTGCCTATTGAGTGACTGGGGATACAGCTACCCTCAGAGGATGAATTTATCAGTCATTTTAGAAATTAGCATCCTAAAAAAAGAAAAGAATATCCTTTCGTCATTTTACGTATATTCAATAGTCATTTGAGGATCCACCTTTTTTTCATTTTTTTTTAACTTTTATTTAATGAATATAGAGTTCCAAAGTACAGCTTATGGACTACATTGGCTCCCCCACCCCCGATGACTTCCCTCCCACCCGCAACCCTCCCCTTTCCCGCTCTCTCTCCCCTTCCATTCATATTAAGATTCATTTTCAATTTTCTATATATACAGAAGATCAGTTTAGTATACATTAAGTAAAGATTTCAACAGTTTGCACCCACATAGAAACACAAAGTGAAAAATACTGTTTGAGTACTCGTTATAGCATTAAGTCTCAATGTACAGCACATTAAGGACAGAGATCCTACATGAGGAGTAAGTGCACAGTGACTCCTGTTGTTGACTTTACAAATTGACACTCCTGTTTATGGCATCAGTAATCTCCCTATGCTCCAGTCATGAGTTTCCGAGGCTATGGAAGCCTTTTGAGTTCTCCGACTCTTATCTTATTTAGACAAGGTCATAGTCAAAGTGGAAGTTCTGTCTTCCCTTCAGAGAAAGGTACCTCCTTCTTTGAAGACCTGTTCTTTCCACTGGGATCTCACTCGTGGAGATCTTTCATTTAGGTTTTTTTTTTTTTTTTTTTTTTGGCCAGAGTGTCTTGGCTTTCCATGCCTGAAATACTCTCATGGGCTTTTCAGTCGGGAGGATCCACCTTTTTTAATCATGTCTAAACGAGTCAGGAACTCAAAGCAAGAACAAATTGGAAAACTTGAACTTAAATATTTCTTTGTTATTTTGTTTTTGGAAAACGCCATTAAGTGTGCTTGCAAATGAAGTAAGTGTGCTTTCTCCAACTTAACGAAGACAATTCCAAGATGACATGCTTAGAGAATTGAATCTGTTTTCTAAAGTTTCTGGATCATGCCTGTGACTCCAAAACTTTTTACTCATTTTTCCTCATGGAAGAGCTCAACGTGAAGATGAAAATTAATCAGATTTTTAAGAAATCTGTATTCAGAAGGTGCTGCAATTTCAATGCTGAATATCCCCTAAAGGGCCATGTGTTTAAATGTCTGGTCCCCAAGATGGACCTATTGGGAGGTGCTGTACACGTCAGCAGGTAGAGCCTAGGTGGAGGTATTTAGGCCTTGTTGGTATGCCTTTGGAAAGTGGTTCTCACAACAGTATTGTTTTACGAAGCCTTAGTTTGGGCAGAACCTCTCACTCTGCTTCCTGACTTTGTGTGATGTGACCTCATGCTCTGCTGCATGCTCCTGCCATCAGCCTCCTTCACCAGAGACTAAGTAACATGGCCATGTATTCTTGAGCTTAGACCTTGAAAACAGTGGGTCAAAATAACTTCTTTATAAAGTTAGGTTGCTTCAATTATTTCGTTATCAGTACAAAAAGCTGAGTAATGCAGAAGGTCTGAAAGGAAATTCAGATTAGGCCAGCGCTGCGGCTCAATTGGCTAATCCTCCACCTGCGGCCCTGGCACACTGGGTTCTAGTCCCTGTCTGGGCGCCGGATTCTTTCCTGGTCGCTCCTCTCCAGGCCAGCTCTCTGCTGTGGCCCGGGAGTGCAGTGGAGGATGGCCCAAGTGCTTGGGCCCTGCACCCACATGCGAGACCAGGAGAAGCCCCTGGCTCCTGCCATCGGATCAGCGCCGTGCGCCGGCCGCAGCGTGCCAGCTGCAGCGGCCATTGGGGGGTGAACCAACGGCAAAGGAAGACCTTTCTCTCTGTCTCTCTCTCTCACTGTCCACTCTGCCTGTCAAAAAAAAAAAAAAAAGAAAAAGAAAAAGAAAATTCAGATTAAAAGGAGTCTAATCACTGTGAAAGTGAGGAAATCAGAATTCTTTGGGGCCAGTGCTATGGCACAGTAGGCTAAGCCTCCGTCTGGGGTGCCGGCATCCCATATAGGTGCCGATTCGAGACCCGGCTGCTCCTCTTCTGAATCAGCACTCTGCTGTGGCCTGGGAAAGCAGTGGAAGATGGCCCAAGTCCTTGGGTCCCTGCACCCACGAGGGAGACCTGGAAGAAGCTCCTGACTCCTGGCCTTGGAAGAGCTCAGCTCCTGGTCATTGCGGCCATTTGGGAAGTGAACCAGTGCATGAAAGACCTCTTTGCCTCTCTTTCTGCCTCCGCCTCTATGTAACTCTGCCTTTCAAATAAATAATTTTTTTAAAAACGTATTCTTTGGCTTGGTTATTAGTGCTGAAACCTGGATTTACTCAAGCAGGACTACAAGGCAGCTAGAAGAAGCTGTGAGCTAATGAATGATGAGAACTAGATCTCTTGCTAGTCTAGAGGCTTGTCATTGAATCCTAAAAAGTGTACCGGGTTTAGTGAAGTATTTTTTTTTTTATAAAAAATAACTAGTAAAAGCATAGTTCATTCAACTTTTGGTGAGTTATTCTCTGTGCCATACAATAAAAGTTAAAGAGGTGAACAAAAACAACTTTTGATTTGAAGAAAGTTAATGGAATTTCATTAACAAACTGTAAATAGTAGCAGCATAAGCTGGATGGGAAGCTGCTTTCACAGGCCATAAATGCTTAATGTTTATTACCAATAAAAGTCAAAGGAGCATTTAGTAAAGCAGTTTACCAAACAAACATTAAATACTTTAATGCATTAGCTTCAGTGGACAGAATCAGGCTATTTAATTAGCAATGAGTAATCTGTTAAGCTTTGATTCACCACAAATGATCTGCAGCTTAATAGAGGATGGTAGTCTTTGAAAGCAAGTGATTAGGATAAAGGCCAGTTTTGGGATAACAGGATGATACTCTTGAAAGCCACAAATGAGGATAAAGACCTGTTTTGTGATAATTGAATAGTAGCCTACAATACTAAAAGTAGAAGAGCACTTGTCTTATGCTGCATAGAGTGTGGGAAGAAAATGACCCTCTACTCTTAATTGATATGATTTGGGACAATACTCATTACTGATGCTTTAGTTTTTTCATCTCCAAGAAGAGTCCCATCTCACTGGGTAGTTGTGAAGATTAATGACAACATATGCATTTTTCAGGTGCATAATGAGTATTCATTTTTAATTGTACTTGATTCTTTTATCTCATTCATTGTTTTTGCTGCATAGTTTCACTTTATGCTACTACTACTGCATTAGTGTCATTTAATGAGAGCATACAGGTTAAGCTATAAAGTTCCTTTGATTTTAAGGAAATAAATCACAGATTACATCTAATGATAGAAATTCATTGCAATGAATCTGAAAAATAACCAAATTTGCCACTTCTTAACACGGATCTTGGAATTTCTAACACTAGGATGTACAGTGGTAATCACAGAAAACCATTCATTATCATCTGGACAGCAAACTCAGCTGAGTAATATGCCTTTCCTTTATTGGTCTGTCATTTTTCCTTCTCAGATTATGTTTTGATCTGGCTGGCTTATTACCACTCACTGTGTTTGAGCTATATCCAACCACCTCAGAAGTTGTTGGCTATTCTAGTGCCCAGTTTCTATGTGGGTACATTGTACTTGTGTACCATTTCCCAGACAAGTCAGCTGTGTCTTGATTTGTAAATTTTGCTTTGCTATATATTACATGAACCAGGACAGCTTATCTAAGAAAGTTCTATTAGGACTGAATTTTTTACAAAAATATTTAATTATTTCAAAGGCAGGGTTACAGAGAGGCACAGAGAGAGAGAGAGAGAGAGAGAGAGAGAGAAAGAGAGGAAGGTAGATCTTCTACCTACTGGTTCACTCTCCAAATGGCTGCAACTACCAGAGCTCTGATGATTCAAAGCCAGGAGTCAGGAGCTTATTCCAGGTGTCCCACATGGGTGCAGGGACCCAAGGACTTGGGCCATCTTCTGCTTTCCCAGGCCATGGCAGACAGCTGGATCAGAAGTGGAGCAGCTGGGACTGAACCAATGCCAATATGGGATGCTGCTACTGCAGGTGGCAGCTTTAACTGCTACGTCACAACAGCAGCCCCAAGGGACTAATTCCTTTAAATATTTATTTATTTGTGTGAAAGGCAAAGTTAAAGAATGGGGGAGAGGGAGAGAGAGAGATCTAGATCTAGATCTAGATCTAGATCTAGAGAGTATATCTGTTGGTTCACTCTGCAAATAGCCACAATAGCCAGGGCTGGGCCAGGTTGAAGTCAGGGGCCAGGAGCTTCTTCTAGGTCTCCCAGATGGGTGCAGGGGCCCAAGCTCTTGGGCCATCCTCTGTTGCTTTCCTAGGTGCATTAGCAGGAAGCTGTGTTGGAAGAGGAGCAGCCAGGACTTGAACGAGTGCTCATATGGGCTGTTGGCACTGCAGGCCGGTGCTTTAACCTAACTAAGCCACAGTGTCAGCCCCAGGACTACTTTTTAAAAATAGATAAATGTGTTTAATAGGCATTTTGAACATTCCATGCAGCTGACTTCACCACATTTATAATGAAGACATAGTATATTTCAGATATGACACTAAAGGATTTATATGTATTGACAATATTTCAATTATCTTGTGAAAAGAGTAACATGTGTGAATATACTAACCATGTTGACATACATATGTTAACTTTATATGTACATGTACAGACCAATATGTATGTTCACCATATATATAAATATATAAATATAACCTTATAGAACTCTATAATTATAACTATATATTATACCTATATAGGGAGATAACACATTTTAGAGATATATAACATGTATATATATATATATCTCGAAAGAAATTATTTATATAACATATATGTGAGATATATACAATAAGTGTTTTATATATATAAATAGAAGTTTCGTTTTGTATCGTGTATATGAACTTCCTCTATATAAATATATACAAATATGTATTTATATTCTATATAGATATAGAACATATTTCTGTATCTATAATATATATAAATAGGAAGATCATATTCCTAAGACAAATGAAACTTTCAAAAAATGCTAACAAATAGCCCAAAACCAAACCACTAGTCAATGATATTCGGAGGATTCAAAACCAAGCTTTGCCCTTTTGTTTTTAGTATTTTCAGAGCAGCAAACACTTGACTGTACTATCTTTATTTCTTTAATTTTTTCCAGGGAAATACAAAAGGAGGTTGCCCATTTTTAAAAAATATTTTATTTAATTAATTGATAGAGTTATAGACAGTGAGAGGGAAAGACAGAAAGGCCTACCATTTGCTGGTTTGCTCTCCAAACGGCTGCAATGGCTGGAGTTTGGATGATCTGAAGCCAGGTGCCAGGAGCTTCTTTTTAGTCTCTCACTAGGGTGCAGGGGCGCAAGCACTTGGACTATCTTCTACTGTTTTCCAAGGCCACAGCAGAGAGCTGGATCGGAAGAGGAGAAGCTGGGACTAGAATAGACGCCCATATGCCCATATGGGATGCTAGCACTGCAGGCGGAGGATTAACCTCCTGTACCACAGCGCCACCCCCTCTCATTTTAAACCTAGGAAAATTTTACTTAGGTTATACAAGCTTCATGCATTTCATATATCCAAATTTAGGAACAGTGACTGACCCACCCTACCCTCCCTTGCACCCACGGTCCCATTTTTCTTCCGCCTCCCTCTTCTATTCTCATTCTTAATTTTTACAAAGATCTATTTTCAGTTAACTTTATACTCATAAGATTATCCCTACCCTTAGTAAAGTGTTCAACAAATAGTGTGAAGAAAAAAAAAATACTGTTCCTGAACAGTGGAGACAAGGGCTGTTCAAAATCATTGCATTTCAAAGTGTCAATTTTACCTCTATAGATTACTTTTAGGTATTCTATTAGTTGCCACAGGTCATGGAGAACACATGGTATTTGTCTTTTTGGTACTGGTTTATTTCACTAAATATAATAGTTTTCAGTTGCATCCATTTTGTAGCAAATGACAGGACTTCTTTTTATTTATTCCTGTGTAGTACTCCCTAGTGTGTATATATACCATAATCTTTTTATCCAGTCATCAGTTCATGGTCATCTGGGTTGATTCCATATCTTACCTATTGTAAATTGAGCTGCAATAAACATGGGGGTACAGATCACTCTTTCATATGCTGATTTCATTTCCCTTGGGTAAATTCCTAGGACTGGGATGGCTGGATCATATGGTAGGTCTGTATTCAGATTTCTGAGGTGTTTCCATACTGTCTTTCACAGTGGCTGAAGCAGTTTACATTGCCCCCAACAGTTGATTAGGTTACCTCCCCCATCCTCCCCAGTTGTTTGTTGATTTCTATATGAGAACCATTCTAACTGGGGTGAGGTGAAACCTCACTGTGGTTTTGATTAGCATTTCCCTGTCAGCTAGTAATCCTGAGCATTTTTTCATGTGTGTTGGACGCTTGAAAAATGCTTGTTCAAGTCCTTTGACCATTTCTTAACTGAGTTGTTTGGTTTGTTGTTATTGAGTTTCTTGAGCTCTTTATAGATTCTAGATATTAATCATTTAACAGTTGCATAATTTGCTAATGTTTTCCCCCATTACTGAGTGTTTCTTTTGGAGTACAGAAGCTTCTCACCTTTATGTAATCACATTTGTCCATTTTGGCTTTGATTCTCTAGGCTTCTGGGTTCTTGTCAAAGAAGTCTTTTCCTATGCCAGTGTCTCGTAGGGTTTCCCCAATGTTCTGTAGAAATGTGATGACATCAGATCATAGATTTAGGTCCTTGATCCATTTTGAGTGGATTCTCACATAAGATGTATGGTAGGGGTCTAATTTCATACTTCTGCACATGGAGATCTACTTTTCCCAGCAAGATTTGTGGCACAGGAGTTAAGCTGTTGCCTATAATGCCAGCAACACTATGAGCACTGGTTCGAATCCCAGCTGCTCTACCTCCAATCCAGCTTCCTGCTAATGTGCCTGGGAAAGCAGTAGAAGATGCTGCAAGTGCTTACGCCCCTGCCACCTGTGTGGGAGATACTGAAGAAGCTCCTGGATCCTGGCTTTGGTCTGGCCCAGCACTGGACATTGTGGCCATTTGGTGACTGAATCTTCAGATGGAAAATCTTTCTCTCTGCCTCTCTTTGTCCCTCCTCTCTCTCTGCCTTTCAAATAAATAAATACATATAAATTTTTAAAAATTACACAGAAATTGCTTTCTTAATTTAAAATCTTACATAAATTTGTTATGCACATTAAACTAGAAAAACATAGCAGAACTACTCTTGTTGAAAATTTCTGAGCTTCTGCCAATGTTTTTCTCTATTTTTGAACTTTGCTCATCCATATGCAAATATCTAATTCTCATTCATTCCTAAAAGCTATACTCAAATGACACTTCTCCCATTTAGTCTTTCTGACCTACCAAACTATAATATTTTTTCTTCTTAATGCTTATAATATTTAACTTGTTCCTACTTATCGTTTTGCTATTTTCTACCTTCTGGTTATTTGTGTATCTCTTAACTACTCTGGTAGCCTGGACATTCCTCCACAGCAGGAACTCTCTCACATTCAATGATGTGTCCTCCAAAAACTCAGGTACAGTGTTTCACATACTAGAGTCAGGGATGAAATAAGCTATATTCTATATGCTGATGGTAGTCATCGGTGCTGTGGTGAAAATGATTCGAGGGGACCAGTGTTGTGTCGTAGCAGGTGAGGCTACCACCTGTGAATATGACATCCCATAATGGCAACAGATGGAATCCCAGCTGTTCCACTTCCAACCCAGCTCCCTTATAATGCACCTGGGAAAGCAATGTAAGATGGTCCAAGTCCTTGGGCCCCCGCACCCACATGGCAGACCCAAATGAAGCTCCTGGCTCCTGGATCCTGGCTTCAGCCTGGCCCAACCCTGGATGTTGTGGCCATTTTGAGAGTGAATAGATGGGTCAAAGATCACTCTATAAATCCTTCTCTTTTTCTCTAACTCTGCCTTTCAATTAAACAATATAAATCCCTTTTTAATAAAAGAAAGTGATTGTTTTTGACTGCTGTATAGTATTCTATAGAGTACATGTCCCATAATTTCTTTATCCAGTCTACTGTTGATGGGCATTTGGGTTGGTTCCAGGTCTTAGCTATTGTGAATTGAGCTGCAATAAACATTTAGGTGCAGACAGCTTGTTTGTTTGCCAATTTAATTTCCTTTGGGTAAATTCCAAGGAGTGGGATGGCTGGGTTGAATGGTAGGGTTATCTTCAGGTTTCTGAGGAATCTCCAGACTGACTTCCATAGTGGCTTAACCAATTTGCATTCCCACCAACAGTGGGTTAGTGTCCCCTTTTCCCCACATCCTCTCCAGCATCTGTTGTTGGTAGATTTCTGAATGTGAGCCATTCTAACCGGGGTGAGGGGAAACCTCATTGTGGCTTTGATTTGCATTTCCCTGATTGCTAGTGATCTTGAACATTTTTTCATGTGCCTGATGGCCATTTGGATTTCCTCTTTTGAAAAATGTCTATTGAGGTCCTTGGCCCATCTCTTAAGTGGATTGTTTGTTTTGTTTTTGTGGATTTTCTTGATCCCTTTTAGATTCTGGTTATTAACCCTTTATCTGTTGCATAGTTTGCAAAACAATGAAACCCGGTCATTTGCAACAAGATGGAGGAATTTGGAAAACATCATGCTGAGTGAATGGAGCCAATCCCAAAGGGACAAATATCATATGTTCTCCCTGATCGGCGACTACTAAGTGAGCACCAAGGGGGAAACTTGTTGAAATGAAATGGACACTATGAGAAACAGTGACTTGATCAGCTCTTGTCCTGACGGTTGATGTACAATGTAATACTTTATCCATTTTAGTATTTTTTTTTGTTCTAGTACCATTGGTTGAACTCTGTAATTAACACACGATTATCCATAGGTGTTTAAATTTTAACTGAAAAGTGATCCCTGTTAGGAATTTGGAAAACATTATGCTGAGTGAAATAAGCCAATCCCAAAGGGACAAATACCACTTGTTCTCCCTGATAGGTGACAACTAACTGAGCACCAAAAAGGAAACCTGTTAAAGTGAAATGAACACTATGAGAAACGGTGACTTGATCAGCCCTCGCCCTGACTGTTGATGAGCAACTTGATATGTTATCCCTCTTAGTATTTTTTTTTGTTTGTTCTACTTAATACTTTTGGTTGAATACTGTAATCAATACACAATTCTTCTTAAGTGCTGAAACTTAAATGAAAAGTGATCGCTGTTAAATATAAGAGTGGCAATAAGAGAGGGAAGAGATGTGCAACTCGGGACATGCTCAAGCTGACTTACCTCAAACGGTAGAGTTAGAAACATACCAGGGGATTCCATTTCAATCCCATCAAGGTGGCATGTACCAATGCCATCTCACTAGTCCCAGTGATCACTTTCTGTTCACAATTGATCCTAATGATAGGACTAAGAGCCAAAGGGATCACATAACCAAGAATAGTGCCTGCAAATACTAGCTGATAGAATAAAAAAGGGAGAGAAGGATCCAACATGGGACCCATAGAATGGCAGATGTCCTCAACAGCACTCTGGCCTCAGAATCAGCCCTTAAGGCATGCGGATCCGGCTGAAAAGCCCATGAGACTATTTTAGGCGTGGAAAGCCAAGACACTCTGGCAAAACAAAAAAAACAAAACAAAACAAAACAAAACAAAAAAAAAACCTAAATGAAAGATCTCTGCGAGTGAGATCCTAGTGGAAAGAATGGGTCATCAAAGAAGGAGGTACCTTTCTCTGAAGGGAGGAGAGAACCTCCACTTTGACTATGACCTTGTCTAAACAAGATAAGAATTGGAGAACTCAGAGGGCTTCCATAGCCTTGGAAACTCATGACAAGAGCCTAGGGTGATTACTGACACCATAAACAAGAATGTCAATTTGTTAAGTCAACAATAGGAGTCACTGTGCACTTACTCCTCATGTAGGATCTTTGTCCTTAGTGTGCTGTACATTGAGATTTAATGCTATCACTAGTAATCAAACAGTATTTTTCACTTTATGTTTCTGTGTGGGAGCAAACTGTTGAAATCTTTACTTAATGTATGCTAAACTGATCTTCTATATATAAAGAGAATCGAAAATGAATCTTGATGTGAATGGAAGGGGAGAGGGAGTGGGAAAGGGGAGGGTTGCGGGTGGGAGGGATGTTATGGGGGGGGGAAGCCATTGTAATCCATAAGCTGTACTTTGGAAATTTATATTCATTAAATAAAAGTTTGAAAACAAAAAAAAAAAAAGAAAGTGATTGTAACACTGTACATGAATTCATAGGAATAGTAATTATATTAAGTATTGGTTTGGAATGTATATATTACAGTTACACTCCATGTCCATGTGTTCTGCATCTGTTGATTTAAGCAACTATGAATTGAAATATTCAAAAAATGCATCTGTACACTGAGCATGCAGACATTTTTTTCTTGTCATTATTCCCTGAGCACTACAATGTAGCAACTATTTACATAGAATTTACATTGTATTAGCTAATATAAATGAGAGTTATAGCATACAAGATGATGTCTATAGCTGCTATACAAATACTGCATCATTCTGTATCAGGAACCTGAGTACCTCCAGATTTTGGTGTCTTTTGGGGATCACAGAACCAATATGCTATGGGTACCAAGGGATGACTGTAAGTATCACAGGGCCCACCCCAAACTATATGTAATAAAAAAGAAATTAATCAGCTCATATGAGAAAATTACCCCTGTCCTCTGAGGTTCAATCCAGTTTCAGGCATTGCAACAATACCAGGACACCTCTTCAGATTATTCTTTTTTTAAACTTTTATTTAGTAAAAATAAATTTCCAAAGTACAGTTTATGGATTACAAAGGCTTCCTTCCCCCCACCCATAACTTCCCTCCTACCCGCAACCCTCCCAACTCCCGCTCCCTCTCCCATCCCATTCACATCAAGATTCATTTTCAATTATCTTTATATACAGAAGATCGATTTAGTATATATTAAGTAAAGATTTCAACAGTTTGCACCCACACCAGAAACACAAAGTGTAAAGTACTGTTTGAGTACTAGTTATAGCATTAATTCACATTGGACAACACATTAAGGACAGAGATCCTACATGAGGAGTAAGTGCACAGTGACTCCTGTTGTTGACTTAACAATTGACACTCTTGTTTATGGTGTCAGTAATCTTCCTAGGCTCTTGTCATGAGTTGCCAAGGCTATGGAAGCCTCTTGAGTGCTCTGACTCTTATCTTATTTAGACAAGGTCATAGTCAAAGTGGAAGTTCTCTCCTCCCTTCAGAGATAGATACCTCCTTCTTTGATGGCCCGTTCTTTCTACTGGGATCTCACTCGCAGAGATCTTTCATTTAGGTGGTTTTTTTTTTTTTTTTTTTTTTTTTTTTTTTTGCCAGAGTGTCTTGGCTTTCCATGCCTGAAATACTCTCATGGGCTCTTCAGCCAGATACGAATGCTTTAAGGGGTGATTCTGAGGCCAGAGTGCTGTTTAGGACATCTGCCATTCCTTGAGTCTGCTGTGTATCCCGCTTCCCATGTTGGATCGTTCTCTCCCTTTTTACTTCTATCAGTTAGTATTAGCAGACACTAGTCTTGTTTATGTGATCCCTTTGACTCTTAGACCTATCATTATGATCAATTGTGACCTGAAATTGATCACTTGGACTAGTGAGATGGCATTGGTACATGCAACCTTGATGGGATTGTATTGGAACCCCTGGCACATTTCTAACGCTACCATCTGGGACAAGTCAGCTTGAGGTTGTCCCAAATTGTATATCTCTTCCCTCTCTTATTCCTACTATTATATTTAACAGAGATCACTTTTCAGTTAAACACCTAAGAATAATTGTGTGTTAATTACAGAGTTCAACCAATATTATTAAGTAGAACAAAAAAAAATACTAAAAGGGATAAAGTATTAAGTTGTACATCAACAGTCAGGACAAGGGCCGAACAAGTCATTGTTTCTCATAGTGTCCATTTCACTTCAACAGGTTTCCTTTTTAACCGAGCACCAGATTATTCTTAATTACATGGCCCTATCCTCTCTATGTGTCAACTTTATTTTCAATAAAGTTCCGTTTTTGTTATAAGAAATGACTTTAACATGGACAGGTGTTACCTTTTTAAATTGTAACACCTAGCTTGTAGATGGAACTGAGATAACTCTAGCAAGAACTGAGAAAAATCCTTGTGTCGAACTGTTCCACATTGGCTTAGATGTACATCCTAGAATTGATAATTGTGGTCATGAATAGGGATATATTATGGGTGTAAATCACTTGGATGGGAGCCAGCGTTTGTGCACAGTGAGTTAACCTGCTTTTTAAGACACCAGTATCCTATATGTATACCACTGAAGGTCCACTACTCCACTTCTGAGCCAGCTTCCTGCTAATGTACCTGGGAAGGCAGCAGAAGATGGCCTAAGTACTTGTCCCCTGCCACCCATATAGGAGAGCAGGATGGAGTTCCTCGCTCCTGGATTTATCCTGACCTCACCTGGACTAATGCTGCCATTTGAGGAGTGAACAGGCAGATATAAATCTCTGTCTCTCTGTCTCTTTGTCTCTCTCTCCTCACTTTGTCATTTTGTGTTTGAAATAAATAATTAATGAATAAATCTTGAAAAAAGGGAAAAGTCAATTAGGTTTCAATCTCTGGAACATATGACTGTGGAGGGAAAACATTACTTTTAGGAAAGCAGCCACAGAAAGAATAGATCATGCATATCAGAGAAAGAGATGCAAAAGAGTTGCAATCTTTGAGCTTAGAGTCCTGATAGACCACCCTTAAACAATTTCTCAATTGTGGCAAATGTAAAATTTGAGACTGATAAATATGGATGTTTCATTTTTGTTAAACTTAATGAATTCATATTTACAGAACAGTTGAAAATAGTACAAGGAGTCATCCTGTCCACTTTCCTGTGAATTTTAACCATTTTTGAATGATGACTATCTGTTTCTTTTTAGAATGTTTCACAATTTTGATATTTCCAAATATTTCTCATGATTGGGGTAGGGGAGTACTTTTGGCAAGAATATCTTACGAATTATAATTTGACTTTCTCAGTGCACTCTATCATGGAGTTCATGGTGTCAATATATCTTATTTCTGGTGATATTAACTATATTCATTCAATTAAATTGTTGTCTGTTGGGTTTCTGCAATGTAAACTTTCTATTTTTCCCATAGCATTTGATAACTATCTTGGGGGAATATATTGAGACTATGCAAATTCAATTTCTCGTCAAACATGCATCTGACAATTTTAGCACCCAAAATAATCTTAGTACCCATCCATAGATCTTACCTAGATTTTATTACCATGATATTTGCTTAATTGTGGTCCTCTATTTTCCCCTGTTCTTTCCATTTTTAAATTTGAAGTGTATTATATGGAATAACACTTTCTCTCTCACATACATTTATATATTTATTGTATAATTTATTCTCATTAGTATATACTCATGAATATTTACTAGTTTAAAATATAATACTACCTTATGTTACTCAGTTGTCCTAGCTTTTGCCATTAGCTCCTTCTGATTGAAAACACTGTTTTGCTTTGTTTTCATATGTTTTACCTTCCATTGTCAGTTTTTTTAATTTTATATTTGGGAACATTTTAGAACCACTTCCATATGTAGGAAATAATTCAGAGAAATCTTATGTACAACTTACTCAGTTAATACCAGTGGGTAACATCTTGTAAAATATTGTACAGTATTACAACCAGAATATTGATAAATATTCCATTGATCTTATGTTACCTCAGAATTGCTTGTTTTCACCTCTGTGATTGCAGGTATATGGCAAAGACATATATTTAGTCCCATGAGATTTTTATCAAACGTGTAGGCTTGTGCAATGAAAATCATGATATGGATAGTTACGTTACTAAAGACATTCTTAGTACTATTCTTTAATAATTTCCCACACTCCAAAACCTCTCTCTGTAACCCCTGTCAACCAGTATTCAATTTTCTGTTTATGTAGTTTTGTCATTTCAGGTATATTATATAAATGGATTCAAACAGTTTGTAACCTTTCCTGATTAGATTATTTTACTTGGTGTAATTTCCAGAATATTCATTGATCACATATCAGTAGTTTTAATTCATTTTATTGCTAACTTCTATTGTCCAGAATGTTAGGTTGTCAGTCAGGTTCATATCAATAAATATGGCCTGATTTAATTTTCTGTTCCTTCTATCATTTCCCACTGTATCTATTCTCACACATGTTCCATGGATTCCCATAGGAATAAATTAGGAAATTAAAGTAGTTCTTTTATGACCACACATGATAATTTGTCACACTTTATATCCCACCTTCATTTGCCTTCTAGGAGTTGAGTTTACTTATGGATATGGAAACAAAAAGTGGGATTGGGTTTGGGTCCTGAGGATAGTCAGTAACTTACATAGCAACTACATTAGGGGAGGCCATTATAGTTTCATCAAGCAATGAAAATTTAATCCCCTCAGAGGTGGAGAGATCTCTTCCACTGGCAAAGAAAACTCATCAGAGTTGAGGGGCTCAATGTCTCCAGCATCATCTAGATCTTCTCAAGTGTCCCTCTTCTGCTTTCCAAGATCCTTCCCAATCAACGCCCTCACTTTAATTGTTCACACTCTATGAGGCTTAGCCTTCAACTTGCATTGCACTTCAACAAGTTGTGGGTTGATATTCTGCTTTTGGTTTTCAGCAGCCAGGCCACTCCATACAGGAGATGAGGGTCAACCTCAGAGCATACCTAGAAATTTTCTAGTCAGTTATGCAGCAGTTAAGCTGATATTTTGAATATCTGGAGTCACTCTTTTCTTTCTCCACTTTCTGAAGAAACATTATGAACATCCAGCCATTCTTAATTCATTTTTTTGATGGTGATTCTGAGAAATATCATGTACACAGTTACTCTCCACAGTTACCTAGAAGTAGTTGATAATGAGGATCCATCAGTGCTAATTTGCCTATCTCTGTTGCTGGAGAGTGCCATGGATTAGCATCACTCTCTTTCCTATTGGAAACAGAATAATCAGCATAATTAAATTTAATCAGATTAATGTTGCAATTCCAGAATCCCAAAAAGCAATTCAGAAAACTCATCTTAAAATGACTTTGCTCTAGAACTATTATCAGTACCAAATCTGCATTACATTTCTTCAGAGAAACAAACTAATAAGATGTATGTGTTCATGCTCACATGTGCATGTGCACAGAGAGAGAGAGAGAGATTATAAGGAAGTGGCTCATGTGATTATGGAGGGTGACACATATTATTTTTTACATAATCTTCACATGTTTTTTCTCTTTCCCATCTCTGGAAATCTGAGGATATGAATGTTGAATATTTTGTTATTATCTCTGAAGCCTCTGAGGTTTTTTTCCCTTAAATTTTATTTATTTGAAAGGCAGAGTGATGGAGAGAAGGAAAGAGAGAGATCTTCCATTCTCTGATTCACTTACCAAATGTCGATAATACCCAGAGCTAGAACAGACCAAAGCCAGAAACCTTGAACTTAATCCAGTTTTCCCAAATGGGTGACAGGGACCCAAGTGCTGAGGTCATCATCTGCAGCCTCCCAGAGTGCTCATTAGCAGGGAATCAGATCAGAAAAAGAGGCAGGATTTGGCCCCAGGCATTCCAATATCTGATGCAGGTATCCCATATGGTGGCTTAACCTATTGTTCTATAACACCTGTCCAATTCCCCAGGTACTGCTCATTGATTTGTTTTCTTAATTCAGTTTCTCTCTGTTATTCAAATTGGGTGCACTCTATTTATTTATGTTCACTTATTTCATCTTCTGTCATTTCTATTCTATTGAAACCATTTATTCAGTGGTTTATTCAAATTATATAAGTTCCTGCTGCCTGTGTTCTACTCTCTGGTATCTATGTACTTGCCATACTTGGCCATTGCAAAATCTGCTATTTACCTTGTGAGTCACCCTTTGGAGGACTGGAGCATAGTTCAGTTCACATCCCCCAGTCCAGAGACTAGGGCTGTTGGTATTATAAATTATAGCACTAGTTACACTCTCCTAGCAGGACCTCAGGAAGGACACATTCACATCGCATAGTCCTAGAGCCACAGCTACTGGTACCACAAGTCCTAGCATCACTCAGACTTGCCAGCGGATAATGGGACAGTCTCCTTTGTGTCCCTAAGTACTAAGAGCACATAAAATATAAATATATATGTATAAGCACATAAAAATACAAATGCATCTATTTCTGACCTATTGGTACCTATAATGGTATGTGCATGTATGTAACCAAGAGCTTGTCCTATAATTCTCATCCTATTCCATATCAAAGAATTCATTTCAGCCTCATCCCTTTTCCTATTTCTAGGTAATTTTCTCCAATAATTATAAATACAGATTTCATCATCTATAACCTATGTGCATATTACAGTTACTTAGATCAATTTATGTCTACTTGTATTCCTTCAGTGTGATTTGGTTACTCATTTATAATAAGTTGGATTCATTTATTCTTGCTTAAATTCCATGTGATTCCTTCATCTCAGTCTTTGTTGGTATTAATTATGTTTTATGTGTTCACCATGTAAAATGTATGACACACAATGTTTCAGAGTTTCACATATTTAAAAAGTGTTGCCACCTCCTCATCTCTGCTACCCAGTTCTAATTCTTCCTTTCTTGCTACCTTTTGTACTTACCACCCCTAGATAACTGATATACTGTTTCTAGTATAGCTTTGCTGCATATATTTTGTACAAATAAGCAGATACTAATTTTATAAATTCTTATATTTTATACAAACAATAGAATATTTGTTTTTTTGAGTTTTCATTTATTTAATCCTATGTCCTATAAGTCACTCTCTAGAATTTCATAATTTTAACTCATAGTTTGAAAACCTTTCCGTACATGAAAGTTAAAGAATAGTTCACCCATGTTTTCTTCTAGTACTTGTTTGATTTCTTTTTTCTTTTCTTTTCTTTTCTTTTCTTTTTTTTAAGCTTATAACTCCACATTGTGAGTTCATTCTTTTGTATATTGTATGTTATTGGTTTACTTACCTCTGCACCATTATTTAAAAGCCTATCTTCACTCTAGTACTTTCGATATATTATGGCTCATTTTGAAGAACTGGTAGCTTGGGCCTTAATCATCTATGAACCATATCTTGGCAACATAACACAGAGCACATATGTAGCACTCTAGAAGAAACTACAATAAGAAAGAGTAGTAAGTTTTATCTCTGGAATTACGGTGTGATTACATATAGAAATTGGGGATTAGTGAATAGATAGATGACTTGGTCTGAAGAGGTAACATAGGCAAGGGGAACCCAGAAGTGAGCCTACCAATGATTTAACAGCAATATTTGAAAGTTTCTGTGAAATAAAGAATTCTAAAAGGCATTTTATTCACGCATTGTGGACGCAATTATGGTAGGCATTTTATGCAGAGGGCACAGATGAAAACAGAGGTTATGGTGTAATATTGCTTTATAAACAGAGTTTGGGATTTTATTTTGTGGACTTCCATTTTATGGCAGTTTATGATCATAATAATCATGCAGCTAATGTTCTGTAATTCAATTACTACAGTGTTGTGAATGTTAGCAATCATGTAGCAGATCTGAAGAGCAGAGGGACAAATGGACAAAATTTATATTTCAGTTTGATACAGACCACTGCATTATTACCTTAGTTGTCATTTCTACAAAAAAGTGACATTGGCATTGAAGTGCAACAATTAATTCTGTGACTAATGAATTGTCTTGAAGATGGTAAGGAGGCACTAAAAGGAATTTATAGAACAAAGGAAGATAGATATCTTCTTGGCAATCACCATTAATCAAAAACATTAGTGTTTGTACAGGTTTTGGATAAAATGATCCCTCTTTCTTTTTTTTTAAATCATGTAGTTACAACTATGCTGCAATGAATTTATTAACTATTTCACTGATTATTTAATTTAGCTTATGATAAAGAGTCCTCCACCCTAATATGTAGTTATCACTTATAGATCTGGAGGATACTCTTTCTTTCTAATTCATTTCACTTTTAACTAGTGAAGATCATACAAAATATGTTTAATACCATCTTATGTTTTGTACGCTATTTTTACTTTACTGCTAGTGTGCATATTTGTGTGTGTGCATGTATGCAAATAGATATGCTGAATTAATCTAAAAGTATATTTATAATTTTTATCCTGAAAAGTGTAAGAGTGAGGAGTGGCAAATGCCAACCCAAAGTATGCCACTTTTTATAAGATTTATTTTGAGCTAAATGTATTTGAAAAACAGTACGTGCAAGAAGTTCATTCTAATCTCTATTTTTAGCTTCTGAAAACATGAGATAACATTCCCATGTGAAAGATGCCCTTCCAGTACCTGTAGGAAGGAAGTATTCTTCAACAGGACTTGTAGCTAAGAGAATTATGTATAGACCTTGCTAAAATAATTCCTTTATAATTTACTTACTTTTCCATGATTGACTCATTTTGCTCAACCTAATATAAAAGTATTTAGATTTTGCTACTTTTTGGGTCTTTATTTCCTTATGAAGATGCTGTGTCACATAAAAATTATATTAAATTTGTTTGACTTTTTCCTATTAATTGATTTAATGTCAATTTAATGCTCAAGCCCAGACAGGGTAGCCTAAGAGGGTAGAAGTAAAGTTTTACCTCCCCTGCAGCAGTTTATAAACTTCCACGAATGTTGTTTTGCTCTTAGAATCCAGCGGAAAAGTGGTCCCGACTGAGTCATAATCAAACCTAGGTATAACTGAAAATCGGCTGCTAGTTACAAAACATTACTTAAGTGATTGTCTCCTATTATTATGGATTGTGGAATTATATTTAGACTTCTTTATAACACCCAGAGCACCTAACACAATGCTGGGTACACAGCAGATACTCTTTAAGTTCCTATTGATTATGTGATAAATCTGCATTAGACTGCTTATGGGTTTGTTATAAGGAAGCTAGAAATATATTAAAGCACTTTGTAAAAGGTGTAAGTGCAACTCAATGAAAGGTACCATTACAGTAATAATACTCCTGGTATAATGTTACAGAAAAGAAAAGGTCATTCTTTATTTATTTTCTCTATGTAATTTGATGCCTTAATGGTTTTTTTTTATATTAGGCCATTGATAATTTGAAAGAACCAATGTCTCACATGACAAAATTTGGAGCCACCACTATAATGGCTCCATTAGTGCTCTTATCTGACCTCTTCTGTTTGTTAGAGTTAACCATACATTATTGTTAACATTGCCTACATTGTCTTTGGAAGGTAATATTATATAATGCTTTAGTGATGTCTTAATGGGATCTTATGACACCACTTCTGGGAAAATTACTTAACTTCATATGTAACCGTGGTTCATTACTCATTAAGACATGTAACTTTTCAGCCATTCTGGAGTCTATTGCCCTCTGGAAATTAGGGAAATTGAAAGAGTGATATACTTTGTTGTTTATAAATAAATGTATGTGATTTAAAATTTAAATAAATATTCAGATTTTAAAGTAAACCAGAGAAATATGTAGGGACTGAGAAAAAAACTTCTGAGATAGTAATATTAATATTAAATGTATTAAGCTAAATTTGAAAGGCAGATGCTATCTTACACTAAAATTCTGGTTGAACTATGTAAACAGTAACATTTAAGTGCTTGCTCTGTTGCTCGTATTTGTGAGGTAAAAACCATGTTAAACTAGTTCATGTTAGCAAGGAAGGTAATTCTCCCAATTCTATTTCATAGCATTTCTAATCTTATAATATTCTAGTATTCTCTGATCAATAGTATGCATTGTTTAATAGCAATCTAGAAATGTTAATTATATTGTTAACTTATATTTTCCTTTTAAATTTTTGTATTTTAAATATCCTAACTCCTGGCCTAAGAATCAATCACTGTGTGCATAGAACATGAATACTAAAGAGAGAAAGATGATAACATAAAGCTACACTTATTATTGAAGATTAGCCTAAGATTTAAAAACATTTATTGTAAAACTGTTTCCTAAAACCATATATGTAAGGTGGAGTCACTTTCCTTTTAGGAATGCATTTCTCAAGAGAGAATGATAGTTAAAGAGTTGCAGGAGTGTTATAGAGTGGGTGAACACTCCACAGAAGATGCTGCTATCCTCAATGTCCTTTATCTGAAACGGATCAGCTTTCATAATATTTCTGGAATCTTTAAAATACCTTGAACATTAAATTAAAAAAAAATTTTGAAGGAGTTTTTTTGCATTCTGTCATATTCAGACACATTTTTCTAAATACTAGAGGGGCTCTGCCTTCTAGCAATTTGATATGAGAGTTTTGGATTTGCTGAAATGAGAGTTAAATTTATAGAGAAGCATTTTGGTTGATTCTAGCACATTCACCTGCTACTCCTTACTACAAACCAAGAAAATCTTTAAAATAGTATTTGTTATGAGGCAAAAAATGCATTGTAGCCATTGGTGATCAACCCTTATCTGTTCGATTTTTTTCTCACAAGCCAAAGGAGAGAAAAATCACTTATGAAACTTCTCAGAATTTGAGATCAGCATTTCAATCTGTGGTTGAATGTTTCCACAGCATTTAAATTTGATGAAACATATAGAAATCCTAGAAAAAAATAGCGTTAGAGAGGTGGTATGGGAGTCAGTCTTGTAGAAAAATGGCAAGGGGCATCACCCTTATTTTAAGTGTTCCTGAAAGGCTTGGAGAATGAAATGTAAACTGTCTCTAAATTATGGATCCCATAGGATAAAATAAGCTTGGGAAATATAGACATGAAGCAAAAATTGTAGTATGGGGGATTCAGCATTATTAAGCAGCAGGTTAAGCTGCTTCCTGTGACACCAACATCCCATATATGCGCCAGTTTAAGCCCCAGCTGCTCCACTTTTGATCCAACTGGATCCAGTTTCTATACTTCTAGAATAAAGATTTTTGCCTTTATATTTGTGAGGAATATTGGTTGTAGATGTAAATTCTTTTAATGTTTTTATCTTGTTATTGGGGTCATTCTCCACTCATAAAATGATTTGGGAAGTATTTCTGCCTTTCTTATTTTCTGGAACACTTAGTTTGAAATGATGCTCTCTCCCACCTTAAATATTTGCGAGAATTTGCAAAATATCCTTTCTGCAATTGAAGGATTTTTAAAATTTTGTTGGAAGGATTTTAATTGTGAATTTTACTTCCTTATTACCTATAGGATCCTTCAAGTTATCATTTTGTTCTTGAGTCAGCTTGGAAATGTTTTATTTCAAGGAAATTTGTCAAATTTATGAATGTAAAGATGGTCATAGTGTAACATTATCTCTTTAATATATGTAGGGTATTTATTGAAATCCACTATTTGTTTCTCTTTGTTGAGAATTTTTTATTCTGTATTTTGTCATAATCAATTTGGCTAGAACTTTGTTAAATTTATTGAGCTTTTAATGGAAATGGTTTTGTTTTCTTTTTAAACTTTATTATTATTTTTATTTTTTATTTTTAAAGATTTATTTTATTTATTTGAAAGACAAAGTTACAGAGAGAGGTAGAGAGAGTAAACTTATTTTTATGTTAATGTAATATTAATAGAAAGAACAGATTCAATGTAGTTTATAAATATAACTCTAAGAATAGTTTTTGAATAAATTGCTTTTCTTTATAGTTTGCTGTTCTCAATTTAATTTTTACTGTTCTTATATTTAGTATTTCTTCTGGTTTTGGCTTAATTTGCAATCCTTTTTGTCTAATTTCTTTAGATAGATGACTAGGTAATTGGGATTTTTGTTTTCTAATACATGTATTAGTGTCATGCATTCCTAATTTTTTTTTGAGAGATAGATTTACACAGTGAGAGAGAGAGACAGAAAGGTCTTCCTTCCGTTGGTTCACTCCCCAAATGGCCGCTATGGCCAGCGCTGTGCCGATCTGAAGCCAGGAGCCAGGTGCTTCCTCCTGGTCTCCCATGCACGCACAGTGCATGCAGGGCCCAAGCACTCAGGCCAACCTCCACTGCCCTCCCGGGCCACAGCAGAGAGCTGGACTGCAAGAGGAGCAACTGGGACTAGAACCCGGCACCCATATGCTACAGGCAGAGGGTTAGACAAAGTGAGCCACAGCGCTGGCCTGGTGTCATACATTTCTAAGCACTGCTTTAGCTGCATCCAACTAATATGTTTATTTTAATTATGTTTATATTATTTAATTTTCCTTGAGAATTTCTCTGTGACTCATGAGTTATTTATAATTTAATTGAATATTTTTCAAATTTTAATATGTATTTTTTGTTTTTTATTTTCTTATATTCTAAGATACTACATTGCATTATTTACATACTTAATTCTGTTGAGTTGCATTTATTTTTAATTCTGTTTTATGCTGTACAATATGATCGATCTGGATGAATGTTACATGTGCAATTGAAAAGGTTGTGTATTCTGCTGTTATTGAATGGAATATTATATAAATATCATTTAGGTCAAGTTGATTGATAGTGCTATTTAGGTCTTTTATATTCTTGTTGATTTTGTGTCTACTTCTATCAATTGAAAGAAGACTATTAACATATGCAACTATAATTTTGGATTTTCCCATCTCTTTTTTTATTTGTAAATTTTTATCTAGTTCATTTGAAGCTTATTTGTTACATGCATACACATTAAGAATTGCTATCTGTTTTGAAAAATTGGCACCTTTATTATTATGCAGTGTTACTTTGTATCTTGATTAATCATCTTTGTTCTGAAGTGTGCTTTGTCTGAAATTAATACAGCTTCTTCGTCTTTAGTTTGGGCATTGTTTACATGTTATAACTATCTCCATACTTTTGCTTTTGGAATTTATCAAAGTCTTTAAAGATTTTTAACATAGAACATGGATGCTCTCTTCTAATTTTTTCTCTTTATATATTAATTTGTGTGGCTCCTATTATCTTATTTTCAAGTTTGCTAATTATTTTCTTGGTTGTGTTGAATATATTGATAAATGCCATGAAGGCATTCTTCATGTCTTCCATTATAGCTTTTGATTTCTGGCATCTCAATATGATTCTTTCAAAAACATTCCACTTTAGTGCTGAAATTACCTATGGCAGACAGACTATAGGCTATTCTCACATGTTCAAGCTAAATAAAATCCCACTTCTAAAGTTCGAGTATAAAATGTACTGTACTTCTAGCTGATAGAACATAACCAGTGTTCATGTTCTATTGGCCAAAGTGTGCAATTTATAGTACTAAATCAATTGATTTTAACCTATGAAAGGGGGAAATCAGTGGACCTGACTTCATATGTTAAATATCCATAAAAGATATACTGGAGGCCTGACATTTTTGCAGTAAGATAAGCTGCTGCCAGCAATACCAGTATCCAATATGAGTGCAGGTTCAAGTCCCAGCTGCCTCCCCTCCATTAGAGCTCCCTGATAATGTACATGGAAAAGCAGCAGAAGGTGGCCCAACTACTTGGACCCCTAGTACCCACATAGGAGATCCAGATGGAGTTCCAGGCTCCTGGCTTCAACCTGGCCTAGTCCCAGCTGTTGTGGCCATTTTGGGAGTGAACCAGTGGATGGAAGATGTGTGTGTGTGTGTGTGTGTGCTAGCACGTGCATATGCAAGTGTGTCTCCACCCCCTCTCTGTATCTTTGCCTTACAAATTAAAAAAAAAACTCTTTAAAAAGGGAGAGAGAGAGAGAGACAGGGAGAGAGAGATAGGAGTCTTTATGATGTGAAAGACTATTTCTGTTGTTGAATTTGAAAAAAATAAACAGCAAGGTTGTGAAATGGCATAGGGAGAGCCATGTGGCAAGGAACCATGAGTGGACTCTTAGAACTGAAAGCTGATCCTGGCTGATAGTGTTAAGAGATAATGAAGTCCACCGAAGCCTGAGGAATCATGGAAGCAGATCATTCTTTCATCAATGCTCTGATGATACTGTAGTGCAATGTCAAACCAAGATTGCAGCATGGCATATTCCTGGAACGGAGAACATAGCTAAATCTGGTCTCTGATATGCAGAAACTAAGACAATACGTGTTTGTTGTTCAAAGACATATGTATATAGTGATTTGTTAGATAACAATTAATAGGAGCTCTCCTTGTCTGTGTCTGCCTCTGAAATAAAGTTTTAAAAATAATCATTTAAATTTAATAATTAATATTGTAATTATATTTAAAGTAGTAATTGTTCATAGTGATACATCTTTCTTATTTTTTTTCAGTATTCCTTTAGATTTAGGTGTCATATTTCCAAATTGGTGGCGAACTTGAAGTCAAATAAATGTGCTCCTATGCCTTAATAGTTTTTTTTTTTTGACAGGCAGAGTGGACAATGAGAGAGACAGAAAGAAATGCCTTCCTTTGCTGTTGGTTCACCCTCCAATGGCCGCGGCGGCCAGCGCGCTGCGGCCAGCGCACCGCGCTGATCCGATGGCAGGAGCCAGGTGATTCTCCTGATCTCCCATGGGGTGCAGGGCCCAAGTACTTGGGCTATCCTCCACTGCACTCCCTGGCCACAGCAGAGAGCTGGCCTGAAAGAGGGGCAACCGGGACAGAATCCGGCGCCCTGACCGGGACTAGAACCCGGTGTGCCGGTGCCGCAAGGCAGAGGATTAGCCTAGTGAGCCGCGGCACCGGCCTCCTTAATAGTTTTTTTAAGATTTACTTATTTATTTGAAAGATGGTTATAGAGAGAAGAGAGGGAGAGAGAGAGAAGGAGGGAGGGGGATGGAGGGAGGGAGGGAGGGAGAGAGAGAGAGAGAGAGAGAGGTCTTTTATCCTCTGGCTCATTCCCCAATGGCCGCAACAGCCAGAGTTGAGCCAGTCTGAAGCCAGTAGCCCGGAGCTTCCTCCAGGTCTCCCATGTGGGTGCAGGTATCCAAGGACTTAGGCCATCTTCTGCTGGATTCCCAGGCCATAGCAGAGAGCTGGATCAGAATTGGGGCAGCTGAGACATGAACCAGTGCCCATATGGGATACCAGTCCTACAAGAGGCAACTTTACCTGCTATACCACATCTCTGGCCCCATCTTTAATTTAAAATTTTGATCTACTTGAAATATGGTGAGAACAGCTCAAATTCATTATTTTATGTGTAAATATTCATTTGTACAAAGAGATTATTTTTTATCAATAAATTGGTCTTGGTACCTTTACTGAAAATCACTTGATTACAGATGTATGTGTTTAGTTTTGGAATTTCAATTCTATTCTGTTGAGTAGTATATCTCCCCTTGTGCTACCATCATATTGTTTTAATTATTATAGCTTTGTATTAAGTTTTAAAATCAGGATTCTGAATTCTATGACTTTCTTTTTCTGATGTAATTATTATTTTGGCCATTCTATATGAAACTTGGGATCAGCTTTTCCATTTTTCACAATTGGTCACTGTGAGTTTGATGGACATTGATTTGAATCTGTTGATTACTTTGGGGAGCAATTTTAAATCTTCTCATGTATGAACATTTGTGACTCTGATTTTCTATTTGTTTGGAACTTCTTAAATTTCTTCTTTTATTATTCAGTGTAGAAGTCTTGCATTATCTTAGCCAGATTTATTTGTATCTGTTTTATTATTTTTCATGCTTTTTAGTGTGAAAAATATAAAAATAAAAACAAAATCAATGAAAATTCAGATTCTGATATCACTTTGTAAACATTATATGTGTAAATTAATTAGTGTAATGAATTGATGAAAAAAGGAAGAATGATTCCGTGTTTCTGAAAAACATATTACCTATTAAAAAGAATAAAAGTAAAGTAAAATATTTATCTCATGTTATACTTTAATTTTTTTCATGGAGATTAAAGATGCAGAGTTAATATGATATTGAACAGAAATATAATAAAATATTTGATTTTCAAGTTAATAAGGGAATGCATATTTCTGTTTTATTTATTTACATTGTATATATTTAAGATATGTGATGTGATGTATTGAGATATATATATATATATTATATAGTGAAATAATTACTACAATCAAGCAAATTATCCATCACTTTTCATAGTTAACAATTTTTGGCTGTGTGCTAAGTTCACCTAAAATCTATCCTTAGAAAATTTTTTGTATGTAATTTTTTCCCAAATAAAGCTTTTATTTAAAGGATACAAATCTCATAAATAAAACTCCAGGAATATAGTGATTCTTCCCACCATACCTGCCCTCCCGTCCATACTCCTACTCCTCCTCCTCCTACCTCTCCCATTCCCAGTCCCATTCTCCATTAAGATTCATTTTTAATTTACTTTATACACAGAAGACCAATTCTATACTAAGTAAATATTTCAACAATTTGCACACACACATACACACACATAAACTGAGAATAAGTTTTACAGTTAACTCTCATAATATAACTCATTGAGGACAGAGTTCCTACATGGGATATTAGTGCACAGTTAATTGTTAATTTAACAATTAACACTCTTATGTATGACATCAGTGACCACCCAAGGCTCTTGACATGAGCTGCCAAGCCTATGGAAGCCTTTTGAATCCACAACCTCCATCAGTATTTAGGCAAGGCAATAAGCAAATTGAAAGTCTTCTCTTCCCTTCAGAGAAAAGTACATCCTTCTATGATGGCCAATTCTTTCCACTGAGGTCTCTCTCACAGAGATCCTTACATCTTTTGCCACAGTGTCTTGGCTTTCCATGCCTGAAATGCTCTCCTGGGCTTTTCAGATAGACCAGAATGTCTTAAGGGCTTATTCTGAGGTCAGAGAGCTATTTACAGTGATTGTTATTCTATGAGTCTGCTATCTGCTGTGAGGACTACTTTCCATGTTGGAACATTCTCTCCTTTATAATTCTAGTATTATTACCAGAGACATGATCCTATTTATATGATCACCTTAACACCTAATCCTATCTATATGTTCACTTTAATGCTTAATATGATCACTTTAACACTTAAGATGACATTTTTACCACCCAGCTTAATAGGATTTGGGGTCACATAGCAAGTTTTTAAACTGTATCCTTAGAAGTAAATCCATAGGAATCTATGCAGAACTATACAGATTTACAGTTACAAATTTCCTCCTCCCTCTTTTATTTCCACTCGTATTTTTTACTGATATCAATTTTCAATTGACTTTATACACATATGATTAACTCTATGTTAAGTAAAGTGTTCAAAAAATAGTATGAAGAAAAAGAAAAACTATTCCTCAAAAGTCAAGAAAAGGTCTATTCAAGGCATTACTTCTTAATGTGTCAATTTCACTTCTACAGATTACCTTTTAGGTGCTCTATTAGTTATTCCAGAACAGGGAGTACATATGGTATTTGTCCCTTAGGGACTGGCTTATTTCACTAAGTATGATATTTTCCAGATTCCTCCATTTTGTTGCAAATGACCAGGTTTCATTTTTTTTTACCACTGTGTAGTATTCCATAGTGTACATATCTCATAATTTCTTTATCCAGTCTTTGGAAGACAGGCATTTAAGTTGCTTTGATTCTTAGCTATTGTGAATTGAGTTGCAATAAATATGTTGGTGCAGATAACTCTTTCATTTGCTGATTTCATTTCCCTTGGGTAAATTCCCAGCAGTGGGATGGCTTGGTCATATGGTAGGTCTGTATTCAGACCTCTGAGGTATCTCTATACTGTCTTCTATAGTGGCTTTACAAGTTTACATTCCCATCAGCAGTGCAATAGGGTACCTTTTCTCCCACATCCTTGCCAGCATTTGTTGTTTCTTGATTTCTATATGAAAACCATTCTAACTGGGGTAAGTTGAAAACTCATTGTGGATTGATTTGCATTTTCCCGACAGCTAGTTATCCTGACCATTTTTTCATGTGTCTGTTGGCTATTTGGAGTTCCTCTTTTGAAAAATGTCAGTTTAACTCCTTTGCCCATTTCTTAATTGGGTTGTTTGTTTTGGTGCTGTGGAGTTTCTTGCTCTCTTTATATATTCTAGTTATTTAATCATTTATCAGTTGCATAGGTTGTAAATAATTTCTCCCATTCTGTCCGTTGTCTCTTCACTTTGCTGAGTGTTTCTTTTGCAGTACAGAAACCGGTCATGGGTTTGTCATAAATTTACTTGATTGTGTTTAGGAACGTTCCTTCTAACCCAATTTACTTAGAGTTTTCCTTTCTCTGCATCTATTGAGATGATGATATGGTTTATATTCTTCAGTTCATTAATGTGATCTATCATATTGATTGATTTGTGAATGTTGAACCATCCCTGCATAGCAGGGATAAATCCCAGATGGTCTGGGTGAATGTGCTTTCTTATGTGTTGTTAGATTCGATTGGCTAGAATTTTGTTGAGGATTTTTTTGTCTATATTCTTCAATGAAATTGTTCTGTAGTTCTGTTTCTCTGTTGTATGTATTTTCAGGTTTAGGAATTATGGTGATGCTGGCTTCATAGAAAGAATTTGGGAGGATTCCCTCCTTTTTAATTGTTTTGAATAACTTGAGAATAAATGGAGTCAGTTCTTCTTTGAATGTCTGGTAGAATGCAGCAGTGAGGCCATCTAGTCCTGGGCTTTTCTTTGTTGGGAAGGTCTTTAATACTGATTCGATTTCCATCTTTTATATGGGTTTGTTTAGGTTTTCTATGTCTTCCTGGTTCAATTTAGGTAGGTCATTATGTGTCAAGGAATCTATCCATTTCTTCTGTGTTTCCCATTTTGTTGGTGTAGAGTCTTTGTAGTAATTTCTGATGATTCCATTTATTTCAGTGGTGTCTGTTAATTTCCTATTTCATCTCTGATTTTATTAATTTGTGTCTTTTTTTTATTTTGTTAGATGGGCAATGGTGTGTCACTTTTGTTTATTTTTTTCAAAAAACAGCTCTTTGTTTTGCTGATCTTTTATTTTTTTGTTTCAATTTTGTTGACTTCTCTAATTTTAATTATTTCTTTTCTGCTACTAGTTTTCATTTGGTTTGTTGTTTTTCTATATCCCTGAGATGCATTGATAGCTCATTTATTTGGTGCCTTTCCAATTTTTTGATGGAGTCCCCAGTCACTATAAACATTTCTCTTAGCACTGCTTTTGCTGTATCCCATACATTTTGATATGTTTTGTCATCTTGTTTATTTCCAGAACTTTTTTTTATTTCTCTTTTGATTTCTTCAATGACCCACTGTTTATACAGGAGAATATTGTTCAGTCTCTTTGTGTTTGCATATGTTCTAGGGATTCCTGAGTTGTTGATTACCAGCTTCACTCCATTGTTTTCTGAGAATATGTGTGGTGTGCTTTGATTCTTTAGAATTTACTGAGACTTGCTTGATGGCCTCGCATGTGGCCAATCCTAGAGAAAGTTCCATGCACTGGTGAAAAGAATGTATATTCTACAACTGTAAGATGAAAAGTTTTGTAGGTATCTGTTAGGTCCATCTGGTCTGTTGTGTTTTGTAACACTGCCGTGTTCTTGCTGATTTTCTGTCTGGTTGATCTGTCCATTGCTGAAAGTGGGGTATTGAATTCTCCCATTACTATTGTATTGAATCTATGTCTCCTTTTAGGTCACTTAACATTTCTTTTAAATAGCCAGGTGCCCTATAATTTAATCAATTCAGCCAGTCTTTGTCTTTTAGCAGGAGAGTTAAGGCCATTTACATTCAAGGTGGCTATTGATAAGTAATGGTTTTACCCTGCCATTTTCCCATAAACATTTCTATTTTTTACTTTGGATTTCCTTTGTACTTTTACTGGACAATTTTGTGTCTTCACCTTTTTTCACCGTGATGTTCCTGTTTCTGTACTTCTGTGTGTAATACATCCTTGAGCATCTTTTGTAGGGCTGGAATAGGTAGTTATAAATGATTTCCATTTCTGTTTGTTGTAGATCTTTATTTCACCTTCATTCATATATGAGAGCTTTGCAGGGTACAGCATTCCACGTTGACAGTTTTTTATCTTAGATCTTGGAATATATCTCACCATTCTCTCCTTGTAGGGTTTCTGATGAGAAGTCCACAGTGAGATTAATTTGAGTTACTCTGAATGTGATTTGGCATTTCTCTTGTGCACATTTCAGGATCTTTTCTTTAAGTTTTACTGTGAAGAGTTTGATTATAATGTGTCATGGTGGAGATATTTTGGTTGTTTCTATTGGGAATTCTGTGTACTTCCTGTACTTGGATGTCTTTTTCTTTTTCCAATTTGGGGACATTTTCTGTTATTTCATTAAGGAGGCCTTCTAATTTTTCTCTCTTTCTATGCCTTCAGGACTCCTGGGACAAGTATGTTATATCATTGATAGTATCTTGTAGATCACCAACATTGTTTTTTAATTTTCTAATTTCTTCTTCTGGAAATTTTACAGTCAGACCAAAGAAAAGAAGTTTGTTTTCTAGTTCCCATATTCATTCTTCTGTCTCACCTATTCCATTGTTAAGGCTTTCCACTGCATTTTTTATTTGTTCTATTGAATTCTTCATTTCTAGTATTTCCTTCTGGCTTCTCTTTAATATCTCAATTTCATATGAAAACTTTTCATTTAGTTCGTAATTTGTTTCTGATTGCTTCTAAGTAGTCTGACTATTAATTTTCTGAGTTCTGTTTCTGGTTTTTCTTCAGTTTCTTCATCTTCCCCTTCTATTGAAGTGTTGTAGTGTTCCTTTGGTGGGGGGGGGTCATTGTTTCTTTCTTATCTAGTTTTCTTACTTAGACTTGTGGCATTTATGTATTTTTTTGTCTGGTTGCTTTTCTGTGGTAACTTTCATTGTGGGCACAGTTTTGTCTGTTATATGATGCTATGTGTCTTTACATTGCAACTGGATGAATAGCCTGCTGGAGCCTGGCTCACTTCTTAGTGGTGGTGTGAGCGGGTATTAGCTTGGGTGCTCAGAGCTCTGCCTGTGGAGCCCGACTCACTTTTCAATGGTGATGGGAGTGGTGATGAGCTTCCAGTAGATAAGGCTTCCCCTGGCTGCTCAGTCTGTTTGGTAGAGGAAGAAATTCTTCTGGATTGTTGTGACCCTCATTCTTGGGTTGGAGTGGCCCCTAGAATTGATGGGCATGCTCATGGGAGGCAAGGGCAGCAGGCCTCTACTTGAATAACCAAACAACAAGGCCAAAATGGCTTCTCCTGCTGGCTGCAAGTCCGTGTAGGGAGAAGGGGGAGGAAGCTGGGTAGGGTGGTGCTTGACCTCTCCATTTGTTCCTCAATATTTATCCCCTCCTTCTTTTTCTCATGTTGAACTTCAAAATCAGTTCACCAAGCTCACCCTCCTACCACTATCCAAAGCTCTGTGGGCCCACAAATTCCTGTCTCACCTGATCTACCATGAGCTGGCGCCAGCCTCCGTGGTCCAAACCTCCGCCATGTCCCCTTCACACACACTCTCTTAGGGTAGACCTGGCTAGCCTCTGTTGTTCTCCTGAGTTTTCCATTGCAAATTTCCCATAACCCTATATTAGGTGTGTATCTTCTCTCTCCTTATTTATTAATTTTGCCCAGTGTGATTTGGATTGTCCTGCCACTATTCCACCATTCTGTTCCCCCATCAGATATAATTTTATTAATTATAATCTTCATGCTGTGAATTAGATCTCTACACTTAATCACGCTATGTAACTTCAATTTTGTACCCTTAGACCTACCTGTACCCAATACACACACACACACACACACACACACACACCCTTCTTAAAAGAAAACTTACCCTTGCCAGAATAACTTAAACTCCTTTTATGAAAGAGACACTTGGTAACTGACCCAGAGTGAATAAGAAATGAGGAGCATCCCCCAAACTAATGATCTATGGATAGATGTTCTCCTAATCCATTGGTCATCTCACCCTTGACACTGTCTACCTCCTGAAAACAATCTGTTCCTACTGTCCATCTTGTAAATACTCTATTTGCACATCAGATGGTTGACTAAAACTAGTCTTTGATATAAATCAAAGAGGTAACATTTTACCTTCAATATCATTACTACTACCATGGCAGTAAAGTTACACTTACTGGATCAGGGTTTTAGGTAAAGTGTTAGCATGATAGTCTTAGTATTATACTTATCATGGGCCTATTATACAAGTAGTATTATAGTTATGTTATAGTGTTATACTGCTATAATTATAGTCTTATAATCAGAGTGAAATTGCTCTAATTATGTTGCTATTGTTATGCTTTGTAATATAGAGTTTTACATTTATGAAGTAGGTGTTATAGAGTCATAGTCATTGTTGAAAATTCACAGTTTTAATTACAGAATAATAATTATGTTAAAGATTTATAGTTATCATTACAAAGTTATAGTTCTATGTTGTTATAGTTATCTTATTATACAGATAATGGCATTAGTTTATTGATAATGCTATAGATATAGTTATGGTGTTACTAGTATGGTGTGAGTGTTACAATTAACATAAATGGCATAGTTATACTGCTATAGTTTGATGGGTTAGTTGTAGTGATTTGCTTATAGTAATAGTCTTATGGTTCTAGCTATACTGTTAGTGTTATATAGTTTAGTATTCTAGTTGTAGGGTTTCACTTGTAGTGTTGTCATTATATACTTTAATTATATTTGTAGAGTTGAGGTTTTATTTGTAATTATGGTGCTTAAGTGTAGTTATAATCATATGCATATACTATGGTAGTTATAATTGAAATTATAGTTATACAGTTAGAGTGATATTGCACAATAGATAGGTTGTAGGGATTATAGTTTTGTAATAGTTACCTTATTATGGTTATAGTATTTTGTTAAGTTATACAAGTAGTGTTATGCTTTATTATTATTATCTAGGGTATACTTACTATGTTATATAATTTTAGATATAGTTATAAAATTATAGTGTCAGTTATAGTGTTGTGGTTAAAAAGAGTTATAGTTGCAGTCCTATAGTTATATTTAGAGTACTAAATCCTAGTTGTAGTGCTATTATTATAGATATAATGCTATTTTTATAGTTATAATGCTACATTTATAAATATAGTACTATTATTACAGTTATAATATTATGTTATTTTAGTAATAGTATTAGTTTCAGTGCTATACTTCTATATTTTTAGAAATATAATGTTAGTATTATAATTATACAGTTATTTCTATAATTATAGGTATAGATATGATAGAGTTGTTATAATCATCATTTTGCAGCTATGGTGATAGTGATAGTGTTATGGTTATAGTAATAGTTGTAATATTAACTTTAACTATAGCACTCTACTGTGACTTTAGCACTATAAGTACATATCTATAATCACAATTCTCTAAAATTGAAATTTTGAGTATTAAGGTTGTATAGTATTGTTAAAATAATAATGATGGTGTTACAATGTTATTCTTATAAATTATACATGTGCTTAAAGTAGCAGTGATAATTTTATAGTAACAATTATAGTGATAAGGTCATAATTATATTGTTATGACTATGGTGCTGGTGATAAAGTGTTAATGCTATATAGTTTAGTGTTATAGTAATAATTATGGTTTTTACTAATAATCATATATGTAGTATTATAGTTAGTGGAAATAACATAGTGGTTTTTATAATAATTATATTTTTATAATCATAAAATTCATTTTTAGCTATAATATAGTTTTGGTGTTTAAAGTACAATAATGGTGATAGTGTCAGTACATTAGTGATATCACTATGTTTTCATGATAGAGGTAAGGTTATAGTTATTGTATTTTGATTATTGTAAGTGTTATGACTATAGTTATGTTTACAGTTATAGACTCAAAGTCATTGCTATAATGTCACAGTTCCAGTTACAGATCACCTTTATGTTCTATTGCTACAGTTATTGTTAAAAGATTATAATTATTTTTATTATGATCACATAAATCTATGTTTATTCTTATAGTGCTAAAGGTATAGTATAATCCTATAGTCAGAGAAATAGTTAAATTTGTAGTTTATTAGTTACATTGGTAATACTAAGGTAATCATTGTAATGATATAGTTGTAGTTACCACAACCTTTATATTGTTCATGTTATCTATAGTTATATTGTTATAAAATGTTATTTTCAATTAGAATTTTATCGTTCTGATACATTTAGAGTTATAAAGCAATATTTATAGCTATTTTATGGTTCTGTGATAAGCAGTAGAATATTATAAAGTTATATTGACACAGTTATGCTTAAAGTGTTAGAGTTTAGCATTATACTTATGTGACTGTCATCATAATTATAGTGCTAGAATTATATTTAAGTGACAGAGTTGTAGTTTATTGTTATAGTTCTAGAACAAGTCTTATACTTCTGGAGCTACAGTTGAAGTTAAATATTAGTGTTATACATTATTTTATATAGGTATACAATTACGGCTAGTTTTAGTTTAGTGTTATAATATCAACAGATATAAGTATAGAATTATAGTATTACTGTAGTTAGAATATAATTGTTATAATGATAGTGTGATAGTTATTTTGTAATTATAGTGATATAATTTTGTTATAATTATGAGGTAATTGATAGTTTAAGTTATGCTTATTATTATAGAATGGTAGTTCTAGTTATAGTTTATTTGGTCTAAGAATTGAATTCCATTCTAGTTGCATGTCTCATTAAAATCTCATAGTAATTTTATATTTATTATAATTGTTAAAGTTGTGGTATTAAAGTTATATTTATATAATTTAGATATAGTATGAGTACTGTTATAGTACTCATTCATGGTGCTAACATTATATGTATGATTAGATTTATGATGTTGTGATGTACTTTGTGTTATAAAGTTATGGTTAAGCTGATGGTTATTTATTTTTATCATGTTTTGATTACAGAGCTGTATTTACAGTTATAGAGTCATAGGTTTTGATTCATTGTTCTAGCTATATAGTCAGTTATAGTCATATATTCATATAAATATGTAGTTACTTTTATAATTATAAAATTTGAAGTTATAATTTTCTGCTTATAGTAGTGCATTCTATATAGTTATTGTTCTTCTAGTGATAGATCAATATAGTGTTATACATATAGTTATAATGTCATATTCTTATAGTCTGTTGATGAAAATCTAAATTTCTTTCACTACAAATTACTTAATATTTTGCCTGGAAGTGTATTTCTCTCCCTTTTCTTAGAGTTTAGTACTTTCAGTAGAATATGCCATGATTCTGATTGTTCTGAATTTGTATTTTTTCAAATATGCCATTTGGTGATTCAATATGTTGTTTCAAATGTAATTTACAAGTTTAATTTATTTGAGACGGGGGGAGAGAGAGAGAAAGAGACAGACAGAGGGAGGGAGGGAGGGAGAGAGGGAGAGAAAGAGACAAAGACACACACACAGAGAGAGAGAGAGAGAGAGAGAGAGAGAGAATCTGTCCACTGCTTCACTTCCCAAATGATTGCAATCACAGGGTCTGAGACAAATCAAAGTCAGGAGGCTGAAATTCAATTTCAATCTTCCACCTACTATTGCCTGTTGACTCCCAGGGTGTGCATTAGCAAGTGGATGGAATCAGGAGGAGAGCTGGACTCAAATCCATGCACTCCAATATGGGATGTGGGTATCACAATAAGTGTCATAGCTGTTAACACCAAATTCCCTTCCCTAATTTCTTAAAGGAAATATATTATTATTAAAAATTTTCATCAGAATTTTAGCAGTTGTTTTACTTTCTTCCTTTATGTTTCTTCTTAAGGGAAAACTGCTTTGCATTTGTTCTATCTTTTATACTGATATTCACTATTCATCACTTTTTCTTGAATCATTTTTATCTTTCATTATGTTTATCAACTTTAAAACCCCCAAAGACTCCACCAAAATTCTATTAGAACTAATACAAAAATTAAGCAAATTTGCAGGATACAAAATCAATGTATAAGATTAGTAGTATTATTATACACCAATAGTGAATCACCTGAAAAAAATTTCAAGAAAGAATTCCATACCCAATAGTTACCAAAAAATACATATGAATAAATTTAACCAAAGAAGTGAAAAATATGCACAGTGAAAACAATAAATTATTTGTGAAACAAATTCAAGTGGATACACAAATATGCATACACAGATTTGTAGAATAAACCTCATTAATATGTGCATCATATCCAAAGCGATTTAAAGATTCAATGTAATACATATCAAAATTTCAATGATATTGTTTCACAAAACTGGAAAAAACTCTCCTAAAATTTGTATAGAGTCACAAATGCCCTCAAATAGTCAAAGAAATCTTGAACAAAAAGAAGGAAGCAAGAGTCATGACATGACCTGATTTATAAATATATTACAAAGCTACAGAAATTTACATAGCATGGTATTGGCATAAAACAAATGCCTAGACCAGTGGAACAGAACAAATATATAAGAAGTATACCCATGTATCTCTATCCAACTGATCCTTCACAAAGGTACTGAGAACATGCATTGCAGAAGTGTTATTCAGTCTATTGTTTTAGCTGTGACTTTATAATTGTTTCTTGGTTTGTGATGTTTTTTAAAAAAATTGTGCTAAATCTCAATGCACAGCACATTAAGGACAGAGATCCTACATGAGGAGTAAGTGCACAGTGACTCCTGTTGTTGACTTTACCAATTGACACTCCTGTCTATGGCATCAGTAATCTCCCTATGCTCCAGTCATGAGTTTCCAAGGCTATGGAAGCCCTCTGACTTTTCCGACTCTTATCTTGTTTAGACAAGGTCATAGTCAAAGTGGAGGTTCTCTCCTCCCTTCAGAGAAAGGTACCTCCTTCTTTGATGACCTGTTCTTTCCACTGGGATCTCACTCACAGAGATCTTTTGCCAGAGTGTCTTGGCTTTCCATGCCTGAAATACTCTCATGGGCTTTTCAGCCAGATCCGAATGCCTTTAGGGCTGATTCTGAGGCCAGAGTGCTATTTAGGACATCTGCCATTCTATGAGTCTGCTGAGTATCTCACTTCCCATGTTGGATCACTCTCCCCTTTATTTATTCTATCGGTTAGTGTTAGCAGGTACTAGACTTGAGATTTAATGCTATAACGAGTACTCAAACAATATATTTCACTTTGTGTTTCTATGTGGGTGCAAACTGTTGAAATCTTTACTTAATGCATACTAAACTGATCTTCTGTAAAAAAAAAAAAAGAAATTATCAATTCCCAACTTGACTCTTACTGGGATTAAACATGACAATAGGTCTGATCTGATTTCATCATCATTTAAAAAAATCATCTATTATTTTTCACTTTATGTTTCTGTGTGGGAGCAAACTGTTGAAATCCTTACTTAATGTATACTAAGCTGATCTTCTGTATATTAAGATAATTGAAAATGAATCTTGATGTGAATGGAAGGGGAGAGGGAGTGGGAAAGGGGAGGGTTGTGGGTGGGAGGGACGGTATGGGGGGGGAAGCCATTGTAATCCATAAATCGTACTTTGGAAATTTATATTCATTAAATAAAAGTTCAAAAAATTGTGCTAAAATATATATAACAAAGTTTACCATATTAATCCTTTTACTATACAGTTTAGCGCATTAAATACATTTTCATTGATATGCAGCTATTACCACTTGAATCTACAGATGTTTTTTCATCTTGCAAAGCTCTTCTTATGACAAAATAACTCCTTTTCCCTCTCCCTGAAGACCATGAGAATAAGTATTCTTTTCTCTTTGTCTTTATACTTCGCACTACTATAAGTACTTCATACAGTGGGATGATACAATCTGGTTTTTTTTTTGTGACTGGCTTAGTTCACTTGGATTAATATCTCAAGATTTATCCATATTATAGTCACATTGAACGTTAATGGCCTCAGCTCTCCAGTTAAAAGACACAGACTGGCTGAATGAGTTAAGGAACAAAACCCATCTATTTGCTGCTTACAAGAAACACATCTTTCCAACAAAGATGCACGGAGACTGAAAGTGAAAGGCTGGAAAAAGATATTCTATGCCAACAGAAATGAAAAAAGAGTGGGTGTAGCCATCTTAATATCAAACAAAATAAACTTTAACACAAAAACTGTTAAGAGAGACAAAGAGGAGCACTATATAATGATTAAGGGATCAATTCAACAGGAAGCTGTAACAATTATCAATGTATATGCACCTAATTACAGGGCACCGGTCTATTTAAAAGATATGTTAAGGGACTTAAAGGGAGACTTAGACTCCAATACAGGAGTACTGGGGAATTTCAATACCCAACTCTCAGAAAAAGACAGATCAACCAGACAGAAGATCAACAAGGAAACAGTAGGTTTAAACAATACTATAGCCCAAATGATCTAACAGATATCTACAGAACTTTCAATCCTACACTTAGACTTTACATTCTTCTCAGCACTGCATGGAACCTTCTCTATGATTGACCACATACTAGGCCATAAAGCAAGTCTCAGCAAATTCAAAAGAATTGGAATCATACCATGCAGCTTCTCAGACCACAGTGGAATGAAGTTGGAAACTAGCAAATCAAGCATCCCGAGAATGTATGCAAACACATTGAGACTGAACGACATGCTCCTGAATGAACACTGGGTCATAGATGAAATCAAAAGAGAAATCAAAAACTTTCTGGAAGTAAATGAGGATAACAGCAAAACATACCAAAACTTGTGGGATACAGCAAAAGCAGTGTTAAGAGGAAAGTTTATAGCAATAGGTGCCTATATCAAGAAATTGGAAAGATACCAAATAAATGAGCTTTCAGCGCATCTCAAGGATCTAGAAAAATTCAGCAAACCAGACCCAAATCTACTAGGAAAAGAGAAATAATTAAAATCATAGAAGAAATCAACAGAATTGAATAAAAAAATTACAAGAGATCAGCAAAAGGACGAGCTGGTTCTTTGAAAAAATAAAAAAAAAATTGAAACACCATTTGCCCACAAAACTAAAAAAAGACTCAAATCAATAAAATCAGAGATGAAAAAGGAAACATAACAACCAACACCACAGAAATAAAAAGAATCATCAGAAATTACTAAAAGGAGTAGTATACCAGCAAACAGGGAAATCTATTAGAAATGGATAGATTCCTGGACACATGCAACCTACCTAAATTGAACCATGAAGACATAGAAAACGAAAACAGACCCATAACTCAGACAGAAATTGAAACAGTAATAAAGGCCCTCCCAACAAAGAAAAGCCCAGGTACAGATGGATTCATTGCTGAATTCTACCAAACATTTAAAGAAAAACTAACTCCAATTTTTCTCAAACTATTCAGAACACTCAAAAAAGAGGGAATTCTCCAAATTCTTTCTATGAAGCCAGCATCACCTTAATCCTTAAACTGGAAAAAGATGCAGCATTGAAAGAAAATTACAGACCAATATCTCTAATGAACATAGACGCAAAAATCCTCAATAAAATTCTGACCAATAGAATGCAACAATACATCAGAATTATCATCCACCCAGACCAAGTGGGATTTATCCCTGGTATGGTATCCCTGGTTCAATGTGCCCAAATCAATCAATGTGATGCACCACATTAAGAAACTGCAGAAGAAAAACCATATGATTATCTCAATAGATGCAGAGAAAGCATTTGATAAAATACAACACCTTTACATGATGAAAACTCTAAGCAAATTGGGTATAGAAGGAACATTCCTCAATACAACCAAAGCAATTTATGAAAAACCCATGGCCAGCATCCTATTGAATGCGGAAAAGTTGGAAACATTTCCACTGAAATCTGGTACCAGACAGGGATGCCCACTCTCACCACTGCCATTCAATATAGTTCTGGAAGTTTTAGCCAGATCCATTAGGCAAAATAGAAATTGAAGGGATACAAATTGGGAAGGAAGAAGTCAAACTATCCCTCTTTGTAGATGATATTATTTATTTAGGGGATCCAAAGAACTCTACGAAGAGACTATTGGAACTCATAGAAGAGTTTGGCAAAGCAGCAGGATATAAAATCAATGCACAAAAATCAACAGCCTTTGTATACACAGGCAATGCCACTGCTGGGAAAGAACTGCTAAGATCAATCCCATTCACAATAGCCACAAAATAACCAAAAACCTTGGAATAAACCTAACCAAGGACATAAAAGATCTCTACAATGAGAATTACAAAATCTTAAAGAAAGAAATAGAAGAGGATACCAAAATATGGAAAAATCTTCCATGCTAATGGATTGGAAGAATCAATATCATCAAAATGTCTTTCTCCCAAATTATAGATTCAATGTGATACCAATCAAAATACCAAAGACTTTCTTCTCAGATCGGGAAAAAAAATGATGCTGAAATTCATATGGAGGCAAAGGAGATCTTGAATAGCTAAAGCAAACTTGTACCACAGAAGCAAAGCTGGAGGCATCACAATACCAGATTTCAGGACATACTACAGAGCAGTTACAATCAAAACAGCATGGTATGGTACAGAAATAGGTGAATAAACCAATGGAACAGAATAGAGACACCAGAATTCAATCCAAACACATACAGCCAACTTATATTTGATCAAGGATCTAAAACCAATTCCTGGAGCAAGGACAGTCTATTCAACAAATGGTGCTAGGAAAACTGGATTTCCATTTGCAGAAGCATGAAGCAAGACCCCTACTTTATACGTCACACAAAAATCCATTCAACATGGATTAAAGATCTAAATCTATGAAGTGACACCATCAAATTATTAGAGAACATTGGAGAAACCCTGCAAGATATAGGCACAGAGAAAGACTTCTTGGAATAGACCCCAGAGGCACAGGCAGTCAAAGCCAAAATTAACAATTGGGATTGCATCAAATTGAGAAGTTTCTGTACTGCAAAAGAAACAGTCAGGAATGTGAAGAGGCAAACTAATTCCTGGAGTAAGGACATTCTATTCAATAAACGGTGCTGGGAAAATTGGATTTCCACGTGCAGAAGCATGAAGCAAGACCTCTACCATACACCTTACACAAAAATCCACTCAACATGGATTAAAGACCTAAATCTACGAACCGACACCATCAAGTTACTAGAGAACATTGGAGAAACCCTGCAAGATATTGGCACAGGCAAAAACTTTCTGGAAAAGACCCGGGAGGCACAGGCAGTCAAAGCCAAAATCAACTATTGGGATTGCATCAAATTGAGAAGTTTCTGTACTGCAATAGAAACAGTTAGGAGAGGGAAGAGACAACCGACAGAATGGGAAAAAATATTTGTGAACTATGCAACAGAAAAAAGGTTAATAACCAGAATCTACAAAGAGATCAAGAAACTCCACACAAACAAAACAAACAACCCAGTTAAGAGATGGGCCAAGGACCTCCATAGATATTTTTCAAAAGAGGAAATCCAAATGGCCAACAGATACATGAAAAAATGTTCAGGATCACTACCAATCAGGGAAATGCAAATCAAAACTGCAATGAGGTTTCATTTCACCCCGGTTAGAATGGCTCACATACAGAATTCATGATTATGCTGACTTGCTCCAAATGGTAGAGTTAGAAATGTGCAATGGGATTCCAATTCAATCCCATCAAGGTCACATGTTCCAATGCCATCCTACCAGTCCCAGTGATGAATTTCATTTCACAATTGATCATACTTATAGGTCTAAGAATCAAAGGGATCACATAAACAAGAATAGCGTCTGCTAATACTAACTGATAGAATAAAAAATGGAGTGAACTATCCAACATGGGAAGCGGGATACACAGCAGACTCATAGAATGGCTGATTTCCTAAACAGCACTCTGGCCTCAGAATCAGCCCTTAAGGCATTCAGATCTGGCTGAAGAGCCCATGAGAGTATTTCAAGCATGGAAAGCCAAGACACTCTGGCAAAAAAATGACCTAATTGAAAGATCTCCGAGAGTGAGATCCCAGTGGAAAGAACGGGCCATCAAAGAAGGAGGTATCTTTCTCTGAAGGGAGGAAAGAACTTCCACTTTGACTATGACCTTGTCTAAATATGATCAGAATCTGTGAACTCAAAAGGCTTCCATAGCCTTGGCAACTCATGACAAGAGCCTAGGGAAATTACTGACACCATAAACAATAGTGTCAATTTGTTAAGTCAACAACAGGAGTCACTGTGCACTTACTCTTCATGTAGGATCTCTGTCATTAATGTGTTGTCCAATGTGAATTAATGCTATAACTAGTACTCAAACATTATTTTACACTTTGTGTTTTTGTGTGGGTGCAAACTGTTGAAATCTTTACTTAACATATACTAATTTGATCTTCTGTATGTAAAGATAATTGAAAATGAATCTTGATGTGAATGGAATGGGAGAGGGAGGGGGAGATGGGAAGGTTGTGGGTCGGAGGGAATTTATGGGGTGGAAAAAGCCATTGTAATCCAGAAGCCATACTTTGTCTATTTATATTTATTAATTAAAAGTTAAAAAACATATGTCAAATTTTCTTCTTTTTAAGGCTGAATATTTCATCATATATACACCTTTTATTGCTTTTCCATTCATCCATCAATGTGCACTTGTATTAGCTATACTTTTTTGGGATTGTGACTGATCTAGTATTTATATGGTATGTGTGAATATTTTCAAGATTAAATTTTAAATCTTTAGGATATACAACAAAAGTCAAATTCCTGAATGATGCATTGATTCATATTTTAAATTTTTAGAGAAACTGCCATACTGTTGTCCAAAATAATTGTGCCATTTTACAAATACATTAACCATGCCCATGTTTTCTAATTTCTTTAAATCATTATCAACACTTATTTTCTAGGGTGGTAACCATTCTCATAAATGTTAGGTGGTAAAAGGTTGTTTTGATATGCATTTCCCTAATAATTAGTGATGTAGCACATCTTTTCATATACTATTCTGACATTTGGTCATCCTCCTTGGAGCATGTATACTCAAGCCCTTTGTCCATTTTTATGTTAGAACTCTCTAATTTGAATTTTCACCCATACTAATGCTAACAATATGTATAAAATCTTTTTTGTAGCTCTATACTCCTTTCAGTTGTTGATTACACAGAATTTCATGCATTTTCCTTTAAAACATGTAGGAAAATGGATTTGTATCCCCTTGTTATAATATTAGTTTTTATAATTGCCCATGGATTAATGTTAACTGGGATTTTTTAAAGGTTTATTTTAGGACCTGGTGTGGTGGATCAAGCCACTATTCCTGTGTCCCACATCAGTGCTGGTTCAAGTCCTGGCTGCTCCACTTCAAATCCAGCTCCCTGCTAATGGCCTGGGAAGGCAGTAGAAGATGTCCCAAGTGATTGGGCTCCTGCCAATCACATGGAAGACTCAGAGGAAGTTTCTGGCACCTGGTGTTGTCCTGGCCCAGCCCCAGCAACTTGTGTGGCCATCTGGGGAGTAAACCAGCAGATGGAAGATCTCTCTCTCTCTCTCTCTCTCTCCCTCTCCCTCTCCCTCTCCCTCTCCCTCCCTCCCTCGCTCCCTCCCTCTCTGCCTCTCCCTCTCTCTCCATGACTTTAGCTTCATCTGGATCAGAAGTGGAGCAGTCAGGACTCAAACTTGTGCATATGGGATACTGGTATCTGAGGTGGCTTCATATGCTACACCACAACACCAGCCCCATATGGTGATTTTTATTTCTTCATATTTTTTTTTGTTTTTGTTTTTGACAGAGAGAGACAGAGAGAAAGGCTTCCTTTTCTGTTGGTTCACCCCCCAAATGGCCGCTGCGGCTGGCACGCTGCACCAATCCAAAGCCAGGTGCCAGGTGCTTCCTCCTGGTCTCCCATGCAGGTGCAAGGCCCAAGCACTTGGACCATCCTCCACTGCCTTCCCGGGCTACAGCAGAGAGCTGGACTGGAAGAGGAGCAACTGGGATTGGAACTGGCACCCCAACTGGGACTAGAATCTATGGTGCCAGTGCCACAAGCAGAAGATTAGCCTAGTGAGCCACAGTGCCGGCCCTTCATATGGTTTTGATTTAATCTCCACTGTCTGAAATTTCAAAATTTGGACTCCCTTTACTATTTCTTGCAGAGAAGAGTTAGTGACAATAAACTCTCCAGCTTTTGTTTATCCTACATTCTTAATTTATTCTTTTCATTTCTTATTTTTTTAATTTACAAAGAACAGATTTTCTGTATTTCATACATAAAATTCTAAGAAAATAATCATAATTACCTTCCTCAATGCACTTTCTTATTTTCATTTTTTCTTTAATTATTATAATAACATAATATCAATTTATTTTGTAAACACTGGTTTAATGCCCCACTAACAATAATGCTCAACAATTAAAAAGTGGAAAGATCACTGTTTCATAGTAATATAGACAAGGGTCATAATTCATAATTAAATCACAAGATATCAGCATCATTCTTATACAATTTTTGTATGCTATGTAAACAAACACATATCAGAGAAAGCATGGTATTTGGGTTTTTTTTGGGATACGCTTATATCACTAAGCATAATTCATAACATCTCCTTTTTATCTCTGACTTTATTTTTCTTGGACAGTTAGTTTGGTTCTTCTCTCCCCATATTTTTGGTTAGTTGTTCCATTGGTGTATCACTCCATCTATTTTATTCACTGACTTTTGTATGTTTTTTATTTAAAATTTGTTTAATTTTTCTCTAATTTTTACTATTTCTTTTTTCCTATGAATTTAGGGTTCAATTTGTTATTTCTGTAGGTTCTTGAGATGAATTTTTACATCCTGTGTTTGTTATCTTTCTAATTTCTTGATATAGGCGCTGATTGCTGTAAAATCTTGCTAATACTGGTTTTGCTTCATTCTATAATTTTTGATATGTTGTGTTGTCATCTTCAGTTGTTTCAAGGAATTTATTTTACTTTTATTTCTTCTATGACACGCTGTTTAATCAGGAACATATTCTTTAGTCTTAATGTATTGGTTAATTTTCTAGAGTTTATTATGTTTGTATTTTCCAGTTTCTTTTAATTAGATGCATGGGAAGATTTAAATTTTTTGAATGTGTTGACACTTGTTTTATAGTACAGCATATGTTCTATCCTAGGGAATGTCCTATGAATGGATGAAAAAAAATATGTATTCTTTAGCTATAGAATGAAATGCTTTGTAGATATAAATTATATCCATTTTTTGATAGTTTAGATTAGCTATGTTTCTTTTTTGGTTGTTTTATTCATGTGATCATTGCTGAAAGTGGGGTATTGAAGTGTATGTCTACCTTTGGATCCTTTAATATTTGTTTATAAATAGCTTGATTTTCTAGCGTTGGGTGCATATACATTTACCATAGTCACATTTTCATTTTCCTATTGTATTTGTCTCTTAATTGTTACCTGATGGCCTTCTTTGTCTGTTTTAACAGTTTTTGTTCTAATGTCTATTTTGTCTAATATTAATGGAGCTACTCCTCTTTGTTTTCAATTTCTATTTTTTGGAATATCTTTTTCATCATTTCACTTTTAGTCTTCAAGTGTCTTTACTGATAAAGTGTGTTTCTTGTAGGTGACACATAGATGGGTTTTGCTTCTTAATCCATTTAGTCAGTATGTATCTCTTAATTAGAGATTTTATTCTGTTTACATTCAAGGTTAGTATTTGAAAAGTAATGACTGGATCTTGCCATATTCCCATAAGTATTCCTCCTGATTGCTTTGGGTCTCCTTCACATTCTTTCATGATGCTGGTTTTATTTTTCTATTTCTGTGTGTAATACATCCTTAAGTAGTAAAATTCTCAGTTTCTGTACTATTAAAGACACTTAAGAGATCAGCAAGTGTTTCTTGCAAAGAAGTTTCCAGAATGCTGAGTTCACCAAAGTATTCTCCGTGTTTTAGCAGATCTTTGTCCCATAGGTATTTGCCACTATTTTTTGACTTTTGGCTTCTTTAGAGCACATGTTTCATAATATTTTGGACATGCTTTCTAGTTTTACTCAAGAGGGGATTATTTGACTAGGCTGTCAATAATATGGGCAAATGTCATCTAAAAATTTTTTTGAATTGTAGAAAGTTATTACCACCAAACATGTTTCCACACAACTTCCTTCTACTAAGACAATTTTGACCCCTATAGGTACATAGAAAATATGTGATACTATATCTGCATAATCCCAATAAAGTTCTTGAAGAGAACTTCCTCATTTACAAGCTTCAGCTGCTTGTAACAGGAATATGAGCAGATATTATTTTTAAAAAGATAAAATAACTTTTAGTTCATGTAAACCATTCCAAAGTTATGCCTTATGGCTAATCTAGAAATCCTGTGATGATCATAATTCAATGAGAATAGATGACATACTTTGTGGTGAGAATTACCATTATATATGTACCTATGTAGTCTATACTATTCACATGTTATATAAGAATAGAGCAGAAAAAAGAAAAAAGAAAAGAATTAATGTTACATCTATGACTTTGTGGGCAATTTCAAGAAGATATATATTATATATATGTCTATATATATGTATATATATATAGACACACACAAATCTGATCAATCACATTTTAAGGAAGTAGTTATATAACTGCACTTACTTAAAAGGGAGGCTCAGAAGCTTTTATTTTGGGAAGTCATGTATCCAGGTATTAGTGATACTTGTATTCCTCTGAGAAAAGAAAAGACTGCATTTTGCAATATAACTAAATTATTTTCCGCATGATATGCTTATTCTCCAGCCTTCCCAGTAAATCTCCATATTTCCATGAGAAATTTCTCCTCTAAAATGATACTTTTTTCATCAATCTAATTGTTAGTTACTGAGCATCCCCTATTTGCATAGTATTGTATTATGTTCAAGGAATAAAATGTCTAATAATGCTTGCTATACTCCCTAATAAAGAATTATGATCTGCACAGGATAAAATGTATTCTTACCTCTCTGACTTCTTAAGTAGAACTAATATTGCATCATTTTTTTCATACAGGTTATGCTATTAACTCCAACCATGCTAAAGGGCAGTTTTCAAATCTGCTTTTAAAGCCACATTTATTGCTACAAGTGTGCATTTGAAAACTTCTTTTATATTTCTCTTAAAGTTAGTCATGTTAGATATGTTCTCAATGTCTAGTACCTAGTAGTAACTGTATTATCCAATAGTTTCCTCTCCTTACAGAAAAGGGTCATTTGCAAATTTTGTTAACATGGTATCAATGTACTTTCCAAAAATATTCCACAAATACTAAATTTTATCTCCTAAAATTCTTTTTAAGATTTATTTAGTTAATATAAATTTCCAAAGTACAGTTTATGGATTACAATGGCTTTTACCCTCCATAATTTCCGTCCCACCTGCAACCCTCCCATCTCCCGCTCCCTCTCCATTCCATTCACATCAAGATTCATTTTCAATTATATTTGCATACAGAAGATCGATTTAGTATATATTAAGTAAAGATTTCATCAGTTTGCCCCCACACAGAACACAAAGTGTAAAATACTGGTGGAGCATTAGTCATAGCATTAATTCACATTGAACTACACATTAAGGACAGAGATCCTACATGGGGAGTAAGTGCACAGTGATTCCTGTTGTTGACTTAACAAATTGACACTCTTGTTTATGGTGTCAGTAATCTCCGTAGGCTCTAGTCATGAGTTGCCAAGGCCATAGAAGCCCCCTGAGCTCGTCGACTTTGATCTTATTTCGACAAGGCCATAGTCAAACTGGAAGTTCTCTCCTCGCTTCAGAGAAAGGTACCTCCTTCTTTGAGGGCCCATTCTTTCCACTGGGATCTCACTCGCAGAAATCTTTCATTTAGGTCCTTTTTTTATTGTTGCCAGAGTGTCTTGCCTTTCCATGCCTGAAATACTTTCATGGGCTTTTCAGCGGGTTCCGCATGCCTTAAGGGCTGATTCTGAGGCCAGAGTGCTGTTTAGGACATCTGCCATTCTATGAGTCTGCTGTGTATCCCGCTTCCCATGTTGGATTGTTCTCTTCCTTTTTAATTCTATCAGTTAGTATTAGCAGACACTAGTCTTGTTTATGTGATCCCTTTGACTCTTAATCCTATCATTATGATCAATTGTGAACAGAAATTGATCACTGGGACTAGTGAGATGGCATTGGTACATGCCACCTTGATGGGATTGAATTGGAATCCACTGGCACGTTTCTAATTCTACCATTAGGAATAAGTTGATTGAGCATGTGCCAAACTGTACATTTCCTCCCTCTCTTATTCCCACTCTTATATTTAACAGGGATCACTTTTCAGTTAAATTTAAACAGCTAAGAACCATTGTGTGTTAATTACAGAGTTCAACCAATAGTATTAAGTAGAACAAAAAATACTAAAAGGAATAAGTAGTAAGTTGTTCCATGACAGTGAGGACAAGGTCTGATCAAGTCATTATTTCTCATAGTGTCCATTTCACTTCAACAGGTTTCCTTGTTGGTGCTCTGTTAGTTGTCACCAATCAGGGAGAACAAATGATATTTGTCCCTTTGGGAATTGCTTAATTCAATCAGCATGATGTGTTCCAGATTCCTCAATTTTGTTGCAAATCACCGGATTTCATTTTTTTTACTCCTGTATACTATTCTATAGAGTACATGTTCCATAACTTCTTTATCCAGTCTACTGTTGATGGGCATTTAGGTTGAATCCATGTCTTAGCTATTGTGAATTGAGCTGCAATAAACATTGAGGTGTAGACAGCTTTTTTGTTTGCCAATTTAATTTCCTTTGGGTAAATTCCAAAGAGTGGGATGGCTGGGTTGAATTGTGGGGTTATATTCAGGTTTCTGAGGAAACTCCAAACTGACTTCCATAGTAGCTTTATCAGTTTGCATTCCCACCAATAGTGGGTTAGTGTCCCTTTTTCCCCACATCCTCACCAGCATCTGTTGTTGGTATATTTCTGTATGTGACCCATTCTACCAAGGGTGAGGTGAAACCTCATTGTGGTTTTGATTTGCATTTCCCTGATTGCTAGGGATCTTGAACATTTTTTCATGTGCCTGTTGGCCATTTGGATTTCCTCTTTTGAAAAATGTCTATTGAGGTCCTTGGCCCATCTCCTCAGTGGGTTGTTTGTTTTGTTGTTGTGGAGTTTCTTGATCTCTTTGTAGATTCTGGTTATTAACACTTTATCTTTTGCATAGTATGCAAATATTTTTTCCCATTCTGTCGGTTGCCTCTTCACTTTCCTTACTGTTTCTTTTACAGTACAGAAACTTCTCAATTTGATGCAATCCCAAATGTTAATTTTGGTTTTACTGCCTGTGCCTCAGGGGTCTTTTCCAAGAAGCCTTTGCCTATGCCTATATTTTGCAGTGTTTCTTCAATGTTCTCTAATAATTTGATGGTATCCGTTTGTAGATTTAGGTCTTTAATCCATGTTGAGTGGATTTTTGTGTAAGGTGTGAAGTAGGGGTCTGGCTTCATTCTTCTGCACGTGGAAATCCAATTTTCCCAGCACTGTTTATTGAATAGAATGTCCTTACTCCAGGAATTGGTTTTGGATACTTCAACAAATATAAGTTGGCTGTAGATGTTTGGGTTGATTTCTGGTGTTTCTATTCTGTTCCATTGGTCTATCCATCTGTTTCTGTACCAGTACCATGCTGTTTTGATAACAACTGCCCTGTAGTATGCCTTGAAATCTGGTATTGGGATGCCTCCAGCTTTGTTTTTGTTGTGCAAGATTGCTTTAGCTATTCGAGGTCTCCTGTGTCTCCATATGAATTCCAGCATCATTCTTTTTTTCCAGATCTTAGAAGAATGTCTTTGGTATGTTGTTTGGTATCACATTGAATCCATAAATTGCTTATGAGAGAATGGGCATTTTGATGATGTTGTTTCTTCCAATCCATGAGCATGGAAGATTTTTCCATTTTTTGGTATCCTCTTCTATTTCTCTCATTAAGATTTTGTAATTCTCATTGTAGAGATCTTTTATGTCCTTGGTTAGGTTTATTCCAAGGTTTTTGGTTATTTTGTGGCTATTGTGAATGGGATTGATCTTAGCAGTTTTTTCCCAGCAGTGGCATTGCCTGTGTATACAAAGGCTGTTGATTTTTGTGCATTGATTTTATATCCTGCTACTTTGCCAAACTCTTCTATGAGTTCCAATAGTCTCTTAGTAGAGTTCTTTGGATCCCCTTAATAAATAATATCATCTACAAAGAGGGATAGTTTGACTTCTTCCTTCCCAATTTGTATTCCTTCAATTTCTATTTTGCCTAATGGATCTGGCTAAAACTTCCAGAGCTATATTGAATGGCAGTGGTGAGAGTGGGCATCCCTGTCTGGTACCAGATCTCAGTGGAAATGCTTCCAACTTTTCCGCATTCAATAGGATGCTGGCCATGGGTTTTTCATAAATTGCTTTGATTGTATTGAGGAATGTTCCTTCTATACCCAATTTGCTTAGAGTTTTCATCATGTAAGGGTGTTTTATTTTTTAGAATGCTTTCTTTGCATCTATTGAGATAATCATATGGTTTTTCTTCTGCAGTTTCTTAATGTGGTGCATCACATTGATTGATTTGCGAACATTGAACCAGGGATACCATACCGGGGAAAAATCCCACTTGGTATGGGTGGATGATCTTTTTGATGTGGTGTTACATTCTATTTGTCAGAATTTTATTGAGGACTTTTGCGTCTATGTTCATTAGAGATATTGGTCTGTAATTTTCTTTCAATGCTGCATCTTTTTCTGGTTTAGGGATTAAGGTAATGCGGGTTTCATAAAAAGATTTTGGAGCATTCCCCCTGTTTAATTGTTCGGAATTGCTTGAGAAGAATTGGAGTTAGTTCTTCTTTAAATGTCTGGTAGAATGCAGCTGTGAATCCATCTGGTCCTGGGCTTATCTTTGTTGGGAGGGCCTTTTTATTGTTTCAATTTCTGACTCAGTTATCTATCTGTTTTGGTTTTCTCTGATTTCCTGGTTCAATTTAGGTGGGTTGTATGTGTCCACGCATCTATCCATTTCTAATAAATTTCCCTGTTTGCTGGCATTCAAGTCCTTATAGTAATTTCTGATGATTCCTTTTATTTCTGTGGTGTCTGTTGTTATATTTCCTTTTTCACCTCTGATTTTATTGATTTGAGTCTTTTCTCTTCCTTTTTTTAGTTAGGTGGGTCAATGGGGTATCAACTGTGTTTATTTTTTCAAATAACCAGGTCCTCCTTTGGCGGATTTTTTGTAATTTTTTTTTGATTCAATCCTATTCATTTCTTCTCTGATTTTAATTATTTCTCTTCTCCTACTAGATTAGGGTCTGGTTTGCTGAATTTTTCTAGATCCTCGAGATGCGCTGAAAGCTCATTTATTTGGTATCTTTCCAATTTCTTAATGTAGGCACCTATTGCTATAAACTTTCCTCTTAAGACTGCTTTTGCTGTTTGCCATAAGTTTTCATATGTTGTGCTGTTATCCTCATTTACTTCCAGAAAGTTTTTGATTTCTCTTTTGATTTCTTCTAATACCCTGTGTTCATTAAGGGCATGTTGTTTAGTCTCCCTGTGTTTGCATATGTTCTAGGGATTCCTGTGTTGCTAATTTCCAACTTCATTCCACTGTGGTCTGAAAAGCTGCATGATATGATTCCAATTCTTTTGAATTCACTGAGACTTGCTTTATGGCCTAGTATGTGGTCAATCCTAGAGAAGGTTCCATGCACTGCTGAGAAGAATGTAAATTCTTCATGTGTAGAATGAGAAGTTCTGTAGATATCTGTTAGATCCATTTGGGTAATAGTGTCATTTAAATCTACTGTTTCCTTGTTGATCTTTGGTTTATCTGTCTTTTTCTGAGAGTAGATTATTGAAATCCCGCAGTACTACTGTATTGGAGTCTAAGTCTCTCTTTAATTCCCTTAGCCTGTCTTTTAAATAAACCAGTGCCCTGTAATTAGGTACATATACATTGATAATCATTATATCTTACTGCTGAATTGATCCCTTAATCATTATATAGTGCCCCTCTTTGTCTCTCCTAACAGTTTTTTTTTTTTTAACAGGCAGTGTGGACAGTGAGGGAGAGAGTCAGAGAGAAAGGTCTTCCTTTTCAGTTGGTTCACCCTCCCATATCCGCGGCTGCTGGCGTGCTGCGGCTGGGGCGCTGAACTGATCCATAGCCAGGAGCCAGGTGCTTTTCCTGGTCTCCCATGCGGGTGCAGGGCCCAAGCACTTGGACCATCCTCCACTGCACTCCCGGGCCACAACAGAGAGCTGGACAGGAAGAGGAGCGACTGGGGCAGAATCCAGTGCCCCAACCAGATTTATTTTTTAATATATATTCTAATATATGCTTTGAACTTCTTGTTATCTTTTGCTGTGAGGTTTCCTTCCTTTACCTTCTTTCATACTGATGACCATGTTTCTGTGTGTAACACATCTTTAAGCATCTTTTGCAGGGCTGGACAAGTGGCGACAAATTCTTTCAATTTCTGTTTGCTATGAAAGGTCTTTATTTCACCTTCATTCACAAATGAGAGCTTTGCAGGATGTAATATTCTGGGCTGGCAGTTTTTCTCTCTTAGCACCTGGGCTATGTCTCACCATTCCCTTCTAGCCTGTACGGTTTCTGATGAGAAGTCTGCTGTGAGTCTATTTGGAGATTCTCTGAGAGTAATATGACGTTTCTCTCTTGCACATTTTAGAATGTTTTCTTTGTGTTTCACTGTTGTGAGTTTGGTTACAACGTGTCGTGGTGAGGATCTCTTTTGGTCACGTTTACTAGGGGTTCTATGAGCTTCCTGTCCTAGGATGTCTCTTTCCTTCTCCTGACCTGGGAAGTTTTCTGCTAGTATCTCACTAAAAAGGCCTTCTAATCCTTTCTTTCTCTCCATGCCTTCAGGAACTCCTAGATCCCGAATGTTGGGTTTTTTAATAGTATCCTGTAGATCCCCAACAATAGTTTTAGATTTCTAATTTCCTCTTCTTTTCTTTGGTTTGACTCTATACTTTCCTGTGCTCTGTCTTCTAAGTCCGATATTCTCTCTTCTGCTTCACTCATTCTGTTTTTAAGGCTCTCTAATGTGTTTGTCATTTGATCTATTGAGCTCTTCATTTCATTTTGATTTCTCTTCACTATCACACTTTCCTGTTCTACTAGTGGCTTAATTTCATTTTGATTCCTCGTTAATATTTCATTTTCATGAGAGAGATTTTCTATCCTGTCCAGTAAGGATTTCTCTAGTTCAAGAATTTGTTTTTGAAAACTTCTTAATGTTCTTATCATAAATTTTTTGAAATCCATATCTTGCATTTCTTCTATCTTATCATCTTCATAATCTTGGATTGTGGTGTCTTGTTCATTTGTGGGCGTCATAATGTCTTCCTCGTTCTTGTTTCCTGTGTTTGTTGCTTGGCATTGTGGAGATATTCTTTGGATTCTTCTTCCCTTGCTGTTTTTTTCTTGCTATACTATGATTGTATTAAGTGGAATGTGTACTTTTGGAGGAGCCTTAGAGGCTTGAGATGGGAGTGGCCAGAGAGCTCTGTTTGGTTCTTCAGGGTTAAGAGTGTGCCAAAGGTGACACACTCAGTTTAGGCATCGTAAATCTCTCTCTCTCTCTCTCTTAGATTCAGAAGGGAAGTAATACAACACAGCTGAGTGGAATTGAATGTAGTCAGCTTCCAATCTCTGGCTCCTGTGGTTATATCATTCGTCTGCTCTTTCCCAAGGACCACACAAAGAATCTGTTCTGCCATCAGTGTGGGCTCAAATTCTCCTGCAGTCTCCCACCAGGTTGCCAAGGTTACCAAATTGTAGTGTCTCTGGAGAATACTCACGTGAACTCCGTGAGTTCTCTCACCCACCGTCTCTTTTTTTACTGTCTCAGTTCATCAGCTCCGCACATTCACTAAGTCCTAACCTCCAGTTATTTCACCCCCCCGGAATCAGGTTTTTCTGTTTGACTGAGGGTGGGTACAGCTCTGAGGTCGCGCACAGCCCTGAGGTTGTGCAGCTTTTACGTATGTCCAAAATGGTGCCTGCTCTTTGTCTTGCTTGCCTTTGCAAATTGGGCAGAGAGAGAGAAACTTGCCCGCACTGGTTCCTTTTTTTTTTTTTCCTCTCTCCTCTAGTTAGCCTGGTGAACTTTCCCCAGCAGGGCTTCAAGCCTCATTCCCTCTAGGCTCTATCTGCCATTTCCCTGCCAGTGTCTCAGGTTACTGAGAGTTTGCATCATCTCTCCTTCCAGTGCAGATGCGTAGACTCCACAGTTGGGCTCCAGAGCCGTGGGCATCCTTGCTCTCCCCGTAGGTCATCCATGTCACATCCACTAGATCTGGAAGAGTTCCCTCTACAATTTTTTTCCTTGAGCTTTTCCCTGAAACTACAGTAACTCCACTTTTATTAAACTATCTTTTTCCAGACTATCAGTGTGCATCCTCACTATTCCATCATCTTGGCTCCACCCCCCTCCTAAATGTCTTGCTGAATATATTTTCCTGAGTGTGTATGTTTTTGTTTAATAAAGATGCATGATACTTTTTGAATAATTATATAACAAAATTTTATTTGTTATTGGAATAAATTAAAGAATTCCCAAACATTTATGATTATAACATTCTCAATATATGCCCTAACAGCTGAATATTTATATGAATTTTATTTGCTCCTCAACCATCAGTTTTAACAGATGCTTATATATTCATGCACACACACACACACACACACACACACACACACCAGCTTTGCCATTTAGATATTCTAGTCTCAGGTGCCTCAGAACAATTCCATTCTTACGGAAGAAACAAGAAACCGATACAACTCAGAGCTGGAAAGAGTCAATAGAATTGTCACTTGTTGCTCTTGGAAATGACTTTTCTCAGTTCCCACTTTTAGTTCTTGACATATGGCCTGCATGACTAAATTATGTGATTTTTATAAAACCCTGTTCAAGGAAAACTTTATTTACTCATTTGTATTTCATTGAAAAATAAAAAATACATCTGCATTTCATTTTTATTCTTTTATATTGCCTGACATACTAAGTGGCAAACTCTGTAGCAGAATTTGGCTGTCATTGCATAAATAATAAGTGAAACTACAAATAACTGATTATGCATATACTTGCTATATGCCATTCGTTTTTCACAAAACTATTTGATAACTTTTGAATTGATTTTAAGTTCAAGTACATAGTGCCTCATCTGACAGTACTGTTTTGCTAAAATTCCATACCAAAGAAAGTCCAGGAATATAAATAATATATCAGCTTGGATGAATTTATCTGTAAGATCATGGAGAAGGGAGACAAAAAGGTTTAGGAGAGGAGTATATTTCCTGTACACATTTAGGATTTTATGATAGTAAAGAACTATAACTGAAAAAATTATGAAAAATTATGCAACATTTACACAATACATAAAGTAGGGCATTTAATTATATTGACTTTATTTTCTGTGAAATAATGTCACATCCACCCTTCTTTCTGTATCTAATTTAATGGCCAATTATTTGTTTCCAAAGAAAATGTGTTGGTTAGCTTTTTCTGTTTACTAGGGAGAGTTAGATAATCTGATAACTATTTTGCAGAATTAATGAATTATCTCATCCTGGTAGCTTGTGTGCGTTAGCAGATATCATTTTATAGAGTAAATAGCTGAATCTAAAAGGGTAAGTGTAATACTGACAATTGCAGAGAGCAAAATAAGTCTGAAAGCTTCGTTTGCAAATTTCCATTTAGGTGGTTACTTTTCTCTATTTATGTAGAGACCAATCTTATTCTGCTGTTTTCATGGTCTTTTTAAAGACACTTGTCATTTTCAATCATCCATTCAGGCTCTAAAAAGTGTTATTGGCATACAATTCCATTTTTATAAAATAGGATGGTTATCTTATGAATAGAGATAAAAATAAAAAGAATTTTAGCTTAAAAACAATTTAGTAACAAGTAAGTAATGACATATCATACTAATGGTTTGCTATCTTATGGGAATAGTTTCCAGTTTGCTCTAAACAACCAGTTTTATGACAATTTTTCAGGGCAGAATGTCCATGGAAGCAATATTCTCATTTTCTGTATTATATTTTTGGACTAAATTTCCTACACAGTAATCTCAGGAAAAATTAACTGCTTAATTGCATTTAATGCACATCAAGATGCATTAAATTAACAGGCATCTTGAAATTCTGTGCATATTTGGTAGCAATACTTCCAACATTTAACTAATCAATCATTATAAGTTTTGCAAATAACAAAATTTGATGAAATGTTTGAATACTGAATAGTCTGCCTGATTCTTAAAGAGTTATTTGAAAAGCAGAGTTACAGAGAGAGAGAGAGAGAAAGAGAGAGCATTTCCATCTGCTGGTTCACCCCGCAAATGATTGCAAAGGCCAGAGCTGCACCAGACTGAAGCCAGGACCCTGGAACACGTGTTTGGGTCTCCCACATTGGTGTTAGGGATCGAAATACTTGAGCCATCTTCTTCTTTCCCAGATACATTAAAAGAAAGCTGGATTAGAAATAGAGCATGTGCATGCTCAATAGGACTTATCCCAAACGGTAGAGTTAGAAATGTGCCAGGGGATTCCAGTTCAATCCCATCAAGGTGGCATGTACCAATGTCATCTCACTAGTCAAAGTGATCAGTTTCAGTTCATAATTGATCATAATGACAGGATTAAGAGTCAAAGGGATCACAGAAACAAGAATAGTGTCTGCTAAAACTAACTGATACAAGTAAAAAGGAAGAGAACAATCCAACATGGGAAGTGGGATACACAGCAGACTCATAGAATGGCAGATGTCCTAAACAGCACTCTGGCCTCAGAATCAGCCCTTAAGGCATGCGGATCTGGCTAAAAAGCCCAAGAGAGTATTTTATGTATGGAAAGCCAACACACTCTGGCAAAAAAAAAAAAAAATGACCTAAATGAAAGATCTCTGCGAGTGAGATCCCAGTGGAAAGAACAGGCCATCAAAGCAGGAGGTACCTTTCTCTGAAGGGAAGAGAGAACTTCCACTTTGACTATGGCCTTGTCCAAATAAGATTGGAGTTGGTGAACTCAAGAGGCTTCCATAGCCTTGGCAACTCATGACAAGAGCTTCTGGTGATTACTGACGCCATAAACAAGAGCGTCAATTGTTAAATCAACAACAGGAGTCACTGTGCACTTACTCCCCATGTAGTATCTCTGTACTTAATGTGTGGTACTATGTGAATTAATGGTATAACTAGTACTCAAATTGTACTTTACACTTTGTGTTTCTTTGTGGGTGCAAACTGATGAACTCTTAATATATTCTAAATCTTCTGTATATAAAGATAATTGAAAGTGAATAGATGTGAATGGAATGGGAGAGGGAGCGGGAGATGGGAGGATTGCGGTTGGGAGGGTAGTTATGGGGCGGGGGGGAGCCATTGTAATCCATAAACTGGACTTTGGAAATTTATATTTACTAAATAAAAGTTTTTTAAAAAAAGTTCAAAATAGAGTTTTTTAGTGATGTGGTAGTTGTACATATATTATCTCAGCATATCAATAAAACTGAAATTCTAAATTTTTCTGACAGTGTTCAGAAAGCATTCTATCTGATCAATTCTTTTTGACAGGCAGAGTGGACAGTGAGAGAGAGAGACAGAGAGAAAGGTCTTCCTTTATCATTGGGTCACCCTCCAATGGCCGCTGTGGCCGTTGCACTGCAGCCAGCGCACCACACTGATCCGAAGGCAGGAGTCAGCTGCTTATCCTGGTCTCCCATGGCGTGCAGGGCCCAAGCACTTGGGCCATCCTCCACTGCCTTCCTGGGCCACAGCAGAGGGCTGGACTGGAAGAGAGGCAACCGGGACAGAATCTGGCTTCCCAACCGGGACTAGAGCTTGGTGTGCCAGCGCCACTAGGTGGAGGATTAGCCTAGTGAGCCGCGGTGCCGGCTGATCATTTTTTAATTTAAGCTCCATTGAGGAATTATTTATGTAAAAATATACATATTTCATTTATATATTTTGGTAAATTTGGGTATATTATATACCTGTGATACTGTCACCAGAATCAAGGTATCAAGTACATCCATCAATCACAAAAATTTTCATTGTTTTCTATTGTGTATTTTTTGTGGAAAGAACATAACACCTTCCACTTAACATATTTAAAGAGTATACTGTATTGTTCACTATAGGTGCTATAATATGCAGCGGATCTCTAAAACTGTTTCCCCTGCCTACTGAAACTTTATAGTCATTGTGCAACAATTTCCTGTCCTCTTCTCTAGGTAACCCATAGCAATCACCATCGTATTCTCTGCTTACATGAGTTTGACTAACTTAGGTTCCTTCATATAAGTAGAATCATGCATTAGTAGTCCTTCTGTGACTGGCTTACTTCAATGAACACAATGTCTTCCATGCTGATCCATGTTGTCTCAAATGGCAGGATTTCCTTGTTTTTAAAAGCTAAATAATATTACATTACATGTAGAAAGCAAATTTTGTGTATTCATATGTAGATGGACATTCATGCTATGTTCATACCGGGTTTATTGTGAATAACACTGCAATGAATATGGGAGTACATATATCCCTTTAAGATACTGATTTCAATTATTTTGGATATATGCCTAGAAGTTGAATTACTAAGTTGTTTGTAGTTCTATTTGTAATTTTTTGACAAAGTAGCATGCTGTTTTTCATAGTGGGTGTACTCATACTACATCCTTACCCACATAATACAAGGGTTCAGATTTCTCCATATCCTCCCTAAAAGTTATCTTTTTGCTTTTTGATAATATCCACTCTAATACATGTATGGTTATGGCTTTGATCTGCATTTTGCTTTTGGCTAATAATGTTGAGTGCCCTTTATTATGCCTGGTAACCGTTCATATGTCTGTCTTCTTTGGAGAAATTTCATTTCAGGTTATTTGCCTATTTTTAATTTAGTTTACCATATGTTGTTTTTTACTAATGAGTTGTTGGAAGGTATTGTATGATTTGGATGTTAATCTCTTACTTATGGTGTACAATACTTTAAAAAACTATATGATAAGATGTTTATATGTGGTCATTTTATCAGCAGGAAATTTCTGTACAATACTATTGACCTAAGGGATTAATTCAGAAGTTTAGAGATATTCAGTGTACATTTTAATTATGCTGTTTATTATTTGTTCCTATTGAATTACTAAAATTTACTCATAAAATTATAACATATTTACACATTCTTTAAAAGAACATTTCTTTTAGTGAATATATAATTTGCAGTAAGAAATACATTATTAGATTCTATTTCCAATTTTACATAAGTTGTTTTACACTTGCTGAATGTTGAGAGTGTTAGTCAAAGGTTACTTCTCACTATGCTTTAAATCATAGTCTACATCTCCCTTTATTTTTTCAAAGACCTCAACATTCCCTAACCAAACAGTACAGTGGGGTTCCTAGCTAATTGGCACCCTGTAATTCCATGATTACAAGATTTTTATACCATTGTATCTAGTGACAATATTATGCAGTACACTGAAAAGTTTGGAAGTCAGTCCAACAGATATTCAGATAATAGACAGGAACACATCTGAGGAATTCTTTTAAGGTAGTTAGATTTGAACGAGACTCTTTGAAGTTTATTTTCTGTTGTTGTTGTTCTTGAAATGATCTTTGTAAGAATAAACCTTTGCTGCTTAAGAGCATTATCTATGAAAAGGTACCAAAAGCTCCCTATGATTATTATGTTTCTTGACTATCATACTTTGATTACATTGGTGAACATACCATAATGTGTCTTTTAATGTGATTTCCTGGTGTTCTTTATTCTTGGAAAATATTTTGTAATGGAAGTGTTTGTATTTTCTGTTCGTATAAATATAAAAGTTATAATGGCTTTTGGTTGTTATTGACTGGCAGGATTTATTTAACAGTTTCATTTGTTAAAATGTTGAGGTTCAATAAATGTTTTCTGTGATAATATATCTCCAGAGATCTCCATGTAGTAAACCTAATATGCTTATAGGGGAATTTTCCATAGGAGATGAATGAAGACAAGGGTACTGTAATGCTTTTTAAAAGTTTTATTGAACTAAAAATTTTATAGTCAATTTCAAATGTTTTATAATAAATGTAATAAATTAATATAAAACTAAGCAAAAGGAACACCTGAAAATCCTAGAGATCCATAATTGATATAAAATTTTTGGTTTTTATTTCCTTCAAAGATATATCTAAAAATAATTCTCTAATAAACTATTTATTACCTATAATATTTATTTTAAAAGTAGTAAAATGTTTTGGGATCCTCCTAAATTCCAATTTATAGGAATATTGTATGTCACTTCAGGATGAATACAGAGTGCTTCACTACTAGAATATTATTTAAATAAAAAAAAATTGTATCTCAAACACAACAAATATTCCATAATAGACAATATGTTGGCCGGTTGCGAGAAAGGAATATACACACAACATAAATATATATGATTTGGGCTGGCGCTGTGGCTCACTTGGCTAATCCTCCACCTGTGATGCTGGCACCCCGGGCTCTATTCCCAGTTGGGGTTCTGGGTACTAGTCCCGGTTGCTCCTCTTCCAGTCCAGCTCTCTGCTGGGGCCCGGGAGGGCAGAGGAGGATGGCCCAAGTGCTTGGGTCCCTGCACCCGAATGGGAGACCAGGAGGAAGTACCCAGCTCCTGGCTTCGGCCATTAGGGGAGTGAACCAACAGAAGGAAGACCTTTCTCTCTGTCTCTCTCTCACTGTCTATAACTCTCTCTCTGTCTCTCTCACTGTCTAACTCTGCCTGGCAAAAAAAATTAAAAAAAAAAAACTACATAGTTCAGGACATAAAGAGTTGCTAACACCAAAAGAAATATGAGTCGACCTGCATGAATCAAACAAAAAGGGCTGAACCCAAAGTTAATCTCAGGTGTAGGCCTACACATCCATGACTTGTTCATTATTCTATATGTCCCCCAAAATTTATATATATGATTTTATATGATAACATGGAGATGTTAATCAAATTATTTTACCAACCAAAAAACCTGATAGCAAGAAATGGAATAGACTTGTCCAGTAGCTGAAGACTGTGACCACAAATTTCACAAAAAGCTGTTATTGTGTCCTGCTCCCTGGAAATGAATGTAAATATATTACTCATAAAGCTGTCAAATCTTGATTTATTTATATTCTATTTATTCACCATAATCATCTAAGCTTCTATACAATGATTTTTAATAGTATACTTTAGAACCCACTTTGTTAGGATAAAGGGATGATAGTAAGAAGTACAAGATATTTTATATACAACAAATATTTTAAACAGCTTTATTCCAGTACAGTTGAAATATCATTAAATTAACCTGTTTAAAGTGTACAATTTGGGGCAGATGTTTGGACTATTGATGAAAATACTGCATAAGTTGTCTGCATCCCATATCACATTGTCTTGGTTCGATTCCCTACTCTGACACCCAGTTCAAACTTCCTGCTAATGCAGACTAAAGTAGCATCTTAGGCACTGTGCAAAATACCTGCCTTGTGGTAAAAGTAACTTTCTATTGCTGCTTTCAAGATTTCTTCTTTGTATCTTGGCATTTTCTCTATGATATTTGAATGTGGCAATGGTCTGCTTGGGTTTTTCAATTGTGGAGTTCAGTAAACTTCTTGAATGTGTGTGTACGTATGTGTGTGTGTGTATACATATATACATATATATTACTGTATCCTTAAAAACTGGAACTCTCTAGCCATGATTTCCTCGATGATTTTATTCTATTCTCATACTTTCATTTTGGTGTTCCCATTAGGTGTATAGTGATGAAGTTAAAACTGTGCCATATTTCTCTGAAACATTGTTCTATCCTCTTCATTCTTTTTCTCTGTTTTCATATTGAATAATCTTCATTTATATGTGGTCATCTTCATTTTCTTTTTTTAACTTTTATTTAATAAATATTAATTTCCAAAGTACAACTTTTGGATTGCAGTGGATTTTTCCTCCTGTAACCTCCCTCCCATCTGCAACCATCCCATGTTCCATTTCTTCTCCCATTCCATAAATATCAAATTTCATTTTCAATTATCTTTATATGCAGAATATCAATTTAGTATATATTAAGTAAAGATTTCAACAGTTTGCACCCACACAGAAACACAAAGTATAAAGTACTGTTTGAGTACAAGTTATACTGTTAATTCACATAGTACAACACATCAAGGACAGAGATCCTACATGGGGAGTAGGTGCAAAGTGACTCCTGTTGTTGATTTAACAATTGACACTCTCATTTATGGTCTCAGTAATCACCCGAGGCTCTTGTCATGAGTTGCCAAGGCTATGGAAGCCTTTTGAGTTCACCGACTTCAATCTTATTTGGACAAGACCATAGTCAAAGTGGAAGTTCTCCCCTCCCTTCAGAGAAAGATACCTCCTTCTTTGATGGACCGTTCTTTCCACTGGGATCTCACTCACAGAGATTTTATTTAGGTCTTCTTTTGCCAGAATGTCTTGACTGTCCATACATAAAATACATTCAGGGTCTCTTCAGCCAGATCTGAATGCCTTAAGGGCTGATTCTGAGACCAGAGTGCTGTTTAGGACATCTGCCATTCTATGAGTCTTCTGTGTATCCCGCTTCTCATGTTGGATTGTTTTCTCCCTTTTTTATTCTGTTAGTTAGCATTAGCAGAGACTAGTCTTGTTTCTGTGATCCCTTTGACTCTTAATCCTGTCATTATGATCAATTATGAACTGAAACTGATCACTTACTAGTGAGATGACATTGGTACATGCCACCTTGATGGGATTGAATTGGAATCCACTGGCATGTTTCTAATTCTACCATTAGGGATAAGTTGATTGAGCATGTGCCAAACTGTACATCTCCCTCTCTTATTCCCATTCTTATATTTACAGGGATCACTTTTCAGTTAAATTTAAACAGCTAAGAACAATTTTGTGTTAATTACAGAGTTCAACCAATAGTATTAAGTAGGACAAAAAATACTAAAATGAATAAGTAGTAAGTTGTTCCATGACAGTGAGGACAAGGTCTGATCAAGTCATTATTTCTCATAGTGTCCATTTCACTTCAACAGGTTTCCTTGTTGGTGCTCTGTTAGTTGTCACCAATCAGGGAGAACAAATGATATTTGTCCCTTTGGAATTGGCTTAATTCAATCAGAATGTGTTCCAGATTCCTTGATTTTGTTGCAAATGACCAGATTTCATTATTTTTTACTACTGTATAGTATTCTATAGAGTACATATTCCATAACTTCTTTATCTAGTCTACTGCTGATGGGCATTTAGGTTGAATCCATGTCTTAGCTATTGTGAATTGAGCTGCAATAAACATTGAGGTGTAGACAGCTTTTTTGTTTTCCAATTTAATTTCCTTTGGGTAAATTCCAAAGAGTGGGATGGCTGGGTAGAATAGTGGGGTTATATTCAGGTTTCTGAGGAATCTCCAGACTGACCTCCACAGTAGCTTTACCAGTTTGCATTCCCACCAACAGTGGGTTAGTGTCCCTTTTCCCCCACATCCTCGCCAGCATCTGTTGTTGGTATATTTCTGTATGTGACCCATTCTACCAAGGGTGAGGTGAAACCTCATTGTGGTTTTGATTTGAATTTCCCTGATTACTAGGGATCCTGAACATTTTTTCATGTGCCTGTTGGCCATTTGGATTTCCTCTTTTGAAAAATGTCTATTGAGGTCGTTGGCCCATCTCCTCTGTAGGTTGTTTGTTTTGTTGTTGTGGCGTTTCTTGATCTCTTGGTAGATTCTGGTTATTAATCCTTTATCTGTAGCATAGTTTGCAAATATTTTTCCCATTGTTTTTGGTTGCCTCTTCACTTTCTTGACAATTTCTTTTGCAGTATAGAAACCTCTCAATTTGATGTAATCCCAATTGTTTATTTTGGCGTTAACTTCCTGTGCCTCTGGGGTCTTTTCCAAGAAGCCTTTGCCTGTGCCTACATTTGCAGGCTTTCTCCAATGTTCTCTAATAATTTGATGGTGGCAGGTCATAGATTTAGATCTGTAATCCATGTTGAGTTGATTTTTGTGTAAGGTATAAAGTAGGAGTCTTGCTTCCTGCATCCGCATGTGGAAATCCAGTTTTCCCAACACCATTGGTTGAATACACTGTCCTTGCTCCAGGAATTGATTTTAGATCCTTGATCAAATATAAGTTGGCTATAGAGGTTTGGATTAATTTCTGGCATTTTTATTGTGTTCCATTGGTCTGTCAATCTGTTTCTGTACCATACTTTTTTGTTTATAACTTCCCTGTAGTATGTCCTGAAATCTGGTGTTGAGATGCCTCCCGCTTTGTTTTTGTTGTACAGGATTGCTTTAGCTATTTGAGGTCTCCTTTGCCTCTGTATAAATTTCAGCATCATTTTTTCCAGATCTGAGAAGAATGTCTTTGGTATGTTGTTTGGTATCACATTGAATATATAAATTGCTTTTGGGAAAATGGACATTTTGGTGATAGTGATTCTGCTAATCCATGAGCATGGAAGATTTTTCCATTTTTGGTATCCTCTTCTATTTCTTTCTTTAAGATTTTGTAATTCTCATCATAGAGATCTTTAACGTCCTTGGTTAGGTTTGTTTCAGGGTATTTGATTGTTTTGTGGCTATTGTGAATGGGATTGATCTTAGAAGTTCTTTCCCAGCAGTGGCATTGCCTGTGTATACAATGGTTGTTGATTTTTGTGCATTGATTTTATATCCTGCTACTTTGCCAAACTCTTCTATGAGTTCCAATAGTCTCTTAGTAGAGTTCTCTGGATCCCCTTAATAAATAATATCATCTACAAAGAGGGATAGTTTGACTTCTTCCTTCCCAATTTGTATCCCTTTAATTTCTTTTTCTTTCCTAATGGCTCTGGCTAAAACTTCCAGAACCATATTGAATGTCAGTGGTGAGAGTGGGCATCCCTGTCTGGTACCAGATCACAGTGGAAATGCTTCCAACTTTTCCCCATTCAATAGGATGTTGGCCGTGGGTTTTTCATAAATTGCTTTGATTATATTGAGGAATGTTCCTTCTATACCCAATTTGCTTAGAGTTTGCATCATATAAGGGTGTTATAGTTTATCAAATGCTTTCTCTGCATCTATTGAGATAATCATATGGTTTTTCTTCTGCAGTTTGTTAATGTGGTGCATCACATTGATTGATTTGGGCACATTGAACCAGGGATACCATACCGGGGATAAATCCCACTTGGTCTGGGTGGATGATTTTTCTGATGTGTTGTTGTATTCTATTGGTGAGAATTTTATTGAGGATTTTTGCGTCTTTGTTCATCAGGGAAATTGGTCTATAATTTTCTTTCAGTGATGCATCTTTTTCAGCTTTGCCAATTAAGGTAATGCTGACTTCATTAATAGAGTTTGGATGATTCCCCCTTTTTCGATTGTTCTGAATAGGTTGATAAGAATTGGAGTGAGTTCTTCTTTAAATGTCTGTTAGAAATGAGTAGTGAATCCATCTGGTCCTAGGCTTTTCTTTGTTGGGACAGACTCTATTACTGATTCAATTTCTGTTTCAGTATGGGTCTGTTAAGGTTTTCTATGTCTTCATTGTTCAATTTAGGTAGGTTGTATATGTGGAGGAATCTATCCATTTCTGATAGATTTTCCTGTTTGCTGGCATAAAAATCCTTGTAGTAATTTCTGATGAATATTTTTTATTTCTGGGTTATCTGTTGTTACATTCACTTTTTCATCTCTGATTTTATGGATTTGGGTCTTTTCTTTTCTAGTTAGTTGGGCCAATGGGGTGTCAATTTTGTTTATTTTTTCATAGAACCAGCTCTTTGTTTTGCTAATCTTTTGTAATTTTTTGGATTCAATCCTGTTGATTTCTTCTCTAATTTTAATTATTTCTCTTCTACCAGATTTGGGTCTGGTTTGCTGCAGTTTTTCTAGATCATTTAGATACACTGAAAGCTCTTTTTTTGTTGCGTTTCCAATTTATTAATATAGGTACCTATTGCTATAAACTTTCCTCTTAGCACTGCTTTTGCTGTATCCCATAAGTTTTGATATGTTGTGCTGTTATCCTCATTTACTTCCAGAAAGTTTTTGATTTCTCTTTCAATTTCTTCTATGACCCAGTTTTCACTCAGGGCATGTTGTTTAGTCTCCATGTGCTTGCATATGCTCTAGGGATTCCTGAGTTGCTAATTTCCAGCTTCATTCCGCTGTGGTCTGAGAAGCTGCATGGTATGATTCTAATTCTTTTGAATTTGCTGAAACTTGCTTTAGGGCCTAGTATGTGTAGGTTCCATGTACTGCTGAGAAAAATATGTATTCTTTAACTGCAGGATGAAAAGTTCTGTAGATATCTGTTAGATTCTTTTGGGCTACAGTGTCGATTAAAATGCTGTTTCCTTGTTTATCTTCTGTGAGGCTTATCTGTCTAATACTGAAAGTGGAGTATTAAATTCCCCCAATGCTACTGTATTGGAGTCTAAGTCTCCCCTTAAGTACCTTAACATATTTCTAAATAAAACCGTGCCCTGTAATTAGATGCATATACATTTATAATAGTTACATCTTCCTGTTGAATTGATCCCTCAATCATTATATAGTGCCCCTCTTTTCTCTTAACAGTTTTTGTGTTAAAGTTTATTTTGTCTGATATTTCTATGGGGGTGCAAACGACTGAAATCTTTACTTAATGTACACTAAACTGATCTTCTGTTAAAAAAAAAAAAAAAAAGAAAGAAATTTTCAATTCCCAACTTGACTCTCACTGGGATTAAACATGACAATAGGTCTGATCTGATTTCATCATCATTTTAAAAAAATCATCTATTATTTTTCACTTTATGTTTCTGTGTGGGAGCAAACTGTTGAAATACTTACTTAAGGTATACTAAGCTGATCTTCTGTATATTAAGATAATCGAAAATGAATCTTGATGTGAATGGAAGGGGAGAGGGAGTGGGAAAGGGGAGGGTTGTTGGTGGGAGGGACGGTATGTGGGGGGGAGCCATTGTAACCCATGAGTCGTACTTTGGAAATTTATATTCATTAAATAAAAGATAAAAAAAAAAAAAAAAAAAAAAAAAAAAAAAAAAGATGGCTACACCAGTTTTTTTTTTTTTTTTTTTTTTTTTTTTTTTTTTTTTTTTGGTTTCTGTTGGCATAGAATATCTTTTTCCAACCTTTCACTTTCAGTCTGCATGCATCTTTGTTGGAAAGATGTGTTTCTTGTAAGCAGCAAATAGATGTTTTTTTTTTTTTAATCCATTCAGCCAGTCTGTGACTTTTAACTTAAGAGTTGACGCCATTAACATCCAATGTGACTATTGATAAGTAGTGTCTTTGCCCTGCCATTTCTCCAAAGATATTTCTAATATATGCATTGAACTTCTTGTGATCTTTTACTTGGAGGTTTTCTTCCTTTATCTTCTTTTGTACTGATGGCTATGTTTCTGTGTTTCCATATATAACACATATTTAAGCATCTTTTGCAGGGCTGGACAAGTGGCGACAAATTCTTTCAATTTCTGTTTGGTATGAAAGGTCTTTATTTCACCTTCATTCACAAATGAGAGCTTTGCAGGATGTAATATTCTGGGCTGGCAGTTTTTCTCTCTTAGCACCTGGGCTATGTCTCACCATTCCCTTCTAGCCTGTACAGTTTCTGATGAGAAGTCTGCTGTGAGTCTATTTGGAGATTCTCTGAGAGTAATCTGACATTTCTCTCTTGCATATTTTAGAAAATTTACATCATGTTTCACTGTTGTGAGTTTGGTTACAACGTGTCATGGTGAGGATCTCTTTTGGTCATGTTTATTGGGGGTTCTATGTGCTTCCTGTACTTGGATGTCTCTTTCCTTCTCCTAACCTGGGAAGTTTTCTGCTAGTATCTCACTAAAACAGCCTTCTAATGCTTTCTCTCTTTCCATGCCTTCAGGAATTCCTGGAACCCGAGTGTTGGGTTTTTTAGTAGTATCCTGTTGATTCCCAACAATATTTTTTAGATTTCTAATTTCCTCTTCCTTTCTTTGGTTTGACTGTATACTTTCCTGTGCTCTGTCTTCTAAGTCTGATATTCTCTCTTCTATCTCACTGATTCTGTTTTTAAGGCTCTCAAATGTGTTTTTCATTTGTTCTGTTGAATTCTTCATTTCTTTTTGATTTATCTTCACTATCACAGTTTCATGTTCTACTAGTGGCTTAATTTCATTTTGATTCCTCGTTAATATTTCATTTTTACGAGAGAGATTTTCTTTCCTATCCAGTATGGATTTCTGTAGTACATGCACTGGTTTTTGATAACTTCTAAATGTTCTTATAAATTTTTAAAAGTCTGTATCTTGCATTTCTTCTGTCTCATCATCTTTATAATCTTGTATTGGAGTGTCATGTTCATTTGGGAGTGTCATGTTGTGTTCCTTGTTCTTGTTTCCTTGGTTTCTGCATTTGTTGTTTGGCATTGTAGAGATATTCTTTGGTTTCTTCTTCTTTTTTTTTTTCCTCACTGTGGTAGCTTTTCTCATTATACTATGACTCTAGATTAAGTGGTCTGTCTCCTTTTGGTGAATCTCTAGAGGCTTGTGGTGGGTGTGGCCAGAAAGCTCTGCTTAGTTCTTCAGGGTTAAGGTTCTGCCAAAAGTGACACACCCAGGTTTGGCGTGGTAAATCTTCTCTCTCTGTATTTTCCTTATTCATAAGGGAAGTAATTTCACTCATGTGAGCTCTTCTCCTTGATGGCATTCAGTGCCTGAGCGCTTTCCCCTGTGGGTAAAATTTCTGTGTGCTCTGTCCCAAGGACCATGCAATGGATCTGTGCAGTCCTCAGTGTTCCCTGATTTTGTTTTGCAAGTTCTAATCAATTCTTAAGCCCTGTGTAGTAATTTTTTAGTTTGGTTATTTCAGTTTTGAAGTCCAGTATTTCAATATGCTTTTTTAAATAATTTCAATTTCTTTATTGGTTTCCTCTATTTTATGAGACATTATCATTTTTATTTACATTGCTTTTTAACCATTATTTTCTTAAGTTTGTTTAACAGGTTTCTTGGATACTCCTCAGGAGTCTCAGCCTTGGGCAAATACACAGTCACCTTGTAATTACATGGTTGATCAAGTCTTTCTTTGACTATGTCTTCCCCTGATCTCTGTATAATCTATTTTATTTGGTATCAAACCCAGCTATTAATCTTCCCTAATTTTCCTCTGGTTTTCCCTATATTTTCAACAGTTCCCCAGATCACGCATTACTTTAGAGACAAATCAGTCATGCTTAAAATTTTTATTTATTGTTCAATTTTTTTATTGTTTTAACTGTTTTATTTAGTTAATAATGTATATATTTAATATATGCAATGCAGTTTTTGATATATGTTGACAAAATATTGATGATAGTGTTTGAGAGCCATCTTTGAGTATTTCTTTAACACCTGGAGTGTTCCCGTTAGCTGGTTCTCTTTGGTGTACCAATTGTGTCTTAAGAGAAGCTATTTCTTCAAATGGTTATACTTGAACTTTCTCGTACTCTGTTCAAATGAAGTCACTTCTTTTGGAGAGACCTTGAGCTTTCTTGTGAAAGCTTGGAAATATCAGAAAATCTCGGAAATATCTCAACATGTTATACATAGAAATGGTCATGTTTGCTTCTGGTTTCTTGTATGTCTTTTTGTGTAGTACATAGCCTATGTCAGAATAGGGGAGGACATGATTACAAACTTAGTATTCTGTTTTTAAGATTTTATTTATTTATTTGAGAGGCAGAGTTACAGACAGTGTGAGAGAAAGACAAAAAGAAAGGTCTTCTATCCACTGGTTCACTCCCCAAATGGTCACAGTGACCAGAGCTGAGCTGATCCAAAGCCAGGAGCCAGGAGCTTCCTCTGGGTCTCCCAAATGGGTGCAGGGGCCCAAGGACTTGGACCATCTTCCACTGCTTTCCCAGGCCATAGCAGAGAGCTGGGATCAGAAGAGGAGAAACTAGGACTAGAACGAGTGCACATATGGGATGCTGGAGCCACAGGCGGATGATTAGCCTACTGTACTTCAGTGCTGGCCCCCAAACTTGGTATTCTTAGACTGTCGTGACCTGCCATAGGTTTTGTATTTTAAGAGTGACAGCTGGTCGAAGAAGAAAACCCATGACCCTTAGGCTGCATTCACCAGGAATTTCACATATTCTATTCAATATGGAGGGTATTTGAAATGTTGGTAGCTTGTCCTGCATAATGAAATACAGAACTATGACTGAGTACTATGAATATAAGTAGCTCCTTATTAGTCATACCATTTAGCATTGCCTCCATTAAATTGAACTGGGGAATGGGAAAAGGTAAAAATATATCACTGTTGCAGTGCCACAGGCTGTACCTGATCTGATAGAACTTTAGTATATTTTGATTGAATTAATGGCTATTTGTTTACATATGAGATTTTTTCCCATAAGTTTTACTTGTTTTGCTATGATTTGGTTCAACAGTGCTCCTTACAGTGGCATCACAAAGATATAACTCAAGATAACTTAATTTTAAATTATTAGCTATATTAACTCACACAATTTTTAGTCTAACAAGTACCATGGTATGCTGTTGGTGTAATTCATTCCACATCTGAAGGACTGAAAACCATGGGAGCAATAATTCCTGTTTTGAATATCATGGCTTATTGACCAGGAGCACTGATGTTTGAGGGCAGGAGAAGATGGATTTCCAGACTCAATGAAAGAGGATATTTACTCTGCCTCCACTTTTTTTCCTATTCAGGCTTTAACACATTGGAATGATGGAGATTATGATGGTTACTCAATCTACTGATTCAAGTTTGAAACTTCCAAAAACACCCTACACATACAATATAGTGTTTTTGAAATTAAAATATATGTATTTATTTGTGTGACTGTGTGACTATGTGACTGTGTGTGTATGTGTGTGTGTGTGTGAGAGAGAGAGAGAGAGAGAGAGAGAGAGATACTATCCTTTGATTTACTCCTCAAATCCTGAAATACCCACAATGGCTGAGGTATGCCAGAACCAATGCCAGGAGTTATAAACTCAATCCAGGTCTCCCACATGAGTGGTAGGAAACAAATGCTTGAGCCATCACACTGCCTCTCAGAGTTTTCATTATGACAAAACCAGAATCAGGAGTTGCTGGTGGGTATTGAACCCAGGTGCTCCAATATTGGAAATGAGCATCTTGACTAGTATCATAACCATTAGATTATATTCCTGCCCTCAGAAATAATGTTATATCAGCTATCCAGTTATCCTTTAGTCTAGTCAAATTGGAGCATAAAATTAATCATCACATCAAACTTTAAAACTTTTATGTCACCCTTAGTAACTGTAGTATTTTATAGATCACTGTGCATGTAGATATAGAACTACAATTCTTTAGAACGTTTATATTATTAGTTTCTCAATATGAATATTCCCATTACTTTCTTTGGGAAAATCGAAGAATAAAATAACCAGAGCTCCATCATTTTATGATGTTATTATATAAACCCAAAGGCAAAATTGAGTGTCTAATATATGCAATTCTCAGCACTGTTTAGTGAAATCTAGAGGTGTAAATTATTTCAGCTGTTAAAGAGCTTTCAGTTCAGGGGATGGGGGAGAAATGTACTCTCTGGGGTGGGTAGCTGCCTCCATATTCATGATGGTTCCTTTCATATATCCTAATGATTTCACCCATTATATAACACTTCAGGACATTCATTTACTCTTCCTTGGGGAATTAGATAAGATGGGAATGAATGAAATATTTGTGAAGAATGAGTTGTAAATCCTTAGTCCAATTTCTTCCTCTTCTGCTTCTCTCTTTGTATCTTTGTATCTTAAATGCCAAATTAGAATATTTAGTTTAGAATATTATTAGTAGAGCTGAGACTGAAACCAGGCATTCCAAAATGTGTTGTGGACATCCAAAGCAACATCTTAACCCCTGTGTGAAATGTCTGCCCCTACAATCATTCTTTATTTGCTCAATGCAACTGGATTATAATCTGTTACTAGTCAAATATTCCTCTCATACATACAAAATCATCTAATACCTATGGTAGTAATTACATAAATATCTGTGAAAGATAGAATGTAGTGTCTAATTGTGGCAATATGCAACTATTATGTTGTTTGACTTACTGAGGTAAACTTAAAGATGTCACTGGACATTCTATCTTGCAGAATCACCCAACATGAACCAAGAAATGGTTGACATTTCAACTGCATTATAGTATCTAAAAAATAGACAAAGTTTACCCTATTCCATATTTTAAAATTTCTGCGTGACAGTTTTGTCTACTCTCTTCAAAGAAAAAATGATAAAATAGAGAATTATTCATTTCTTTTTTTTAAAGCCATGAAAGGAAACATTGTCCTCAAAGAGGAGCCACAATTTGATATATCAACTTTATGGAAAGAAACATTACCATTGCAGGGTGACATACTTGTTAGAAATATTCATAAATGGAAAAGAAATTTTGGTGAGGCTTTGGATTCTTGTTTTACATCCCACATTATACTAGCCCATCCTTGTGTGCTACTTCAGAAAGGAAGTAGAATACGCAGCTATTTATCATTTAGGCTGCAAATACGTTGCACTTTAGACTTTTTTTAAACTTTTATTTAATGAATATAAATTTCCAAAGTACGACTTATGGATTACAATGGCTTCCCCCCATATCGTCCCTCCCACCCACAACCCTCCCCTTTCCCACTCCCTCTCCCCTTCCATTCACATCAAGATTCATTTTCGATTATCTTAATATACAGAAGATCAGCTTAGTATACATTAAGAAAGGATTTCAACAGTTTGCTCCCACACAGAAACATAAAGTGAAAAATAATAGATGATTTTTTTTTTAATGATGATGAAATCAGAGCAGACCTATTGTCATGTTTAATCCCAGTGAGAGTCAAGTTGGGAGTTGATAATTTTTTTTTTTTTTACAGAGGATCAGTTTAGTATGCATTAAGTAAAGATTTCAACAGTTTGCACCCCCATAGAAACACAAAGTGAAATATATTGTTTGAGTACTCATTATAGCATGAAATCTCAATGCACAGCACATTAAGGACAGAAATCCTACATGAGGAGTAAGTGCACAGTGACTCCTGTTGTTGACTTTACCAATTGACACTCCTGTCTATGGCATCAGTAATCTCCCTATGCTCCAGTCATGAGTTTCCAAGGCTATGGAAGCCCTCTGAGTTCTCCGATTCTTATCTTGTTTAGACAAGGTCATAGTCAAAGTGGAGGTTCTCTCCTCCCTTCAGAGAAAGGTACCTCCTTCTTTGATGACCTGTTCTTTCCACTGGGATCTCACTCACAGAGATCTTTTGCCAGAGTGTCTTGGCTTTCCATGCCTGAAATACTCTCATGGGCTTTTCAGCCAGATCCGAATGCCTTTAGGGCTGATTCTGAGGCCAGAGTGCTATTTAGGACATCTGCCATTCTATGAGTCTGCTGAGTATCTCACTTCCCATGTTGGATCACTCTCCCCTTTATTTATTCTATCGGTTAATGTTAGCAGGTACTAGACATGTTTATGTGCTCCCTTTGACTCTTAGTCCTTTCATTATGATCAATTGTGAACTGAAATTGATCACTTGGAATAGTGAGATGGCATTGGTACATGCCACCTTGATGGGATTGAATTGGAATCCCCTGGTATGTTTCTAACTCTACCATTTGGGGCAAGTCAGCTTGAGCATGTCCCAAATTATACATCTCTTCCCTCTCTTATTCCCACTCTTATGTTTAACAGGGATCACATTTCAGTTAATTTTCAACACTTAAGAATAACTGTGTATTAATTACAGAATTAAACCAGTCATATTAAGTAGAACAGACAAAAAAACTACTAAGAGGGATAATGTATTAAGTTGTTCATTAACAGTCAGGGCTATGCTGATCAAGTCACCGTTTCCCATAGTGTCCATTTCACTTCAACAGGTTTCCTTTTTGGAGTTCAGTCAGTTGTCACCGATCAGGGAGAACATATGGTATTTGTCCCTTTGGGACTGGCTTATTTCACTCAGCATGATGTGCACTTTAGACTTTTAAAGAGGTAGGTTGTGCCTGAGTTTTGTATAACTAACAAGAATGCGATATTACTGCTGTGTTCTTCTATTATTAAATCACATTAGCTAAAACACTCATTTTTTAATAGTTTAAAGTTTACTACCAGTTAGTGGACCAATAACCCTACAGAATATTCTCTTTATAAACTTAAATTGCAGAAGAATCATTCTATTTTTTAATTCAATAGATTCTTGTACTTTGGAATAGGAATATGTGCTTGACATATTCAAATAAATTATCACATTTTGAATTTAGGACACATAGAAAACTGAAAACTTCAAGCTATAACAAATTCTTTATACTACAGAAACTAGAAAAAATAAGTATAAATGAAAAAAATACTTCATTAAATAAATGTGTTTTCTATGTGTGACTTAAATATTTTTCTTATTGCATAGCCTGTGTCATTTTGGATTACTTAGCATCACTTGGTGTTGTGATCTGACTTTATGTTCCCCCAAATTCATATATTGAAGCTCCATCCTCCCAGTACCTCAGCATATGCCATGTTCAGATAGAGCATATAAAGAGGAAATAAGCTTGAATGAAATCATGTTGGAGAGCCATAATCCAAATGACCAGTGTCTTTATAAGTAACAGGAACTTGGACAGAGATTGGAGAAATGCATGTACACAGAGAAAAGAATGTGTGAGTAATCAATAAGATAGTAAACATCTGAGACACTGGAAGCTTCATAAAAAAAAAAAAACAAACCTTTTGAGAACTTGATCTTGATTTTCTATCCTACAGAATTGATAACATAAATTTCTGGGCTTTAGGATTTCAATTTGTGGTATTTTGATACTGCGGCCATAGAAAACTAATGCAGTAATCTATGAGAAAACCATCCCAATGATTAGATTTCTGTAGGTTGTGACTTACACAAATAATTGACAAATGAATAATATCTAATAGAAGTAGTTGATAACTGGATATTGATAAAAAATATGTGAATGTGAAATCAGCAAGAGGCATACTAGGAATCTTTTGGCTTAATTCACCCAGTGTACCACCATATCAGTGCCTAATTTTACTCTTTTTCATTAGGTAGCCATTTATCTCACCATCAATTTGTTTAAAAAAATGGTTCTTTCCCCCTTTAAATGATCTTGTCAGACTTGTTGAATATCAACTGATTATATGTGCATTATTTCTCAAATTCCTAATCTATCCTTTTCTCTTATATATTTGCCCTAATGATATCACCTTGGGATGATTTTAATAACTTCAGCTTTGTAGTAAGTTTCAAAATTGGAAAATATGAATTTTTCAACATTATTCATCTATGTGAAGATTATTTTGGCTATCCCAAGGGTATTTGAAGATTCATTATAGGAATTTTGATAAGTATTATCTTGAATGTGTAGACCATTTTGGGTAGTATTAACATATTAACTATGTTATATCTTCCTATCCATGAATGTGAGATAATTTCCCTTTATTTACATATTTTAAAATTTACTTCAGCAATATTTTTAGAGCTCACTGTTCACTTTTTTTTTACCTATTTGATTATATTTATTGCTATATATTTTATTCTTTTGATGCTATTGTATGTGAAACTGTTTTCTTAATTTCCTTTTGAGCTTGTTAATTATTAGTATAAAGAAATGAAACCAATTTCTGTTGATGTTTATATTCTCCAACTTTGCAATATTTATTCTGTTGTCATTCTTATATCAAGAGATGTAATTGACATGTTGTTTTACAAAGAAGAGGAGGCAATAAAAAAGACAAAAAGTGATTATTCAAAATATTATGAGATATGGCTAGAGATATATATATTGGCTCCAAATCAAGTGGAATTATTAAATTGAGTGAAAGAGCAGATGATTTATGTGGCTAGAACAATGTACATTTGAATATTTGTTCTGATGCTATTTATTTATACTAATTTCCTATATAATTGTATTTATATAGATTATCATTTTTCCTAACATTTTAATTTAATTTTTATTATGAGGTTCTAGGTAAATGGTTTCCCCTTTGACTTTTCTGTTTTGTGCAAATTATTTCCCATCAGCACTTGTTTCAGTAGTTTGCATTCAACACAAATTCATGTACTTGAGGAAAAATAATGAATAAAATATTGGTAGTTCTTTTGGCACCATAAGGCTGGAATTTTCACACTACTCAAAGTGCACCTTATGTCCTCTTTAACCTTCTCCATCTTTCCTTTTACATTTCTTATATCTTTTTCACAAAGCTGATGGAAGATAGACATATAGTACATAATCAATTTGAATGTTTTTCCAATACACTACTTTAGGCTTTATTTGTGTCAGCATAAGCCTTCTTATATCTGCTAAGTTTCTTGAGAGCAAGAATAATATCCAAAACTTCTATGATAACTATTAAACTGATAAGAACAGATACTACACTTGATCTTAGCCTAAAGGCTGAGAAGCGATTCTGATAACTATTATATGAGCAGATATAATATATTGACCCTAAAATAGATATTTACGTACAGACCATTGAATAAATAAATTTGATCAATAATACCCAAGAGCTAAGGTGTCATGAATACAGGAGTCTAGTTTTTAGTAAGATGTCTGGTAACAAAAAGAACAAATTTTCTTTATGTATTTTATTGAAGTAACATTCCAAAGCAAGTGCAGTTTATTTAATATAAATTAAACATATTTTGGTTTTTTAATAAACTTTGGCATCACAGTTATCACACAAAGCACAGCTTATTAAGAATTATTAAAAAGAATTATATGGATCACATTGTCAAAGATAAAATTAGAAAGAGGTATTTAATTTATTTTTGTGAAGGCCTGTAAATAAAATAATTCATCAAAAAGTTCTCAAAAGCCGGCGCCGCAGCTCACTAGGCTAATGCTCCGCCTAGCGGCGCCGGCACACCGGGTTCTAGTCCTGGTCGGGGCGCCGGATTCTGTCCCGGTTGTCCCTCTTCCAAGCCAGCTCTCTGCTGTGGCCAAGGAGTGCAGTGGAGGATGGCCCAGGTGCTTGGGCCCTGCACCCCATGGGAGACCAGGAAAAGCACCTGGCTCCTGGCTCCTGCCATCGGATCAGCATGGTGTGCCGGCCGCAGCGCGCCGGCCGCGGCGGCCATTGGAGGGTGAACCAACGGCAAAGGAAGACCTTTCTCTCTGTCTCTCTCTCTCACTGTCCACTCTGCCTGTCAAAAAAAAAAGTTCTCAAAAATGACTGAGAAAACATATTTTACTATGATGTTGATTTAACATAAACTTTGTGTTATAGCTAAATATCTTTATCCATTTTAGTATTTTTTTTGTTCTAGTACCATTGGTTGAACTCTGTAATTAACACACAATTATTCTTAGGTGTTTAAAATTTAACTGAAAAGTGATCCCTGTTAGGATCATAATGTTTGGAAAACATCATGCTGAGTGAAATAAGCCAATCCCAAAAGGATAAGTACCACATGTTCTCCCTGATAGGTGACAACTAACTGAGCACCAAAAAGGAAACCTGTTAAAATGTGTTATAGCTAAATTGTACCCCCCCACACACACATACCTCCAGATTCATATATCACAATTCTAAACCCAGTATGGATTGAATAACATTTATCCAAATGCTTAGAACCAGAAGTAACTGAGATTTTTGGACTTTGTAATATTTACATATAAATGATGAGACATCCTTGGAATGGAACCCAAGTGTAAACACAAAGTATATATATATGTTATTATATATGCCTATATTACATAGCCTGAATATGATTATATATAATAATTTTAGTGCACCTGCACTTTGATAGTGATCCATTATATGAGGTCTTATGTGGAATTTCTAATGTCCTATTGTCATTCAAAAATTTTGGAATTTGGAACATTTAGGATTTCAGATTTATGAATTTGGGATTCTCAAACTGTACCTCAGTAAGTAACTGTGTTTGCTAATAGGACATGTAAAGAGGTAATTAGTGTAAAATGTCATCATATGAGTGAGAACTAATGTGTCTTGTATCATTATAAAATGAGGATATTAAGGCATTGATATACACTGAGAGAAAGCAATGTGAATATACAGGGTAAATCCAAGGAAAGGCTCCAGAAGAAGCCAACCTATTTAGATCTTTTTTTAAAAACTTTTATTTCATGAATATAAATTTCCAAAGTACAGCTTATGGATTACAATGGCTTCCCCCCCATAACGTCCCTCCCACCCGCAACCCTCCCCTTTCCCACTCCCTCTCCCCTTCCACTCACATCAAGATTCATTTTCAATTCTCTTTATATACAGAAGATCAGTTTAGCATACATTAAGTAAAGATTTCAACAGTTTGCTCCCACACAGAAACATAAAGTGAAAAATACTGTTTGAGTACTAGTTATAGCATTAAATCTCAATGTACAGCACACTAAGGACAAAGATCCTCCATGAGGAGTAAGTGCACAGTGACTCCTGTTGTTGACTTAACAAATTGACACTCTTGTTTATGACATCAGTAATCACCCTAGGCTCTTGTCATGAGATGCCAAGGCTATGGAAGCCCCCTGAGTTCACTGACTCTGATCATATTTAGACAAGGCCATTGTCAAAGTGGAAGTTCTCTCCTCGCTTCAGAGAAAGGTATCTCCTTCTTTGATGACCCATTCTTTCCACTGGGATCTCACTCGCAGACATCTTTCATTTAGGTTTTTTTTTTTTTTTCCCCAGAGTGTCTTGGCTTTCCGTGCCTGAAATAGTCTCATGGGCTTTTCAGCCAGATCCGAATGCCTTTAGGGCTGATTCTGAGGCCAGAGTGCTGTTTAGGACATCTGCCATTCTATGGGTCTGCTGTGTATCTCACTTCCCATGTTGGATCGTTCTCTCCCTTTTTTATTCTCTCAGCTGGTATTTGCAGACACTATTCTTGTTTCTGTGATCCCTTTGGTTCTTAGTCCTTTCATTATGATCAATTGTGAACAGAAATTGATCACTGGGACTAGTGAGATGGCATTGGTACATGCCACCTAGATGGGATTGAATTGGAATCCCCTGGTATCTTTTTAACTCTACCGTTTGAGGTAAGTCAGCTTGAGCATGTTCCGAATTGCACATCTCTTCCCTCTCTTATTCCCACTCTTATATTTAACAGCGATCACTTTTCAGTTAAGTTTTAGCACTTAAGAAGAATTGTGTATTGATTACAGTATTCAACCAAAGTATTAAGTAGAACAAACAAACAAAAATACTAAGAGGGATAACATATCAAGTTGCTCATCAACAGTCAGGGTGAGGGCTGATCAAGTCACTGTCTAGATCTTGATATTGGAATTCAATCCTTCAGAAGTAAGAGAAACTAAATCTCTGTTGGCTAAGCTATTATTTTGTTATGGAAATCCTAGAAAATTAATACAATGTACATATGTATATTTGCTTTTTTTGATTTTTTAACTTTTATTTAATGAATATAAATTTCCAAAGTACAGCTTATGGATTATAATGGCTTTCCCCCCCATAACTTCTTTCCCACCTGCAAAACTCCCCTCTCCCACTCACTCTCCCCTTCCATTGACACCAAGATTCATTTTCAATTCTCTTTATATACAGAAGATCAACTTAGCATATATTAAGTAAAGCTTTCAATAGTTTGCACACACACAGAAATACAAACTGAAAAATACTGTTTGAGTACTAGTTACAGCATTAAATCACAATGTACAGCACATTAAGGACAGAGTTCCTACATGAGGAGTAAGTGCACAGTGACTCCTGTTGTTGACTTAACAAATTGACACTCTTGTTTTTGGCATCAGTAATCTCCCTAGGCTCTTGTCATGAGTTGCCAAGGCTATGGAGGCCGTTTGAGTTTGCCAACTCTGTTCATATTTAGACAAGATCATAGTCAAATTGGAAGTTCTCTCCTCCCTTCAGAGAATGGTATCTCCTTCTTTGATGACCTGTTCTTTCCAATGGGATCTCACTCGCAGAGATCTTTCATTTAGGTCATTTCAATTTTTTTGCCAGAGTGTCTTGGCTTTCCATGCCTGAAATACTCTCATGGGCTTTTCAGCCAGATCCGCATTCCTTAAGGGCTGATTCTGAGGCCAGAGTGCTGTTTAGGACATCTGCCATTCTGTGAGCCTGCTGTGTATCTCGCTTCCCATGTTGCATCATTCTCATTCTCTCCCTTTTTAATTCTATCAGTTAGTATTAGCAGACACTAGTCTTGTTTATGTGATCCCTTTGACTGTTAATCCTATCATTATGATCAATTGTGAACTGAAATTGATGACTTGGACTAGTGAGATCGTATTTGTACATGCCACCTTGATGGGATTGAATTGGAATCCCCTGGCACGTTTCTAACTCCACCATTTGGGGCAAGTCCGATTGAGCATGTCCCAAATTAATACACTTTACATATGTATATTTACTTGATCTAAATGGCCATACAAAAAGAAATATTTATTCTGTTAATATAGGAGCAAAAACAATATAGTGGATAATATGGCAGCCCTTGGGACACAATCTGGAACTTTACTACCATATGTCATTATTAATTTAGGTCAGTAGTTCTTAGTACTGGTTGTAAGCATTACTTAGGAACTTTACGAGAAACAAAAACCTTAGCCCCACTCAGAAAGAATTAAATTAGAATATTTAAATATGATATGAACACATTTTTTCAGCTCTACAGTTGAGTCTGGATTTTGATGCATTACTTTAATCTTCCTTAGCCTTAAATTCTCCATGAATTTTAAAACAATAGAATTATTTGAATCCCCTGGTATGTTTCTAACTCTACCGTTTGGGGCAAGTCAGCTTGAGCATGTCATAAAATGCACATCTCTTCCCTCTCTTATTCCCACTCTTATATTAAACAGCGATCGCTTTTCAGTTAAGTTTCAACACTTAAGAACAACTGTGTGTTGATTACAGTATTCAGACAAAGGTATTAAGTAGAACAAACAAAAAAAATGCTAAAAGGGATAAAGTATTAAGTTGTTCATCAACAGTCAGGGCAAGGGCTGATCAAATCACCATTTCTCATAGTGTTCATTTCACTTTAACAGGTTTCCTTTTTGGTGCTCAGTTAGTTGTCACCGATCAGGGAGAATATATGATATTTGTCCCTTTGGGACTGGCTTATTTCACTCAGCATAATGTTTTCCAAATTCCTAACAGGGATCACTTTTCAGTTAAAATTTAAACACCTAAGAATAATTGTGTGTTAATTACAGAGTTCGACCAATAGTACTAGAACAAAAAAAATACTAAAATGGATAAAGGTGGCATGTACCAATGCCTATTCACAATTGATCATCATGATAGGACTAAGAGCCAAAGGGATCACATAAACAAGACTAGTGTCTGCTAATACTAACTGATAGAATTAAAAAGGGAGTAAAATATCCAACATGGGAAGCGAGATACACAGCAGACTCACAGAATGGTAGATGTTCTGAACAGCACTCTGGCCTCAGAATCAGCCCTTAAGGCATGCGGATCCAACTGAAAGCCCATGAGAGTATTTCAGGCATGGAAAGCCAAGACACTCTGGCAAAAAACAATGACCTAAATGAAAGATCTCCGTGAGTGAGATCCCAGTGGAAAGAACAGGTCATCAAAGAAGGAGATACTTTTCTCTGAAGGGAGGAGAGAACTTCCACTCTGACATAATCCTTGTCTAAATATGATCAGAGTCGGTGAACTCAAAAGGCTTCCATAGCCTTGGCAACTCATGACAAGAGCCTAGGGAGATTACTGAGGCCATAAACAAGAGTGTCAATTAGTTAAGTCAACAACAGGAGTCACTGTGCACTTACTCCTCATGTAGGATCTCTGTCCTTAATGTGGTGTACATTGTGATTTAATGCTATAACTAGTACTCAAACAGTATTTTTCACTTGGTGTTTCTATGCTGGTGCAAACTGTTGAAATCTTTACTTAATGTATGCTAAACTGATCTTCTGTGTATAAAGAGAATTGAAAATGAATCTTGATGTGAATGGAAGGAGAGAGGGAGTGGGAAAGGGGAGTGTTGTCGGTGGGAGGGACGTTATGGGGGGGAAGCCATTGTAATCCATAAGCTGTGCTTTGGAAATTTATATTCATTAAATAAAAGTAAAAAAAAATTTTAAAAAATAGAATTATTGTCCAAATGTTTTTTTTGTTGTTGTTGTTGTTGTTGTTCTCAGCTGAAGTCACTGGGCTTTTAAAAAAATTTTTAAAGGCGAAAAATTTCATGTATATTATATATACAGATTTAGGAGCATAGTGATTCTTCTCAACATACCCTACTTACCCTCCCTCTTGCTCATGTTTCAGGTTGTACATTTAGATCTTTGATCCATATTGAGTTGATTTTTGTATATGATATAAGGTAGGACTCATATTTCATACTCCTGCATGTCAAGATCTGATTTTTCCAGCATGATTTGCTGAAGAGGCTGTCTTTTCTCCAGGGATTGATTTTGGCTCCTTTTTCAAAGATTAGTGGGTTGTAAAAGCATGGATTGATTTCTGGGGTCTGTTCTGTTCAGTTGGTTTACATGTGTGTTTTGTGCCAGTACCAGGCTGTTCTGATTATACCTGCCCCATACTATGTGTTGATATCTGGTATTGTGGTGCCTCCAGCTTTGTTTATGTTATTGGAGATTTCTTTAGCTATTGGGGTCCTCTTGTGTTTCTATATGAATTTTAGCATTGTATTTTCTAGATCTGAGAAGAATGTATTTAGCATTTTGATTGGAATCACATTGAATCTGTAAATTGCTTTCCTCAATATGAATACTTACAAGATATTAATTCTTCCAATCCATGAACATGGAAGAGTTTTCCATTTTTTGTGTCTTCTATTCTTTCTTTAATGGTTTATAATTTTCACTGTGGACATCTTTACCTCGCTGAGCAAATTTATTCCAGGCTATTGAAAGTTTTTGTATTATTGTAAATGGGATTGATTTTAGAAGTTTTTTTCAGCCATGGCATTGTGTATGTATACAAAAGCTATTGATTTTTTGTGTGTGTGTTAGCTTTATGTCTTGCAACTCTATTAAGCTCTCTCATGATTTCCAATAGACTCTTAGTGAAATCTTTTAGTTCCCCTTATATATAGGGAATCAGGTTATCTGCAAACAGAGATGATTTGACATCCTCCTTTCCAATTTGTATCACTTTCATTACTTTTTCTTGCCTAATGGCTCTTGCTAAAACTTCCAGAATATATTGAATAGCAGTGGTAACAGTAGACATCTTTATCTGGTTCCAGATTTCAGTGTGAATGCTTCCAAATTTTCCCCATTCAATAAGATGCTGGCCATGAGTTTGTCATTAATTGCCTTGTTTTAATGAATGTTCCTTCTGTACCCGTATTGCTTAAGATTTTCATCATGAAAGTGCTTTATTTTAGCAAATGCTATCACTACATCTATTGAGATAATTATATGGCTTTTATTCTTCAATTTTTTAAGATTTATTTATTTGACAAGCAGAGTTACAGATGGAGGTAGAGACAGAGAGAGAGGTCTTCCATCCGATGGTTCGCTCCCCAACTGGCCACAACAGCCAGAGCTCTGCCAATCCGAAGGCAGGAGCCAGGAGCTTCTTCCAGGATTCCCACACAGGTGCAGGGGCCCAAGAACTTGTGCCATCCTCCACTGCTTTCCCAGGCCATAGCAGAGAACTGGATCAGAAGAGGAGCATCTGGGACTAGAATTGGCGCCAATATGGGATGCCGGTATTTCAGGCCAGGGCTTTAACCCGCTATGCCACAGTGCCGGCCCCTATTCTTCAATTTCTTAATCTGATATATCACATTGATTGATTTTTGTATGTTTAACCTGCATACCTGGGACATATTCCTCTTTGGGTGAATGATCTTTCTTAGGTGTTTTTTAAAAGATTTATTTATTTCTTTGTGAGGAGGAAGAGAGAGAGCAAAAGAGATAGATTTTCTTTTTTTTTCCTTTTGTCATTGGTCTTTTTTTATCTTTTTTTAAAACTTTTATTTAGTAAGTATAAATTTCCAAAGTACAGTTTATGGATTACAATGGCTTTCCCCCCCATAACTTCCTTCCCACTCACACGCTTCCCATCTCCCGCTCCCTCTCCCATTCCATTCACATCAAGATTCATTTTCAATTCTCTTTATATACAGAAGATCGATTTAGTATATTTTATGTAAAGATTTCATCAGTTTGCGCACACACAGAAATACAAAGTGTAAAACACTGTTTCAGTACTAGTTATAGCATTACTTCACATTGGACAACACATTAAAGACAGAGATCCTACATGAGGAGTAAGTGCACAGTGATTCCTGTTGTTGACTTAACAATTTGACACTCTTGTTTATGGCGTCAGTAATCTCCCTAGGCTCTTGTCATGAGTTGCCAAGGCTATGGAAGCCTTTTGAGTTCACTGACTTTGATCTTATTCAGACAGGGTCATAGTCAAAGTGGAAGTTCCCTCCTCCCTTCAGAGAAAGATTCCTCCTCCTTTGATGGCCTGTTCTTTCCAATGGGATCTCACTCGCAGAGATCTTTCATTTAGGTCATTGTTTTTTGCCAGAGTGTCTTGGCTTTCCATGCCTAAAATACTCTCATGGGCTCTTCAGCCATATCCAAATGCCTTAGGGGCTGATTCTGAGGCCAGAGTGCTGTTTAGGACATCTGCCATTCTATGAGTCTGCTGTGTATCTCGCTTCCCATGTTGGATCGTTCTCTCCCTTTTTGATTCTATCAGTTAATATTAGCAGACACTAGTCTTGTTTGTGTGATCCCTTTGACTGTTAGACCTATCAGTGTGATCAGTTGTGAATTGAAATTGATGACTTGGACTAGTGAGATGGCATTTGTACATGCAATCTTGAAGGGATTGTATTGGAATCCCTTGGCACATTTCTAACTCTACCATTTGAGGCAAGTCTGATTGAGCATTACATAGTTACATTTCCTCCCTCTCTTATTTCCACTCATATTTAACAGGGATCACTTTTCAGTTAAATTTCAACACCTAAGAATAAATGTGTGTTAATTACAGAGTTCAACCAATATTATTAAGTAGAACAAAAAATACTAAGAGGGATAAAGTATTAAATTGTACATCAACAGTCAGGACAAGTGCTGATCAAGTCACTGTTTCTCAGACTTGGACTATTTATCTCCATTGTCTCCTAGCCTATGGGGTTTCTGATGAGAACTTAGCTAGAGTCTAATTGGAGATCCTCTAAAAGTAATCTGGCATTTCTCTTGTGTGCATTTTAGAATAATTTTAAAAAAATTTTAAATATTTTATGTTTGATTACAATACGTTGTGGTGAATATCTTTTCTGTTCGTGTCTGTTAGCAGTTCTAGGTGCCTCATGTACTTGGATATCCCTTTATTTCTCCATATTGGGAATGTTTTCTATAATTATTTCACTGAATAGGACTTCTAATCTATTCTATTTTCCACACCTTCAGAAACTCCCAAGACCTGCATGTTGAGTTGTTCAATAGTATCCCATAAATCTCAAACATTTTCTAATTTCTTCCTTTTTTCTTGGTCTGACTGAGATATTGCCAGAGATTTTCTTCTAACTAAGATATATGATATTCTTTATTTTGCCACATCACATCTGTTGTTAAGGCTTTCAACTGTATTTTTATTTGACCTATTGAATTCTTCATTTCTATTATTCCAGTTTGATTTCTCTTCTAAATCTGAGTCTCATAGGAAAATATTTTATCCATGTCATGTATGGATTTCATTAACTCATGAATTTGCTTCTCATTGCTTCTGAGTCATCCTATGATCATTTTTAATTCATTTTTAGGCATTCAATCATTCTCTTCATCTTCACATTCTAATATTAAAGTGTTGGTGTGTTCCTTTTTGGGAGTCTTGTTTTCTTCCTTATTCTTATTTCTTGAATTTCTGGGTTTAGATTTAGGCATTTGTGGAAATATTTGTTGGTTTTCTCCTCTGAGGAATTTTATCTTTGAATTGTGACTCTGTGGCTTAGTAAAATATCTGCTATTTCAGGGAATACCCAGAGGTATGTGTCGGGTATGGTCAGGGAGCTCCGTTCAATGTTACAGGATGGGACAAGAATCCAGAGTGACATCCAAGTTGGGCATGGTATATCTCCTCTATTTTCAGCAGGGGCAAGGCAATGATCATGTTTATTTTCATAATCGTATCCCTACCTCCTCTCTTCCAAGGTGATCAGTGCTCATGGTTAGCTTACAGTGTCTATAATCCCTTCCACAGTGGTGCATGAGCTGCACAGAGTCTGTGTGGTACTCAATTTGAGCAAGGAACCATCTGCAACAACCCACCCCAGGATATGAGGGAATTCTGAGCCTATGACTCCGGACATAGTGATTGCGCAGAGACCCAGCCACACCCTGGACGCTAACATGCATTCATAGAATTTCCACAGTCAAAGCACACAAGGCTCCCATATTCCCAGGGTGCAGAATATCCGTTCAGCCCCACATGCCTGTCCTATCCATGAAGAGAGCAAATACATTCCCAGAGCCTGCTGCCTGTGCATGCTCTGCCTTGGCAGTTTGAGCCTGGAGCCTGTAATATGTTGTGAAGATGGGAGCACCTCACATTCCTACATGGATGCCCAGCCCCCTCTCAACCATCACAGCCAGACTCAAAGTCAGTATGGAACATGAATTTTTTTTCACTCTGGTGAAATCCCCTGGTCCAGCATGTACAAGAGCTGCGTAGCCTCTACTTGTGTCAAAATGGCATCTTTTCCCTGCCAGTTTCTGGGCGCCCTTGTCAGGGGATGGGCAGCAAGAAACGTGCTTTTTTGGTGAATTTGATGAATATCCTGTCCATCATTAGGTCTCTAAGATAGATTCAAAAGCAGTGTGGTCCACAAGGCTCTCTCTAGCAGTAACATCAGTGGCACAGGCTGCTGCAGTCTGCTCTCACCTCACTCTCCAAAGCTGGAGTTCCTGGCTGCTTGGATCTTGTGTGGTGCCCCCCTTGTTGCTGCACATCCACATTTTCCATGCTTATCCATGGCGTCCTTCTTCCTTCTGTAGAATTTCCACTGCAAAATTCTCTCCAACTGTCCCCTGGGAATGCACTTCCTTAACTGTTCTTCTGCTTTTTACCCTCTCAAAAGCAGCCTATATTTTCCAAATTCAGCCATCTTGGAGTCCTAAATGTTCTTGGCTAAACATGAAAAAATATACTGGAAGTATATTTATTCAAAATAGTATATATTCACAGTATTGTATATTTTGAATTCAAAATGTAGAGACAAGCATTTTGTAAAAAAAAATAGCATTTTTAAAGTGAAAATTTCTTTAAACTTCTCTAGTGGATATGAAAATTGCAAATGTCAGGATCACAGTATGGCAGAATCCTTTGTTTTAGCCAATGCATTACTTACAAAATGTAAACATGACACTGCAGAGCATATAAAATCTTCTGATTTTTAAATGAATAATACATCTTAGAGTGTTTTTGTTTTGAACAAAATTTTACAATTAGAGCCAATTTTATTCATTTTTTACTCTGAAGTTTTTATACCTGTTTATTTTATTCTAAAATTATTCATATTTATGTTTTCAGGGTTTTATAGCCCAACACATAATAAGGTAATTCAATGACCCATGTGCTCTTGGTTATTCATATATTCTCTGTGCTCCTTCATTTTCTCCCTTGTTTGCCTAGGATCTGCTTTTAGGCTCTAGGATATATCATTTGGTTATGATATCAAAGTATTTAAAATGAGGAGAGAGATCTTAATGAGGTGGTAATATCTCCTTGAATATGTACTCAGAAGAGTGATTGCTAGGTCATATGAAAGTTATGTATTTCATTGCTATAGAAAATCCACATAATTTTCCATAATGGTTGTACATATAATCTGTATTCCCACTAAGAGTGTGTAATGAATTGAGTTGCTACTAATTACACTAATTGTACCTACCTTGTGTCTTACCTGTATATATCATCATGTAGATTTTATTTCAGGAACTTATTATTGTCATTGGTTTTTGGGAGCTCCATGCTTTAAACAACATTTCCTAACATCAGTCATGATCTACAGAGGATGGCCAAGGTACTGTCAACTATCTATTGGCCTTCCTCTCAGTATGTTCATTAGTTTGAAAAGTATTCCCAGAGAAAATACTTGGAAGGTTTTTCATCCTTATGTAGCATTTATATTTTAGCAGTATCAATTTTCTAAAAGTTTTTATCCTTTTTATTGTTTGCCAAGAGAATTCACTCATTTCTATATTACCTGGTATGGGCTATCACTCTCTCAAAACTTCAAGAGTGAACTTAGAAGTGAATCAGGGCCAAGTTGTTCAAAAGCCAATGTTTGCATGCAAGCAGGATTTTACTGAGTGCTATTGGCAGTGATATCTAGAAGGGAGTGAAGAAAGAAAAACTGGGTAGAGACATAAGTTGAATTAGTATTCATTTGCAGAACAGGCTTCCGCTGATCACATGGGAATCCCTGGATCTAGTAAGGGTTTTCAGAGTTGTTGCAAATTAATTCAGTGGATCTAGGACGCTAGACTTTCTCATTGGGTGTCACCAGATTCCTGTAATTAGATGTCCACTGTTCCTGGGGAGGTAAAACAGCCTTAGACTAGTCAGCTCACTTTCACCCAAGTTAATGCTTGAGGAGAGCCCCAGCTTTGAGGTATCAGCAGGAAACACTCCAAGAAACTTGGTTCTAAATACACTGGTATGGGGGGTGGGGATGGATCTAGATAATGTAGCATAATGTCTGCTACATTACTCCAAGAATTCACAATATTTATTGGCTATGGTGTTTCCATTTATATTCTTTCCTGTTTTAGTTGCCATCTTCAATATATCTCATATAACAAACCCATTTTATTACCAAGACAGTGGTGAGTCCCCAAAAAGGATATATAATCATTTTCATTTTTTCCCATTTCTCCAGTTTCAGTCCTTAAATCAAAATTTGACATACCGAGCTGGCTCTCAGAATATTCTTGGAAGTTTATTAAATTGCAAATGTATAGGTTGAAAAGCCCATGAGAGTTTTGCAGGCATGGAAAGCCAAGACACTCTGGCAAAAAATAATGACCTAAATGAAAGATCTCTGTGAGTGAGATCCCAGTGGAAAGAACGGGCCATCAAAGAAAGAGGTACCTTTCTCTGAAGGGAGGAGAGAACTTCCACTTTGACTATGGCCTTGTCTAAATAAGATCAGAGTTGGGGAACTCAAGAGGCTTCCATAGCCTTGGCAGCTCATGACAAGAGCCTAGGGTGATTACTGATGTCATAAATAAGAGTGTCAATTGTTAAATCAACAACAGGAGTCACTGTGCACCTGCTCCTCATGTAGGACCTCTGCCCTTAATGTGTTGTACTATGACAATTAATGGTAAAACTACTACTCAAATAGTACTCTATACTTTGTGTGTGTTTGTGGGTGCAAATTGTTGAAATCTTTACTTAGTATATACTAAGTTGATCTTCTGTATATAAAGATAATTGAAAATGAATCATGATGAAGAATGGGATGGGAGAAGGAGTTTGAGATGGGATGGTTGTGGGTGGGATGGAGGTTATGGGGGGGAATGCCGCTATAATCGAAAAGTTGTACTTTGGAAATTTATATTATTTAAATAAAAGTTGAAAAGAAAAAACAATCAAACAAAAAAAAACCCAAAGGTATAGGTTGTATCTTCCCCTGATTCTGATCCCCTGGATTTTGTTGTTGGTGTTACTTTGTTATTTTTATTTTTAAATTTTTTGTCTTTTAAAATGCACCCTAGGAATTTCTGAGTCAGTCATAGGAATTTGGCATTTACAAATTATTTTCAAATTGATCCCTTAGGAATCTTTAAAAATATAAACATCCATTTGATCCCATTACTAAAAAAATACATTCAAATATTCTAGAGGTTGTGGGCATAAGGGTATAATGAATCTTCCATACTTATTTTGTCATACTTGCAGCCAATATATGTATTTGGAGTTGAATATGTAGTTTATGTTCATATAGTAAAAGAAACAGAATCCACTGAGATTTGGCTTGCATGATTTTATTATCTACATGGAATACTTCAGAAAAAAATTCTATTCTAAAAACTGATAGTTTTCAGCCTAATTCTCTGTCCATACTTCATTAGCGACATGACATATTCTCTTTAGCAATGACACTTTATTACAGCATTGATTCCAAAGTAAGAGAGTAAGAGAACAAAATGGAAAAAGAAATAAGTGATATGAGTTTCTAAAAGGTTCAAAGAAGAGCATCCATGTTAAAGAATTCAGAGACATTTTCAAAAGGAAATAGTTTGAACAGTTTATATTTGTTACCAACAGTCTCTTGCAGTAAAGAAAGCTAAGGGGAGTGTGAAAGTCACACTACCTTCAACTTATGCCAGTATATAAAAAATAGAAAAGCAATTTAGCCCATTATTAACCTTTTTCTGACTTGTTATTTGACTACTGGAAAACTAGTCACTGACTTCAATTTAGCTGTGGGGCTAAATTCTGCTGAGGGCAGCAGTAAGCCTGGGGCATATGGAGATACTCCTTTGGCATCAGATATTTGTATATTTGAACATATTTTATAGTGGTAAGCACACATGAGGCTAAGGCATTCAATTTAACATTCACACTTGAAGGAGAGATTTTAAAAGCCAACAATGGAGACTTAACAGCATTATGCCTCCTTTTCAATTACATTATAACATATAAAACAAGAAAAAGACTTACCCAGACATTTGGATATTCACTGGAAAGGGTGTTTAATACTTTTCACTGGCCATGTAACTGGAGATTCTGGCAAGCTAATAAGATGGAAATTCAGATCATCTAGATATAAGTTGAAAAGGGAAATGTGTTTAGAATATAATCCATAGTTTGAAGAGTGTTACAAATCTGAAAACTAAAACCTTTGTCTTAGAAGCTAAGAAGCCTGAGTTCCTCTTTGTGCATATTAGTCTCCTTTGATAAAGAACGTGGCTATATGCCATCTCTGGAGTCTGGGACAATTCCCTTTCCATGAAGACCACATTTTCTATATTGATGCCCTGTCAGATTTCTCAGGGACTTTCTGAATACATCATTTCCCATTCCTTCTTAGGCACCCCGGAGTCCATCTGAGTATTCAATTCCAAAGCTCCGTGGCCCTGTGAAAGAGCCATCACTTAAGTACCCAACAGAAAGGAGATTTCCCATGACATTCCCTTGTTTCTATATTTCTTTCTCTGTACCTCAGCCCATGTAGACAATTCATTAAAATCTTGGGGAGTAACTTTGTTACACTTCTCACCTTTATTTTCCCATAAGCATTTCTAGCCCTTGCAGCTCCAGGTGGATGTCTTCACCTGAGAGTAGGTATTGGGGAGGATGGCTCCTCTTGCTTCTTCCATAAGCCATAGTTCTGAGGCAGATGTTTGGCAGCAGTTAAGACACAGATTGAGGCCGGTGCTGTGGCTCAATAGGCTAATCCTCTACCTGTTGCGTCGGCACACCTGGTTCTAGTCCCGGTCAGGGCACCGGATTCTGTCCCAGTTGTCCCTCTTCCAGGCCAGCTCTCTGCTGTGGCCAGGGAGTGCAGTGGAGGATGGCCCAGGTCCTTGGGCCCTGCACCCACATGGGAGACCAGGAGAAGCACCTGGCTCCTGGCTTCAGATCAGCATGATGCACCAGCCACAGTGCGCTGGCCGCAGCGGCCATTGGAGGGTGAACCAATGGCAAAGGAAGACCTTTCTCTCTGTCTCTCTCTCTCACTGTCCACTCTGCCTGTCAAAAAAAAAAAAAAAAAAACACAGATTGAAATGCCTGTGTTATGTATTGGAATCCGTGGGTTTGAGGCCCAGCTCCATTTCCAATTCAGCTTCCTGCTAATGTGCACCTTTGGGAAGCTTTTAGTAATAGCTCATGTACTTGAGTCCCTGCCATCCATGCAAGAGACCTGGATTGTGTTCCTGGCTCCTGGCTTCAGCATAGCCATTAGTAGAAAATCTCTTTTTTTCCCTCCTTCCTTTTCTCTGTGACTTTGAAATAAATATGAAATAAAAAAATTACGAAAAAATAAATTATGATTCTGACAGGTTGTTCTCTGTTCACTGAAGCATTTCTATAAGGGAGGTTCATTCTGCCTGGTTTCCAACTTGTTTGAGTTCAGTGAGACAGAACAAAATCACATGCAGCAAATTACATATAGCAGAATCATTAGTTACAGATAGACCATAAGGGACAAAAGAAGCCCAGGATCCATTGTGAGACAGTCTCTTTAGTTTGTAATACAAACTAAAAATATCACTTCATATTCATTGGAATGGTTATTATTTAAGAAAAAAAATAGGAGCTCCAAGAAGGCGGAATAGGGAGGGAGCTCACTGATAGTCCGGGAAAAGATAGTTTAATAAAAATGGAGATACTGTAGTCCCAGGGAAGAGTTAGGGAACAAACTGCAGAAGAAACTCTTCTGGAACCAGTGGGACACGGTGGAACTACGTGGAGGGCATGAACACCCATGGCTCAGGACCCCAGTCACTGAGTCTACGCACCAGTGCTGGAAAGGGAGGTGAGGATAAATCATAGTAGCCTGAGACACTGGCAGAAAAGTGGCAGGAAGAACCTAGAGGGAACGAGGCTTGAAGCCACATAGGGAAAGTTCACCAGCCTAACTAGAGGAGAGAATAAAAACAAGGCTGGGGGGGGGGGCTGGTATGGACATGATTCTCTCCCTCCACTCACCTTACAAAGGTGAGGAAAACAATACAGCAGGCACCATTTTGGACATATGTAACAGCCGAGCCAGCTCAGGGCTGTGCCCGCCCTCAGCCAAGCAGAAAAATCTGACTCTAGTGGGGAGAAATACCATGAGGTTAAGACCTAGTGAATGAGTGGAGCTTATGAACTGGGACAGTGAAAAAAAAAAAAAAAAACTCAGTGTATGTGGGAGAACTCACGGTGTGCCTGAGACGTGAGTGGTCTCAGTGGGAGATTGACACCACAAATTCAGTAACTTTGGCAACCCAGTGGGAGACACTGCAAGGGAATCTAAGCTTACACTAAGGACTGCACTAAGGACTGTGGTCCTTGGTACAGAGAAGACAAATATTATACCCACTGGAGCTAGCACTCAGGCACTGATTGCAATCAAGGAGAAGAGCTCAGCTGAGTGAAATTACTTCCCTTCTGAATAAAAGAGAGAGAAAGAGAGAGAGAGAGAGAGAGAGAGAGAGAGAGAGAGATGTACCATGCCAAACCTGGGTGTGTCACCTTTAGCAGACCCTTAACCCTGAGGAACTAAACAGAGCTTCTGGCCACACCCACCACAAGCCTCTAGAGATTCACCAATAGCAGACAGTTCACTTAATCTAGAGTCATAGTATAATGAGAAAAGCCACCACAGTGAGGAAAAAAAAAAAGAAACCAAAGAATATCTCTACAATGCCAAACAACAAACACAGAAACCAAGGAAATAAGAACAAGGAAGACAACATGACACTCCCAAATGAACATGACACTCCAATACAAGATTATGAAGATGATGAGATAGAAGAAATGCAGGATACGAATTTCAAAAAATTTAAGAACATTTAGAAGTTATCAAAAACAAATGCAGGAACTAAGGAAATCCATACTGTACAGGAAAGAAAATCTCTTGTGAAAATGAAATCTTAAGGAGGAATCAAAATGAAATGAGGAATTTAGTAGAACATGAAATTGTGATAGTGAAGAGAAATGAAAATGAAATGAAGAATTCAATACAACAAATGAAAAACACATTTGAGAGCCTTAAAAACAGAATCAGTGAGATAGAAGAGAGAATATCAGACTTAGAAGACAGAGCACAGGAAAGTATACAGTCAAACCAAAGAAAGGAAGAGGATATTAGAAATCTAAAAACTATTGTTGGGAATCTACAGGATACTATTTAAAAAAAAAAATTCAGGTTCTAGGAGTTCATGAAGGCAGGCAGAGAGAGAGAAATGATTAGAAGGCCTTTTTAGTGAGATACTAGCAGAGAAATTTCCGGGTTTGGAGGACAGAGACATCCAAGTACAGGAAGCACATGCAACCCCCAATAAACATGACCAAAAGAGATCCTCACCATGATACGTTGTACTCAAACTCATCACAGTGAAAAATAAAGGTTCTAAAATGTGCAAGAGAGAAAATACAACATTCATGATGAAAACACTAAGCAAATTGGATTTAGAATGAACATTCCTCAAATACAATTAAAGCATTTATGAAAAACCCATGGCCAGCATCATATTGAATGGGGAAAGGTTGGAAGCATTTCCACTGAAATCTGGTACCAGACAGGGATGCCCACTCTCACCACTGCCATTCAATATAGTTCTGGAAGTTTTAGCCAGAGCCATTAGGAAAGAAAAAGAAATTAAAGGGATACAAATTGGAAAGGAAGAAGTCAAACTATCCGTCTTTGCAGATGATGTGATTCTTTTTTTGGGGGATCCAAAGAACTCTACTAAGAGACTATTGGAACTCATAGAAGAGTTTGGCAAAGTAGCAGGATATAAAATCAATGCACAAAAATCAACAGCCTTTGTATACACAGGCAGTGCCATGGCTGAGAAAGAACTGCTAAGATCAATCCCATTCACAACAGCTACAAAAACAATCAAATACCTAGGAACAAAATTACCCAAGGATATTAAAGATCTCTACAATGAGAATTACAAAACCTTAAAGAAAGAAATAGAAGAGGATACCAAGAAATGGAAAAATCTTCCATGCTCATGGATTGGAAGAATCAATATCATCAAAATGTCTTTCTCCCAAATTATAGATTCAATGCGATACCAATCAAAATACCAAAGACATTCTTCTCAGATCGGGAAAAAAATGATGCTGAAATTCATATGGAGGCAAAGGAGATCTTGAATAGCTAAAGCAAACTTGTATCACAGAAGCAAAACTGGAGGCATCACAATACCAGATTTCAGGACATACTACAGGGCAGTTGCAATCAAAACAGCATGGTATGGTACAGCAACAGGTGAATAAACCAATGGAACAGAATAGAGACACCAGAATTCAATCCAAACACATACAGCCAACTTATATTTGATCAAGGATCTAAAACCAATTCCTGGAGCAAGGACAGTCTATTCAACAAATGGTGCTAGGAAAACTGGATTTCCACTTGCAGAAGCATGAAGCAAGACCCCTACTTTATACGTTACACAAAAATCCATTCAACATGGATTAAAGATCTAAATCTATGAAGTGACACCATCAAATTATTAGAGAACATTGGAGAAACCCTGCAAGATATAGGCACAGAGAAAGACTTCTTGGAATAGACCCCAGAGGCACAGGCAGTCAAAGCCAAAATTAACAATTGGGATTGCATCAAATTGAGAAGTTTCTGTACTGCAAAAGAAACAGTCAGGAATGTGAAGAGGCAAACAACAGAAGGGGAAAAAATATTTACAAACTATGCAACTGATAAAGTGTTAATAACCAGAATCTACCAAGAGATCAAGAAACTCCACAATAACAAAATGAACAACCCACTTAAGAAGAGATGGGCAAAGGATCTCAATAGACATTTTTCAAAAGAGGAAATCCAAATGGCCAACAGACACATGAAAAAATTTTCAAGATCCCTAGCAATCAGGGAAATGCAAATCAAAACCACAATGAGGTTTCACCTCACCCCTGGTAGAATGGCTCACATACAGAAATCTACCAACAACAGATGCTGGTGAGGATGTGGGGAAAAAGGGACACTAACCCACTGTTGGTGGGAATGCAAACTGGTCAAGCCACTATGGAAGTCAGTCTGGAGATTCCTCTGAATCCTGAACATAACCCTACCATTCAACCCAGCCATACCACTCCTTGGAATTTAACCAAAGGAAATTAAATTGGCAAATAAAAGAGCTGTCTGCACCTTAATGTTTATTACAGCTCAATTCACAATAGCTAAGACCTGGATTCAACCTAAATGCCCACCAACAGAAAACTGGATAAAGAAATTATGGGATATGTACTCTACAGAATACTATACAGTAAGAAACAATGAAATCCTGCCATTTGCAACAAAATGGAGGAATTTGGAACACATCATGCTGATTGAATTAAGCAATTCCCAAAGGGACAAATATCATTTGTTCTCCCTGATTGGTGACAACGAAACAAGCACCAATAAGGAAAATTATTGTAGTGAAATGGACACTATGAGAAACAGTGACTTGATCAGCCCTTGTCCTGATTTTCAAGGAACAGCTTAATACTTTATCCCTTTTAGTATATTTTTGTTCTACTTAACACTATTGGTTGAACTCTTTAATTATACACAATTATTCCTAGGTGTTGAAATTTAACTGAAAAGTGATCCCTGTTAAATATAAGGGTGGGAGTAAGAGAGGGAGGAGATGTACAGTTTGGCACATGCTCACTCAGACTTGCCCCAAAAGGTAGACTTAGACATATGCCAGTGGATTCCAATTCAATCCCTTCAAGGTTTCATGTACCAATGCCATCTCACTAGTCAAAGTGATTAGTTTCAGTTCATAATTGATCATAATGAAAGGATTAAGAGTCAAAGGGATCACATAAAAAGACTAGTGTCTGCTAATACTAACTGATAGAATAAAAAAGGGAGTAAAATATCCAACATGGGAAGCGGGATACACAGCAGACTCATAGAATGGCAGATGTCCTAAACAGCACTCTGGCCTCAGAATCAGCCCTTAAGGCATGCGGATCTGGCTAAAAAGCCCATGAGAGTATTTCAGGCATGGAAAGCCAAGACACTCTGGCAAAAAAAAAAAAAAAAAAAAAAAAAAAAAAAAAAAAAAAAAAAAAAAAAAAACAAAAAACACAACAACAACAACAACAAAAACAACCTAAATGAAAGATCTGTGAGTGAGATCCCAGCAGAAAGATCCATCAAAGAAGGAGGTACCTTTCTCTGAAGGGAGGAGAGAACTTCCACTTTGATCATGACCATGTCTAAATAAGATCAGAGTTGGTGAACTCAAGAGGCTTCCATAGTCTTAGCAACTCAGGAAAACAAAATAACATATGCTGACAAAGATATGGAGACATGGGAACTATGGTGCATTAGTGGTGCAAAATATAATTTGGTACAGACACTGTAAAGAATGGTATCTTAATTCCTCAAAAATAGAAATGTAGATTATCATGGGATCCCATAATTCTACTTTTGTGTATATTCCCTGCATGATTAAGGCAGGAACTCAAACAGATCCATCTATTCCCTTTTCATAGCAGCATTATTTACAATAGCCAAAATGTAGAATCAACCCAACTCTCCACTGACAGATTAAAAGGATAACTGAACTGCAATATATATATATATATATATATATATATAAAATCAAATATTATTTAGCATTTTAAGGGGGCAAAATTGTATCACATGCTACAGCATTGATGAACTTTAAGGCCATATTCTATGTGAAGTAAAGTGTGTCCTTAATGACAAATACTGTATGACTCCATTGATATGAGAGTCCTTCAGAAAGTTCATTGAATAGTGTGTTACCAAGAAATTATACATAAATTTCACTTTTGTAGTAAAAAATACAATTTTAGTACCATTTTCCATGAAATGGATAAGTTTAAGAACAAGTGTATACTATTAGAAAGACTTAATGAACTAAAAGATAAATGTAAAGATGTTGTCCAGAATGCAGCAAGAGATGTTAAAAGACAATTTTTAAAATTTGCAAAACAGACGAGATCGGGCGCATTCAGGGTGGTATGGCCGTAGACTTTTAAGCCTACAGCACCCGGTATTCCCAGGCGGTCTCCCATCCAAGTACTAACCAGGCCCGACCCTGCTTAGCTTCCGAGATCAGACGAGATCGGGTGCGTTCAGGGTGGTATGGCCTACTTACCTCAAACGGTAGAGTTAGAAACATACCAGGGGATTCGAATTCAATCCCATCGAGGTGGCATGTACCAATGCCATCTCACTAGTCCCAGTGATCAATTTCTGTTCACAACTGATCACAATGATAGGACTAAGAACCAAAGGGATCACATAAACAAGAATAGTGTCTGCAAATACTAGCTGATAGAATAAAAAAGGGAGAGAATGATCCAACATGGGAAGTGAGATACACAGCAGACCCATAGAATGGCAGATGTCCTAAATAGCACTCTGGCCTCAGAATCAGCCCTTAAGGCATGCGGATCTGGCTGAAAAGCCCATGAGACTATTTCAGGCATGGAAAGCCAAGACACTCTGGAAAAAAAAAAAGGCCTAAATGAAAGATCTTTGCGAGTGAGATCCCAGTGGAAAGAACGGGCCATCAAAGAAGGAGATACCTTTCTCTGAAGGGAGGAGAGAACTTCCACTTTGACCATGGCCTTGTCTAAATATGATCAGAGTCGGTGAACTCAAAAGGCTTCCATAGCCTTGGCAGCTCATGACAAGAGCCTAGGGTGATTACTGAGGCCATAAACAAGAGTGTCAATTTGTTAAGTCAACAATAGGGGTCACTGTGCACTTACTCCTCATGTAGGATCTTTGTCCTTAGTGTGCTGTACATTGAGATTTAATGCTATAACTAGTACTCAAACAGTATTTTTCACTTTATGTTTCTGTGTGGGAGCAAACTGTTGAAATCTTTGCTTGATGTATGCTGAACTGATCTTCTGTATATAAAGAGAAACAAGGATGAATCATGATGTGAATGGAAGGGGAGAGGGAGTCGGAAAGGGGAGGGTTGTGGGTGGGAGGGACATTTTGGGGGGGAAGCCATTGTAATCCATAAGCTGTGCTTTGGAAATTTATATTCATTAAATAAAAGTTTAAAAAAAAAGAAGTCTTGAAAATGCCTAGAGAGAAATTACAGATTATGTAGAAAAGAACAATTAATAGTATATTAGCTGTCCAACAGCAACATTAAGAACCAAGGGATGTATTGAAAATGGGGCAAGAAAATCATTGTCAACAGAAAATTGTAAACTATCTTGCAAATAGAAAAACAAACAAAAATCCACCAAGCTTTAGCAGTTAAACTCTTTAAAGATAAAAGAGTTAAGGGATAAAATAAGGGAAAAGGAACAGAATTTCAGCTTACATATTTCAAATATAAGAAGGAACATTGAGGGTAAAAACTAGAGTAAATAGACGAGTAAAACTAAACAAATGACTATATAAAACAATAATAATATTGTGTGTATTTTTAAGATGGATTAAAATATATGTAATTAATTGATCATATGTGAAAGATGTAAAGGTAGTGATTATTTTACACTATTGTGAGCTATATGTGCATGATATATATGGCATAATTATTGAAATGAGAGATATAATTCAAAAATAGGAATGAAAAAATAAGTACATTGGTAAAATCTAATAACCTCAAATAATTGGATAAAAAGCACTGAAAACATAAAAAACAAATGTAAAGATAATATAAAAATTATGCAAAGAGTATCAGTTATGGCAGAAATTGGAAATGTAGTATAAGGGCTGGCAGTGTGGTGCAGCTGTACCCAATATGAACTCCAGTTCTGGCTACGCCACTTCTGATCCAGCTCACTGCTGATGTGCCTGGGAAAGCAGAGGAAGATGGTCCAAGTTACTTGGCCCCTTGCCACCCACATGGGAGATTCAGATGGAGTTCCAGACTCCTGACTTCAGCCTGGCCCAGCCATGGCCATTGTGAGCATTTGAGGAGTGAACCAGCAGATGGGAGCTTTCTCTGTCTCTAGCTCTGTCTGTGCCTCTCTCTCTCTCTCTCTCTCTCTCTCTCTCTCTGTAATTCTTTCAAATAAATAAATTAATTGAAAGAAAGTAAGTACAAATATCACATCTTATTTATATATGAGAAGATTGATTCTCTCTATGTCTCTCTGTGCATTCTTCTCTGGAACTCTTTCAAATAAAGAATAAATCTTGGAGGGAGGAGAGAAAGAGAAATAGATTATATACTTGATTCATTGGAAAACATTTTACTTTTTAAAAAATATTTTATTAAAGGTAGAGTTACAGAAAGAAAGAAGGAGAGACAAAGAGAAAGGTCTTCCATCTGCTGGTTCACTCTCCAAATGGCTGCAACAGCTGGAGCTGGACTGATCTGAAGCCAGGAGACAGGAACCTTTTCCATCTCTTACACGTGGGTGCAAGGGCCCAAGTTCTTGGGCTATCCTACACCTCTTTCCCAGGCCACAGCAGAGATCTAGACTGGTACAGGAACAGCTGGGACTAGAACCGGCACCCATATGAAATGCCAGTGTCACAGGTCACAGGTGGAGGTTTAGCCCAGGATGCCACAATGCAGTCTCCCTGTTGTACTTTTTTTGCTCTTTTACACATAATTTCACTGATAGTCTCTTTAAAAGTGACCAGTTAAAGATAAAATTTTAAATAAAAAGGTTACAATCAAACATATACCAGAAATTTCTGAAAAAGTGAAAGTAACCACAGCTATAGTAATACCAAATAAAATAGACTTTAAGGCAAAAGCATTAATTTAGAAACAGTCACTAACATGATAAAAAGTTCAATTCTTCATCAAAATTGGGAAATTTTTGTTTCTTGTTAATCTTATAACATGGAGGTATAAAATAAAAATGCTAAAACTACTAAAGGAAATTAAATAATCCAGAATTATAGGTTGAGATTCATAGATCCACATAAAAAGGGATGAACTTGGGCCCTTATCTGAAATATGAGGGGTCTTCAACAGTTTCATGGAACATTCATTATTATGAAAACTATGCACAGGTTTCATTTTTTTGCATTAAAATGAATATTTTCATTCCATTTCCTACCAACTTTGAAATGTCCTCATATAAAAAAGCTAACTCAAATTGCATTAAAGACTCAAATGTAAATGTTTAAATTGTAACAATTCTAGAAGTAATAGTAATAAATCTCATGATCTTTGAGTAGATAATGATTACATAAATATGAAATAAAAACAAAAGCAAAAACCAATATATAAATTAGATGTCATCAAAATTAAAAACTTGTACTTCAAAGAACACCATCAAGAAAGTGTAAATACAATGCACGAAAAAAATTACTTGTAAACTTTGTATCTGATATGGAGCCTCTTTGTAGTCTATATATGGAATGCGAATCAAATACACAAGAAGCTATCATTTGACACCTGTTAGAATGGTTTTCAAAAATACCAATAACAAAGTATTACTACAGACCAATATGTGGAAAAAAGGAAAGGGAATTCTAGAACACTGTTGAAATGTTCATTGGTACAATCACTATGCAAAATAGTATGGAGCTTCCTCCAAAAATTGAAAGTAGAGCTGGAAAATTATTTAACAGTACCACCTCTGGATATATATAACCAAAGAATTGAAATTCGGATCTCAAGGAGATGTCTGCACTGCCATGTTCTTTGTAGCATTATGCACAACAACCAAGACACAGAAGAAACTGAAGTGTTCCTCAACCAATACACAAGAAAATGGGATATATACATACAAAGGAATATTATCCAGCCTCAAAAAAAAAAAAAAGAATATCCTGACATATGCAACAACATAGATGAACCAGGAGGATATTATGCTAAGAAAAACAAGCAAGACAGAAAAGTGCAAATACATCACAATTACACTGATATGAGGAATCTGAAAGAGTCAAACCAATAGAAGCTGAGTATAATGTTGGTTGCCAAGGTCCTAGGGATGGGAAGAATTGGGGACGTATTAGTCTAAATGTCCAATTTTGGTTTCGTAAGAGGAATAAGTGCTAGAGAACATATGCATGTAATTAACATTAGATTGTACACATAAAATTTTTCTAAGAGGGTAAATCTTATTGTATTGCTATCACAAATGAATAATAATGAACAAAGACAGGAGGAAACTTCTTGAAATGAAGTATATGTTTTTGGACTGGATTATGGTGAAAGTTTCATGGGTACATACATATCTCCAAAGCCCTCAAGTTGCATATATTAAATGTTTACAGCTTTCAGTAGGTCATTCATGCTTTATTACAGTGGTTAATGGAAAAATAATCTAATAAATTGGCTGTGTTTAAAAAACTAATAAAAAAGAGGGCTAGCACTGTGGCACAACCATTTAAGCCTTTGCCTGCAAAACTGACATCCAATTTGGGCACTGGTTTGTGTTATATATTAATGTTAGCCATTGCAAAACACACCGGACACCAGAGTAAGGAAAAGGGTTTATTGGGGGAACACCCTACAGACCGGAGTGAAGGGGCAGTGAAGGAAAAAGAGAAGGAGACTGTAAGAGAGAGAGGCAGAGAGGAGGGAGAAGAGAGACGAGAGGAGGAGAGGAGCCAAGAGAGGCCAAGAGAGCGCAGGAGAGAAGGACCAAGAGAGCACGTGTTCAGGAACAGGCCCTTTTAAAACTTTGCCCAAGGGCGGACAGGGAAGCAGCAGCAGCGAATCCCATTAGGAAGGGGGTGGAGCCTGGCTCAGGTAGCTGGGCCATGCAGCCACCTGGCTAAAACTGCACCAGTTTCCTAACAGTTTGAGTCCCCGTGTTCCACTTACAAACCAACTCCCTGCTAATTTACCTGAGAAGGCAGTCAAAGATGACTCCAAATCTTTGGGCTCCTGCACCCATGTGGAAGACCCAGATGAAGTTCCAGACTTGTGGCTTTGGTCTGGCCTGGCCCTAGATATGGGAACATTTGGGGAATTTGGGGAGTGAACCAGGAGATGGTTGGTTTAATAAATGTTCTAAAATTGATATTGGTATGAATGATACAACTCTGAATATATGAATAATTATATATATTTTCATAATTTTAAAAAGGAAGTTGTATTCTATATCAAGTATATTTCAATAATGCTGTTATAAATATAGCAGATTGAATGTAGCAACATATATAAAAGATTATACACAGACTAATTTTGTTTTATCCCAGGAATGAAAGGATAGTTTAACATTCAAAAATTAATGTAGTTCTTCATATTAACAAAGTACAAAAAGCATGCCTTAATAGAAACAGAAAAAACACTTTTGGCAGCGTTCAATGACTCTATGATAAAAGCTGTCAACATCCTAGGAGCAGAAGGGGATTTCATCAACCTGATACAAAAGCACCTTTATCTATAATCGTTGCAGATATCATCATACATAATGAAATAACACATATTTTCCATGAATATAATGAACAGGCAGATATATCTGTTCTTGCCATTAATATTTTCATTGGACTGGAGGTTTTAGTAGGTTTTATCAGGACTGTGAAAGGAGAATACATCTAAAATTGAAAGGAAGAATGAAACTGTTTTTATTTGCAGATGACAAAACTAATTTTGAAATCTCTAAAGGAGACCAATAAAGCAAATCTTCTAACACTAAATCAGTTCAGATATGTACAAGCTATATTGTTATACCAAAAATTAATTATATTTCTAGATGTTAGAGATATGATACAAAATGAAGTTAATACACTCTTCTTCACAATAAGTTTGTGAAGAAATTGTCAAAATAAAATACATATATTAAAACGATTTCAAAACTTATGTGTTGAAAATTACAAAAGATTGTTGAAAAATTTAAAATGGGCTAAATAAATAGAGATTTCATGTTCACCAGTTGAAATACCCATTATTGTTTTGGAATTTTTTCTACATTAATCTTTAGATCATTCTCAATGTGTATTAAAACCTCAAATTCCTTTTTTCTTTTTTTCTTTGTAGAAATTGGAAAACTACATATAACATTTTATGAAAGCAAAAAACTCAGATTTTATGAAAACAAAAGCTCAGATTGGCCAAAACAATTTTGAGAAATACAAAATAAGAATATTTTAATTATGCAAATTTATTTTTTAAAATTTTATTTATTTATTTGTATACAGCATTACACAGAGAAGTGAAAAGACAAAGAGAAATTCTCCATTTGCATTTCCATCCCCTGATGGCTGCAAGGGCCAGGACTGGGCCAGGTCAAAGCCAGCAGCCAGGAACTTCACCTGGGTCTCATATGTGGGTGACATGTGCCTAAACACTTGGGCCATCTTCACTGCTGTCCCGAGGCAATGAGCATAGAGCTGTCACTATCCAGTTGCAAAACAGACTATGAATCTATACTAATCTAATCAGTATGGAAAAGGTATAAGATTACCTATATAGATCAAAGGAGTTGATCTTACAGTACAGATAAAAATCCCAATATTCATGATCTATTGATTTATGACAAAGGCAAGAAGGCAATCCAGTGGGGGACAACATAGCCTATTGAACAAAAGGTTGACAATTGAATATGCAACATACAGAAAAATAAATCATACCTTACGCTATACATTAAAATAATACAAAATAAATCAGATACCTAAATGTAAGAGTTAAAGCTACAAAATATTAGAAAAATATTAAATACTCTTATTTTTATTTTTTATTTTTTTAACTTTTATTTAATGAATATAAATTTCCAAAGTACAGCTTATGGATTACAATCACTTCCCCCCATAACTTTCCTCCCACCTGCAACCCTCCCCTTTCCCTCTCCCTCCCCCCTTCCATTCACATCAAGATTCATTTTCGATTCTCCTTATATACAGATAAGTTTAGTATATATTAAGTAAAGATTTCAACAGTTTGCACCAACATAGAAACACAAAGTGAAAAATACTGTTTGAGTACTAGTTATAGCATTAAATCACAATGTACAGCACATTAAGGACAGAGATCCTACATGAGGAGTAAGTGCACAGTGACTCCTGTTGTTGACTTAACAAATTGACACTCTTGTTTATGGCATCAGTAATCACCCTAGGCACTTGTTATGAGTTGCCAAGGCTATGGAAGCCTTTTGAGTTCACTGATTCTGATCATATTTAGACAAGGTCGTAGTCAAAGTGGAAGTTCTCTCCTCCCTTCAGAGAAAGGTATCTCCTTCTTTGATGACCTGTTCTTTCCACTGGGATCTCATTCGCAGAGATCTTTCATTTAGGTGTTTGGTTTTTTTTTTTTTTCTTTTTTTGCCAGAGTGTCTTGGCTTTCCATGCCTAAAATACTCTCATGGGCTTTTCAGCCAGATCTGCATGCCTTAAGGGCTGATTCTGAGGCCAGAGTGCTATTTAGGACATCTGCCATTCTATGGGTCTGCTGTGTATCTCGCTTCCCGTGTTGGATCGTTCTCTCCCTTTTTTATTCTATCAGCTATTATTTGCAGACACTAGTCTTGTTTATGTGCTCCCTTTGGCTCTTAGTCCTATCATTATGATCAGTTGTGAACAGAAATTGATCACCTGGACTAGTGAGTTATAACCTTGGATAAAGTCAATTTTATTTTGATTCAATACCACAATCACAATCCATATAATCAAAAAGTGATAATTTGCACCTCATCAAAATTCAAAATAGTTTGCTTTTCAGTAGATACGACAAAGAAAATTGAAAACAAGCTTCATGTTTGTAAAAATTACTTGTGAATCATAAATTTCCTAAACAATTTTGTTCAGAATATGTAAAAAAACCTCTTAATTCAACAATAATGAATAAAATATAAATATACGCAATATATTGAATAGATTCTTTAATAAAGAAGACATGGATGACAAATATAGACTTTAGAATGTGCTGAACATCAGTAGTTATTGGAGAAAGGCAAAATAAACTTAAAATTACATACCATTACAACATATTGGAAAGGATATATTTTTAAAAGGTGATGGTAGGGGCATGTGTTGTGGTGCACCCTGCATCCCATGTCTAAGTGTCAGTTCAAGTTCCAAATGCTTTGCTTCTGGTTCACGTTGCTGCTAATGTTCTTAGGAAGGCACTTAATTATGGCCTAAATACTTGGGTCCCTATCTCCCATGTTGGAGACAAGGTTGGAGTTCCTGACTCCTGGCTTTGTCCTGGCCTATTCCTGGCTGGTGTAGGCATTTGGGGAGTGAACCAACAAATGAAAGATCACTCTCTTTCTTCCTGTCCCTCTCTCTTTCTATCGCTATGTGTTCTCAGAAAATCTATCTTATTTTAAAATCGATGATAATACCAAGTGGTGGCATGGATATGGAGATTTTGATATACTCATTTATTTCTGGTGGCAAAATAACAGCCACTTTGGAAAACAGTTTGACATCATTATAAAATGTTAAGCATCAAATTACCATATTTTTCAGCAACTCAACTCCTAGGAATCTACCTGAAGGAAATAAAAACATATGTCCAGAGAATGATTTTCCCAGTGATGTTCAAATCAGCACTATTCATATAGCCTAAAACTAGAAACACTGTAAATGCTTGTGAAATTGTGAGTGGATATATAAAACATAGTATATTCACGCAATGAATTAGTATTTGGCAATTTAAATGAACAAAAATATTGATACTTTTTGCAATACAAATGGATTTCAAGAATACTATGGAAAGTTAAAGAAGCCACATACAAAATAACATCTTATATAATTCCATTTGTCTGAAATGCCCCAAAAATACAAATGCACAAAATTAGATTAGTGATTTACTGTGATTGTGAATGAGCCAGATGTGTGTCTGCAAATGGGAATGTAGTTTCTATTTAAGCGAAAGTACCTGTACATGTTCTAAAATTGTATCTTAGTGGTGATTACAGATTTTTGTAAATTTATTAAAAATAATTGAATTATACAATCAAAAAGTAAACGGGGTATTTAAATTATTTTCCACTAGGGGTGTTAATAATACATTTTAAATGGCAAATACATCAATCAGCAGAATTAATATTATTAATAATACTGTTCCTGAATTGTTCTATAGAATTAAAAGAATCTCTCAAGATAACTAACAGTCCAATGGAAAAATCAAAATAAATGAAAGAACTTTGAAGAAGGGTAATAAAGTTGCAGGGATTATACTACTTGATGTCAACAGCAGCAGCCCAACAAAAATAATATCAATTGAGATTAATAATTAATAATTATCAAATCCTGGCTATCCCAAATATCATTAAGAAACCTCTTGAGAACACAAGGGTGAATATTGCTTACTCTCATAATGGGAGAGAGTATTACCATGGCTGTGTGTTAGTAGGGTTTCACAGGATAAAGTACAATTTTGGTAATTTTATAGTTTTTTAATATATATCAGTGACTACATAAAATAGATAAAGGAAACAAATCTTTTTTTAAAAGATTTACTTATCTTTTTGAAAAAGTTACAAAGAAATAGAGAGACACAGAGAGAATTTTCCGTCCTCTGTTTTATTCCCGAAATGGCTAAGATAGCTGGTTTTGGCCAAGGATGGTGCCAGGAGCCCTAAGAATTTGGGTCATCTTCTGCTTCTTTCCCAGGTGCATTAGCAGGGAGCTTGATCTGAAGTGGAGCAGCCAGGACTCGAACCCATACCCATATCTGATGCCAGCATGGCAGGCAGCATCTCTACCTGCTATACCACAATGCCAGCCCCAGGAAGCAAATATTTACAGGGGAAATCTTTATTAGCTTTTTACGACTGTCATAACAAAGTGCCACAGAGTGGGTGGTTGAAACGACAGAAATTTTCTTCCTCACATTATGGAAACTAGACCTCTATGATCAACATTTTTGCAGGGCTAGTTTCCTCTTAGGCATGTCTACTTGACTTGTAGATAGCTCTCCTCTCTGTATTTCCGTGCAGTCTTCCCACTTGCCTGTGTACTAATCTCCTCTTTCTAAAAGGACACTCATTTAAACTTAATTACCTCTTTAAAGATCATATCTCAAAATATAATCACATTTTAAGGTACTGGGTGACAGAACTTCAACATATTAATTTGGGGGAAAGGAACACATTCAACTCATAATAATGTAATAGGTTGGTGATAGATGATAGATAGATGATAGAGGTAAATAGATTAATTAGATATGACAGTTATATAGATAGATAGATGATAGAAGATAGATGATAAATATAAAGAAGACGGATGATTAATGATTGATGATAGACACCACCCTGTCTTGAAGATAAAGCTTAAATTTACCCCCCTTAAGTATGAGCTTACTTTAGTGACTCACTTCTAATGAGCAGGGTAGAAAAATAGATTCAGAATAACTTACATTAGTGATGTGGTAAATGCCATTTGATTGTGAAGATGTGGAACCTGGGAACTCTCATATACTGTGGTGGGAATATAAAATGCCACAAACATTGTGACAGATAATTTAGCAGTCACTTACAAAATATAAAGTTAGGTATGGTCCAGTTATTTTACTCAAATATTTACCAAACAAAAGTGATAGCATATATCCACAAAAAGACTTGCACATGGATATTCATAGGAAGTTTATTGGTAATAGTCCAAAAAGAGAAAATGATCTAAATGTCAACTGGTGAATATATAAAAATGGAACACAATTCAGTAATGAAAAGTAACTATTTGAGGGACAGATGTTTGGCATAGTAGTTATGATACTATTTAATACAAGTGCATCTCCCATAAAAGTGCCAGTATTCAACTCCCAGATCCTCTTTTTTTCCCCCAGATGCACTTCTGATTCTAGCTTCCTGCTAATGAGCACAGTGGGAAGACGTAGTAATGGTTCAGGTGCTTGGATCCCTGCCACGCATGTGGTAGACCTCAGATCAGCTCCCAACTACTGGATTCAGTCTGGCTAAGTCCTGGTTTTTGTGGGCATTTGGGGAGTGAATCAACAGATAGATTCTCTGTCTCTGTCTTTCTTTAAAAAAAAAAAACTATTGATTATGCAACAACATGAATAAGTCTCAAATAATGTGGCTTAGTGAAAGCATCATAAAAATGAACACATCCTGTATAATTATATTCATATGTATAATTCCAGAAACATGCTTATTAACTTGTAGTGACAGAAGCATATTAATGATGGCCTGAGCAAAGAGGGGAGAGGCAGACAGAAAAGATTATGATGCATGAGCTAACTCTTGATGTTGAGAAATGTATTTACATTGTTTAATGATTTGTAGGTAATTCCACATGTCAAACTTTTCATATTGAGCATTTAAGTATGCTCATTTCTTGTGCAACAACTGTACTTAAATGTATCTATTAAATAAGTAAAATGATTTTTCATTTCTCCAAAAATCCCTAGGCCTAGGCAATTTTCCACTCATTCTTAAAAACATAAATAATTGCTTCCAATTGTATAAATCAATTCTAGAATATAAAGAAAACAAATACATTGCACAACTTATTTTTTAAAATCTGCATAAGTAAAATTGATATCAAATCCTGACAACTGTAGTTACAGAAAAAAGTATGTATCTCTTTTATGAACGTGAGTGCAGAAATACTAGTTATAATATTTTAAAACCACAAATACATTTATTGGAAACACATAGCACAATGTGTCTACACTGATTATCACAGAAGGGTAGGTTATTTTAAAGTTAAAACTTCAATTAATATGTTGTGGTAAATTAACAAAGGAAACATGTTAAATTTGATATGAAATCTGCCAAATACTATTTGATAAAATTCAATGTTAATCCATCAAAACTTTTGACAACAGACAAATGGCAGATAACTCAGATAACTTTTTTTGAGAACTTCTTTATCTTGATAATGTATAGCTCTAAAAAGTTCTCTACAGCTACCCTAGCACTTAAAAAGAAAGCCAATGTATGCATTTGTTAATTTCAGGAAACAGAGGAAAATGTCTCCTATCATGATTCCTGCTGTAGGTTAAGCAAAAGAAAGGTGTAAGAAACAATTTTAATTTTTCATAGATAATTATGACATACTTTAAAATAAAATTGATTGTAATTATGAGAGTTTAGCAAAATTTTGCATGCAAAATCAATATACTAAAAGATGATTGTATTTCTTTACAACAGCCAGAACCACTTCTTGCAATTTTGAATTTTTTGTTTATTTTTCCATTTGTATTTATTTGAAAGGCAAAGAGACTTGGGGGGTAGGGAATGAAAATACAAAAGCAGTTTAGAGAGGATTATGGGCATCTCCATCTGTGTCTCGGGCTTATTAGTTCCTTCACTTAGCAAAGGAAAGAGTACTTTTGATATTACATGCACAGGAGCTCAGCTCAAAAACAGAAGGCAATTCTCTGGGTCAAGCCCATAGCTGGGCAGCTTCATTCTGTTTAAAACTAAGAATCTGCAGGGGATTCATGGGTTTATGAAAGCTATCTGTATGTATGGTGTGCCTTCCCCTGCCTCAAGTCTAACTAATTAGGGATCTCTGTTGGCAGAGACCCAGCCCCTCCCCCGCTGATGCTTACCTAGGACAACTGTTGCTATGGTGAGATTGTTACATGCAGGGCAGGCAGCCTTGAAATTGCCTGTGGCAGGCATTGAGCCACCAGAAAGGAGACAAGATTCATGGGTTAAGGACGGGGTGTTCTGGTGGATTTCGGGACAGCCTGCCAGCTCCATCTGGGTGACAACCAGAGAACTTGAGAATCCTGTGATTATCAAACCACCAGAGGGAACTGCTGTCTCTTAAAGAGGCCCAACTGATCTTTCTTCATTTTGGTGAAGTCTCGAAGACCAGGTAAAGACATGTCTGATTCACGTGTGTTAGACATTCCTGCTGTGATTTTTGACAATGGTTCAGGCCTCTGTAAAGTGGGACTGTCTGGAGATATTGGACCCCGTCATATTGTCAGCTCAGTCGTGGGGCATCCTAAATTTAACATATCTTCTGCAAGAGCCAATCCAAAGAAATACTTTGTTGGAGTTGAAGCCCTGGACAAGAATGATTCTTTATATTTGCACTACCCCATTGAGCGTGGACTGGTAACAGGGTGGGATGACATGGAAAAACTCTGGAACCATCTTTTTGAAGTAGAGCTGGGAGTGAAACCCAGTGAACAGCCTGTACTCCTGACTGAGCCCTCCTTGAACCCAAAAGAGACTCGAGAAAGAACTGCAGAAACCATGTTTGAGAAGTTCAACGTTCCAGGTTTCTATCTGGCCAACCATGCTGTGGTAGCTCTCTATGCCTCTGCCTGTGTCACCGGCCTTGTGGTCGACAGTGGAGAAGGACTTACCTGCACTGTTCCCATCTTTGAGGGTTACACCCTGCCCCATGCAGTCACCAAGCTCTGCGTGGCAGGAAGAGACATCACAGAGCACCTCACCCGACTCCTCCTTGCTAATGGGTGCAACTTCCCTTGTATCCTGAACAAAGCCGTGGTGGATGACATCAAGGAGAAGCTATGTTATGTCGCTGTAGAGCCAGAGAACAAGAGAGGTGATGTGGTCCTGAGAAAATACAAGCTGCCAGATGGGAATGTCATTCCCATTGGAGACCAGCTGTCCCAAGTGCCTGAGGTTCTTTTTACACCTGATCAACTGGGCATACACAACCCCGGGCTCTCAAAAATGGTTTCCAGCAGCATCTTGAAGTGTGACGTTGACATCCAGAAGAACCTGTTTGCAGAGATTGTGCTGTGTGGTGGTACCACTCTCTTCCCTGGACTGGAGGAAAGACTCATGAATGAACTGGAACTGCTGGCTTCCAAAGGGACTCCCATCAAGATCACTGCTTCTCCTGATAGATGTTTCTCTTCGTGGATTGGCTCATCCATTATGACATCTCTGAGCACTTTCAAGCAGATGTGGGTCTCCTCTGCAGAATTCGAGGAGTTTGGGGCCTCTGTGGTTCAGAGGAAATGCTTTTAGAGAACATGGACTGAACACATGAGACATCTTGAAGTGCCAGATTACCAGAGCACTTGCAAGAAGTGACATGATGTCTCAGCATACAGCAGAATGCTCAATAAAAAAGTGTTCTGCAATTTCAGATTTCTGTTTATTCTTTGTAGTACTAGGATAATTTCTGATTCATGTCATGCATCTTTTAATTGTCTAAGGCAGCTCTTCTTGTCCTGGGGTCCTCTTAGTTGGTTTTCCTCTCTGAGAAAACCTTGGGTTATGTATTAAGATGTGTCTATTTTCAAGGTTTATAGTAAAATGAGCTTGAGCCTCATCGCCAAAAACAGGATTCAGCATTGTCCATACATTTTTTTTTTTAATTTGTGTCAGTGGTTTTGATAGAACACTGCCTGGGAGAGGGTTTCAATTCATCCTTGGTTGCATATTGTTGTAAACATTGGATTTGGAGCACCTTCCGCTTCTTTTCCAGGCGTGTTAGCAAGGTGCTGGATTGGATCTGGAGCAGCCAGGATGCGAACAGGGCCCCATTTGAGATGCTGGCCATAATGCCAGCCTTGAGACAGAGATCTTTTATCCACTGGTTCACTGCCCAAATGACCACTGTAGTCAGTTATAGAAGCCAGGAACCTGGAACTCCATCAAGGTGTCCCGTGTGGGTTGGAGGGGCCCAAGTAAATTAGTAAGCAGCTGAATTGAAAGTAGAATAGTTGGGACACAAGCACCCACTCTGGAAGGGACACTGGTGTTGCACACAGCAGGTTAAATGAATATGCCATGATGCTGGCCCTCCGGGGGCCATTTTTAAAAAGATTTATTTATTTGAAAACTTGCAGAAAGAGTGAAGGAGAGCCAAAGAGAAAGATCTTCACTCCCCAAATAGCCACAATGGCTGGAGATGGACTAGACTGAAGCCAGGAGCCAGGGTGTTCTTCCAGGTCTCCCACGTGGGTGCAGGGGTCCAAGCACTTGAGCCATCTTCCAGTGCTTTCCCAGGCCATTAGCAGGGAGCTGAACTGGAAGTGGAACAGCTGGGACTCAAACTGGAACTCATATGTGATTCCAGCTTGCAGGTTGCAGCTTAACCCACTGGGATACAGCAGCAGCCTCTCCAGTAACATTTTATTTAAATTTTTATCGTCTTAATAGATTATTTACTTAATTGGTTAGACTCATAGCATCAGTGATAGATAGCCCTCAGTCTAGAATGTGGGATACATTTTTTGCTTTTTTAAAAATTTTATTATATAAAATTCATGTATTTTATACATAAAATATGCACTGCATATTATTTTATATATTATATTATTATATAATTATATGTTATATATTATATATATTATAATATATATGTATATAAAGAGAGAGATTTAGGAAAATAGTGGTACTTCCCCCCTGACTCTTTCTCCTACTCACACACCCTTCTTCTGCCTCCCTCTCCTACTCCCACTCTTAGTCTTTACAAAGATTTATTTTCAGTTTATTTTATCCTCATAAAATTAACCATACACTGAGTTCAGCATATATAATGAAAAAAATACTATTTCTCAACAGTTGAGACAATAAATGATCATAGAATTTCAAAATGTAAATTTCACTCTAATACATTACATTCTAGACGTTCTATAAGTTACCACAGGTTAGAAAAACATATGGTACCTATTTTGTGGGAATGGCTTATTTCACTGAGTATAATGCTTTTCAGTTGCATCCATTTTGTTGCAAATGACAAGATTTCACTTTTAACCACTGAATAGTATTTCGTAGTGTATATATAACATAATTTATTTATCCAGTCATCAGTGAATGGACATCTGGGTTGGTTCATTATCTTATCCATTGTAATTGAGCAGCAATGAGCATGAGGGTAGAGATGACTCTTCCATCTGATGAGTTCACCTTCTTTACGTAAATTTCCAGGAGTGGGATTGTTAGGTCATATAGTAGATCTATTTGCAGCTTTCTGAGGTATCTTCATGTTGTCTTCCACAATGGCTGCACAAGTTTACATTCCCACAAACAGTGGATTAGGGTATCTTTCCCTCCACATCCTCACCAGAATTTATTATTTATTGATTTCTGTATGAGAGCCATTCTAACTGTGGTGAGAAACCTCATTGTAGTTTTCATCTGTATTTCCCTGATGGCTAGTGATCCTGAGCATGTTTTTTGCGTCTGTTGGCCACTTGAATTTCCTCTTTTGAAAAATGACTGTTCACAATGTGTTGTACTATGTGAATTAACGGTGAAACTACTACTCAAAGAGTACTCTATACTTTGTGTGTCTGTGTGGGTGCAGTCTATTGAAATCTCAGTGTATACTAAGTTGATCGTCTGTATATAAATATAATTGAAAATGAATCTTGATGAAGAATGGGATGGGAGAGAGAGTGGGAGATGGGATGGTTGCGGGTGGGAGGGAGGTTATGGGGGGAAAAGCTGCTATAATCCAAAAGTTGTACTTTGGAAATTTATATTTATTAAATAAAAGCTGAAAAAAAAGAAAATGACTGTTCAATTCCTTTGCCCATTTCTTAAATGGATTGTGTGTTTTGTTGTTGTTAAGTTTCTTGAGGTCTTTATATATTCTGGATACTAATCCTTTATCAGTTTTATAGTTTGCATAACCTACTCCTATGATGCTGTTTGCCTTTTCATTTTGCTGAGTTTTTCTTTCGCAGTGCAGAAGCTTCTCAACTATATGCAATCCTACTTGTCAATTTATGCTTTTATTGTCTGTACTTCTGGGGTCTTTTCCAAGAAGTCTCTGACTAAGTCAATGTCTTGCAGAGTTTCACCAATGTTTTCTACTGATCTGATGCTATCAAGTCATAGGTTTAGGTCTTTGATAGATTTTGAGTGGATATTTCTGTAAGGTATAAGGTATGGGTCTTGTTTCATACTTCTGCACTTGGATATCCAGTTTTCCTAGCACCATGTGTTGAAGGTATTTTCCTTGCTCTAGGGATTGAATTTAGCTCCTTTGTCAAAGATATGTTGGTTGTAGATGTGTAGATTGATTTCTGGAGTTTCTATTTGGCTCCATTGGTCTATACATCTGTTTTTGTGCCAGTACCAGGCTGTTTTGATTATAACTGCCCTGTACTGTGCCTTGAAATCTGATAATGTGATTCCAACAGCTTTGTATTTGCTGTATAGGATTGCTTTAGCTATTCGGGGTCTCTTGTGTTTCCATATGAATATAACATCATTTTTTCTAGATCAGAGAAGGATTTCACTGGTATTTTGATTAGGATCACACTGAATCTGTAAATTGCATTTGGAAATATGAACATTTTGCTAATATTAACACTTCCAATTCACAAACATGGAATATTTTTCAATTTATTGTCTTCTATTTCTTTTTTAATGTTTTGTAATGTTTATTGTAGAGATCTTTGACATCCTTAGTTAAATTTATTCCAAGATATTTAATTCATTTTGGAGCTATTTTGAAAGGAATTGATCTTAGAAGGTCTTTCTCAGCCATTGCATTGTCTGTGTGTATAAAGGCGATATATTTTTTGTGTGTTCATTTATATCCTGCCACTTTACCAAACTCACTTAAGAGTTCCAGTTGTAGGTTCTCCTATATATAGAATCATGTCATTTGCAAATAAGGATAGTTTGATTTCATCCTTGCCAATTTATATCCCATTGATTTCTTTTTCTTGCCTAATGGCTTGCTAAAATTTCAAGGACTATATTGATTAGCAAGGATGAGAGTGGACATCCTTATCTGGTTCCAGATCTCAAGGAGAATGCTTCCAGATTTTCCCCATTCAATAGGATGCTGGCTGTGGGTTTGTCATAAATTGCCTGGATGTGTTGAGGATTGTTCTATATATATGCAACATTCATAGGAATGAAAGGATGAAATGCTTTCTCTGCATGTATTGAAAGAATCATACTGTTTTTGTTCTTTAGTGTGTTAGTGTGATGTATCACACTGATTTGCAAATGTTGAACTATCCTTGCATAATAGGGGCAAATCCCATTTGATCTGGGTGAATGCTCTTTCTGATGTACTGTTGGATTCGATTACCTAGTATTATGTTGAGAGTTTTTGCATTTATGCTCACTTGAGATACTGATTTATAGTTATCTTTCTCTGTTGTTTCCTTTTATGGTTTAGAGGTTATAATGATGCTTTCTTCATAGGAGTTTGGTAGGATTCCCTCCCTTTCAATTTTTTTGAATAGCTGGAGAAGAAATGCAGTTAGTTCTTTAAAAGTCTAGTAGAATTCAGCAGTGACACCATCTGGTCCTGGGCTTTTCTTTGTTGGGAGGGTCTTTATTACTAATTCATTCTCCATCATGGTTATTGTTCTGTTTAGATTTTCTATGTCTTCGTTAATCAGATTGTATCTGTCCAGAAATCTATTTCTTCTACTTTTTTTGATTTGTTTGCATATAGCTCTTTGTAGTAATTCATGATGATTCTTTTCATTTCTATGATAAATTCTGTTACATTTCCTTTTTCATCTCTGATTCTATTGATTTGCATTCTCTCTCTCTCTCTCTGATTAATTGGGGCAAAGGTGTTTCAACTTTGTATATTTTTTCAAAAAAAGTAGCTCTTCATTTCAGTGATCTTTTGTATTATTTCTTTGATGTCTGTTTTGTTTATTTTTCTCTAATTTTAATTAGTTCTTTCCTCCTAATTTTGAGTTTTCTGTTTTTCTAGATTTTTTATATGCATTGATAGCTCATTTATTTGATACCTTTCTAATTTCTTAATTTAGGCAACAATTATTATAAACTTCCCTCTTAACACTGTTTTTGCTGTATCCCATGAGTTTTGATATGTTATATTGCCATCTTCATTCATTTCCATAAATTTTTGATTTCTCTTTTGATTTTTTCTAGGACACAATGTTCATTCTGTAGTGCGTCTTTCAATTTCCTTGTGTTTGCCTATATTTTTGAGATTCTTGAGTTGTTAATTTCCCGTTTATTCTGTTGTGGTCAGATAAGATGCATGGTGTGGTTTCAATTTTTTTTTTTAACTTGGTGAGACTTGATTTATGGCCTAACATGGCTTATTCTAGAAAAAGTTCTATGTACTGAATAAAAGAATGTTTATTCTGCAGTTGTGAGTTGAAAAGTTCTATAGATATCAGTCATGTCCATTTTGTCTGTAGTGTTATTAGCTCTGTTGTTTCTTTGTTGATTTTCTGTCCAGTTGTTCTCTCAATTGATAAAAGTAGGCTGTTGAAGTTCCTCATTGCTATTGCTGATTGGAGGAGAGCAGCGTACTCAGCGTGTGGGTAGCAGAGTTGGGATTGGTGGAAGAGGACTATAAAGGAGGAGAGAGACAACATGCACCAGGAACATCTATCTGAAGGAACACCTGTGCAGCCCCCGAGAGAGCCGGCCGGCGGTGTGCCGCTCCCCCGCGGAAGTGGGGAAAGTGGCTAGGGGGAACCGCCCTTCCACGGAGGTGGAAGGGTCAGTAGCCAACCCGGGAAGAACCAGCAGCAAACCCGGGGAGGGCCGAGCAGACAAAAGAACAGCGCAGGGTCCTGTGTCGTTCCTCCACGAAGACGGGGAGCGACATAATGGTGCCGTGACTCGGATAGGAAGCCTAGGCAGGGTTTAGTGTCGTTCCTCCACGAAGAGGGGGAGCAACAAGGAATAAAACATGAGGGGCTCTGTAGACACATTATCAAATGAAATCAATCTGTTAGAAATTGTAAAAAGAAATTAAAAGATGGGAACACTTTTTAAGAACATAGCAAAATAATAATTATTCACGGGAAACTAGTAAACCTTTGTAAGAACAAAGAAAGTTTGTGGCTTTAGAGCCATGATCAGGTTCTTCTATTACCCACTATCTGTAAAACATCTTAATAGGAATTCCACCGCAGTGGATATGGTGAAGAAAATGGTGTTTCCCATCCTTTTGGTTTTTAATTGGTATCACTGAGATGAGAAAACTGCCAGAATTTCTTGTCCTCACCATTACTGAAATGAAGAAGCTAAATTACAAGTGAATCTAGCTGAGACTAAGAATGCCCTTCCTTCAGCATGCCCTTTCTATTGGGAGGAAGTAATGCCCCCCAAAAAAGAAGGTCAAGTATATTGTAGCCTTAATAACCCTTTCCGCAGCTCACTCACAGGTCAAGAGAAAGCCAAAAGACCAGAGTCAACTACTACATTCATCCACAGAGTTCAAACCATTCACCCAGGTGAAAGGCAATCCCAAAGAAAAGAGAGCTCTAAATTATCTCCCTCTCCCAGAGGATCTGAATTTATGTGCAAACAAAAGTAGGTTAACTTCAGACCTAAAGGTACTCTCAAAAAAGATAGATAGATGACAGATAGATAGATACTAATACAGCTTTCTAATTAAGAGGTTAGTTAGCCACTAGCCAGTTATTTAATAAGAGAGAACCAGGAAAAGCTCAGAAGAGCCTTCCTTGAGTCTAAAACAATCTAAAAGACTTGCCTCAAAAATTACCTCTGCATGAATTAAATTAGATCATGCTATTGAACAACTTATTCTAAGGCACTTAAAAAATAGAGAAATGAACTTGTAATTAGTAAGATTTAACAGCCTAATGTAATAGAAAATACAGCAGACAGTTTAACAGATACAACTTGAAATAGACAGTTTAACGACATTGTAATGGCAGGATGATTGTAGACTGTGATCATGCACAAGATTTTGCCTTCTGAGGAGCAACACCAAGGAATTCGAACTAAAGTGTAATTAGGTGACCATAATCCCTATCACAAAACAAATAAGCAAGCAACCAAATTACTGACTCTGGAAATAGCATAGGAAAATCAGCAATTTACAAGAGATTTGATAAATACGTTATCTGAAATTTCAAGTTCTCAAAAAATTGACCAATGGAAAGAATCATGAACATGTAAAACAGGAATAAAAACAACAAGCTATCTGTAAGAGGAAATAGATGTCGTACTTAAAATACAAAAATTTCAAAGCATCAATTATAAATGTGTTGGAAAAAACAAAGGAAACCATGCTTTAGGAGTTAAGGAAGGTGTGTTGACCATGTATCATCAAATAGAAAGTAACAATCAAGAGACAGAAATTATTTTAAAATAAGTGAAATTATGGATATGAAAAATATAACAACCAAAATAAAAAGTTTACAAGAGGTTTTCAGAAGCAGATTTTTTAAGAAGAAGAAAATAGAGTAAAAGCTTTTTAAACTTTGTCTCAAGGAGAACACCACTGCCCTCACTGATTTTGAGTGCAGTCTGGAGAGCTGACAGAGGGCAGGATGTCCTTTTAGCTTTGTGAAGGTGTTAGGGAGAAAGTTGGAAATTAGCCTATGTGTGTTTGAGGGGCCTGAGAGAAAGGCACATCTGCAGAAGCCTGCTTTGGAAGCAACCCAGTATTTACAATTCAAAGTCCTACCCAGACCCTGATAACTTTCTAGGTTGTCCCAGCCTTTCCCCCCAGGAGAATTCCCTCTCCTCAGCACCAGATGGGTTACCTGGCCTGATAACATGAAGCAATAAAATGATTACACCCTCCCGCCAAGACAGGTACCCTAGACCTGGTGCCAGGATGCATAACACCCAGTGGTAAACCTGGGGAGGAATTTTTCTAATTTAAACTCAGCAAACCCTTTGTCCTGGATGAAAACGGGATGGGAGGGGGAGCAGGAACAACTATACCCTTTGTCTTATAAGCCCCAGTCTAAACAAAGACTGTATGCTCAGCTCTCCATTCTCCCCTGAGCCACCTGCATGGCCTTGCCAGGTGTATTCTCTCCATTCAACCATGTAACCTTCCTTTCCCCTAGTCTGAGTGACTGGGCACTCTCTCTGTCCCATCGTGGTCACTAGATGTTAGCAGAGATGAGTGGTGGGGTTCTTTTCTTCGTGCAAGAAAGAATTCAGCATGAGACAGAGGGCAAAGTAGCAAGGTTTATTGGGGATAGGGTATCTGTCATAATGGAAGGAACAAAGTTAAGCCACATTTCTTCTCTTCCCTACATCCACCAGACTCAGACTTAGCTTGCTGAGGTAGAGCTACAGCTGACCCCTTTAGGGTGGCTCACTCCAGGGAAGCAAGAAGGTCAAAGAATGGATCCTGTGTACTCTGTGACTATGCGAGTCCTGTGCCATGTGACTGTGGAAATCATGTGACTGCAAGTTCTACAAAACAGAATGAAATTGGATATGGCTGGGTTTCTAGGCACTTGCATGGTCTGATTCTGGCAGCTTAGAACTCCATGAAAATTGGGGAAGGAATTGTGGAGGGTTCTATGCTCACACCATGGAGTACAAAGATGGCATATGTAGTTCATGTGCCTGAGCGGGTGGTGCGTGAATGCACTGTGAGCCCACCATAGGCAGTTAATTTGTTGGTTCATCTTGGCAAAGAGAAGGGCTGAGGCTGTGAACATGCCAGCCAGCATGATCATCACTTCCCCCTACTAATGACAGAGTTCTACCTTGCCTAACTTGGGTGTCTATCAGGACTCTTGCTCCAACCACAAATGCTGGCAAGAACTCCTAGGCCCCACCCATCACACACTCTGGATAGCTGCTGTAGGCTGAAGCCATTACAGAAACTCAGAGTCATATTTCCAAGAACAAAAACAAAAACTTTCAGAGGAGACACCATCAAGTGATTACCCTGATGCATAAAATAAATATAGAAATGCAAGTGAAGGAAGATAATATGACTCCCCAAAAGAACATAATACATTGATGTTGGACGGTGAGGACAAGGAGATTGACAAAATGTCTGAAAAGGAATTAAAATATTGTAAGGCTGCTTAAAAACACAGAAGTATTTATACAAAATAAAGAAATCCATACGTGACATGAATGAGAAAATCTGCAAGGAAATATCAAGCTGAAATATTAGAAATAAAGAGTTATTATATCTGAGCCAGAAGACAAATCTGTTAAAATATCTCAGACAGACAAGAAGCAGGAGGAGAAGGGATGGAGGAGGAGGAGGAAGAGGAAGAAGCAAAAGGAGGGGAAAAAACAGTGTTCAGGATCTCAGATAAAATCAAACAAGTAAATGGATGTGCCTTAGGTGTTCCTGAAGTAATGGAAAAAAGAATGTCTTTGAAAACAACAAAAACAATAAAGTTTATCTATACTATCAACCAAATGGATCTAATTGATGTCTACAGAACATTTCACCCCACAGCTGGAGAATAATCATTCTTTTCAACAGATAATGGAACATTCTCTAGCCTATTTACATTCAAGGTTGTTATTGATAAGTAACAACTTGGTCTTCCCATTTTTCTGTAAATATTCCTAAGGTCCTTGGCATTTTGCTTGGTATCACACTCAGTCTATACATTTCTGTACATGTTGATGATATTAATTCTTAAAATCCACAAACATGGAAGATTCTTCCATTTTTTCTGTGTCTTTATCCATTTCTTTCTTAATGTTCTGGATTTTTCATCATTGAGACGTTCCATATCCTTAGATAAATTTATTCCAAACTATTTAATTTTTCATAACTATTATGAATGTTACTGATCTTACAAATTCTTTTTCAGTCATGACATTATTTGTGTATACAAAGGGTATTGATTTTTGTGTGTTGATTTTATATCCTGTAACTTTTCCAAACTCTATTATGAGTTGAAGCGGTCTCTTACTAGAGTCTTTTGATTCCCCTATATATATTATGATTTGATTATATTCTTACCAATTTGTATCCCTTTGAATTATTTTCTTGTCTAATGGCTCTGCATAAAACTTCCAGAACTATATTGTATAGCAATGGTTAAGGTAGGCATCCTTGTCTGTTTCTAGATCTTAGTGGAAATGCTTTCAACTTTTCGCCATTCAATATGATGCTAGTTGTGGATTTTTCAAAAGTTGCCTAGATCATCTTGAGAAATATTTCTTCTATACCCAATTTGCTTAATTTTTTTAAATCACGTCGGGATGTTGTATTTTGTCAAATGCTCTCCGTGCATTTATTGAGATAATCATACGGTTTTTAGGCTTTAGTTTGTTAATGATGAACACATTTATTGATTTACAAATGTTAAACCATCCTTGAATATCAGGGATAAATTCTACTTGGTTTGTGTGAGTGATCCTTTGATGTATTGTTGAACTCAAATAACTATTATTTTTGAGAATTTTTGCATCAGTGCTCACCAAGAATATTGGTCTGTAGTTCAGTTCTTTATTGAAACTTTTCCTGATTTTGAAATTAAGATTCTGCTGGCCTCATAGCCTCATAGAAGGAATTTGAGAGAATATCCTCCCATTCAGTTGTTTTGAATAATTTGAGAAGAATTGGCATAAGTTCTTTTTTAAAAGTTTGGTCAAATTCAGCAATGAAGCCAACCAGCCCTGACATTTTCTTTTTTGGGAAGGTCCTTATTATTGATTTAATCTCTATCATCATTCTTTGTTTTTTCTATGTCTTTATGATTCAGTTTTATTAGAGTTTAGTAGAGGAATCTATCCATTTCTGCTAGATTTTCCAATTTGTTGGCATATAAATGTTGATAATAACTCCTGATGATTCTTTTTTTATTTCTGTGATATCCATTGTAACATCTTCTTTTTCCTCTGATTTTATTAATGTGGGTCTTCTCCCATTTTTAGCGAGTTGAGGCAACAGTGTATCAAATTTCCCTTTTTTTTTGAAAAAGAAGTTCTTCACTGATTTTTTTTTAATTTTGGCATCAATTTTATTTATTTAATCTCTAATTTTAATTATTTCATTCCTCCTACTAATTTTGTATTTGATTTGTTCTTGTTTTTCTAGGACTTTAAGATGTATTTATAGCTCATTTATTTGATGCCTTTCCAATTTCTTTGTGTAGGCACTAATTGCTGCAAACTCCTGTTAACACTGTTTTTGCTGTATCTTTTAAGCCTTGATATATTGTCATCTTCATTTGATTCTAAGAATTCTTTTTAATTTCCATTCTGATTTTTTCATTTACCCACTTTTCATTCTGGAACATCTTGTTCAGTCTTCATTAGTTTGCAGCTTTATTCCATTATGGTCAGAAAAAAATACATGGTATGATTTCAATTTTTCAGATTTGTTGAGACTACCTTTATGGCTTAGCATATGGCCTATCTTAGAGAAAGTTGCTTGCACTGATAAAAAGAATGTGTGTTCTGCCACTCTGAAATGGAATGTTCTGTAGGTATCAGTTAGGTCCATTTAGTCCATAGCGTAGATCAGCTGTTGCTGCTTTTTTGATTTTCATCTAGTTGATCTGTCCATTACTGAAAGGCGGGTATTGAAGTCCCCCTTATTATTATATTGACATCTGTGTCTCCCTCTAATCCCATTAACATTTGTTTTAAATAGCCAGGTACCCTGGCATTGTGTGCAGATACATTTACTCTAGTCACTTCTTCCTGTTGAATTGACCCCCTAATCATTATATAATGCCCTCCTTTGTCTATTTAAATAGCTTTTGTGTTAAAGTCTATTTTGTCTCATATTAGCTTGTTTTCGCTTTCCAGTTTCCATGTATCTTTGTTGGTGAAGTATGTTTCTTATAGGCAGAAAATAGATAGATCTTGTTTTTTAATTCATTCAGTCAGTCTGTATCTTTAATTGGAGAACTAATGACATATACATTCAATGTTATTATTGATAAGTAACAAATTAGTCCTATCATTTTCCTGTAAATATTCCTAATGTTTTTTTTTTAATTTCCTTTGTACTTTATTATAAAACTTTCTGCCTTCCCATATTTTTTTATGCTGACTATCTTTCTCATTGTCTGTGTGTAGTGCATCCTTAAGTATCATTTGTAAGGCTTAATGTGTGGTGACGAATTCTTGCAATTTCTGTTTGTTTTTGATTGTCTTTATTTCACCTTCATTTATAAATGAGAGCTTTGCTGGCTATGGTATTCTGGGTTGACATTTTTTTTCCTTTAGGACTCAGAAAATGTCTCTCCAGTTTTCTCTTAGCCTGTAGGGTTTCTCATGAGAAATCAGCCATCAGTCTAATTGGAGATCCTTTGAATATAAACTGGCATTTCTGTTGAAAGCATTTTAGAATACTTTTTTTTTATGTTTTACTACTGAATGTTTGATTATCATGTGTCATGGTGAAGATGTTTTCTGTTCATGTTTATTAGTTCTATGTAATTACTATACTTGGATGTCCCTATCTTTCTCCAAACGAGGGAAGATTTCCAGTACTATTTCCTTTAACAGGTCTTCTATTCCATTGTCTCTTTCAACACCTTCAGGAATCACAAGGTCATGTGTGTTTGTTCATTTGATATTATCTCATAAGTCTCAAACACTCTCAGTTTCTCCAATATTTTCGTCCTTTTCTTTGAGATTTTTCCAAGGTTTTTTCTTCCAGCTTGGATATTCTTTCTTCTGCCTTCATAAGTGTGCTGTTAAGGCTTTCCACTGTATTTTATATTTTATATATTGACTTCTTCATTTCTAATATTTCACTTTAATTTCTCTTCAACATCTCTGTCTCCTGGCAGAATTATTCATTCATGACATTTATGGATTTCTTTATCTCAAGCATTTGCTTCTTTATGTTTCTGAGTAATCTTAATATTACTTTGAATTTCTTTTCAGGAATTTCATCAGTCTGTTCATCCTTACATTCCAGTATTAGAGTTACTGTGTACCTTTTGGGGAGTCATATTGTCTTACTCGTTCATGTTCCTTTTATTTCTACATTTATTTTTAGGCATTTGTTTTCTCTTATGTCAGCCTTTATCTTTAAAATAAAAGCCTCAGTGGCTTAGTGGAGTATCTTTTCCTTCAATGGATATCCGGAGTCATATGCTGGGGTGGGACCACCAGGGAGCTCTTTCCAGTGCTCAATGGCAAGGCAAGAATCCAGGGTGACACCCAAGTTGGGTGTGGTATATATTTTTTTATTGTCCGCAGGGGGAGTATAAGATTGCATTGCCAGGTGTGATCACAGCATTAGCACCTCTCTGCCAAGGTAACCCAACCACCCATGGTAAGATCACCTTCAGGCTCACAGTGCCTAGGCACCTCAGCTATGCAAATGCCTGTACTGAAAAAACGATCTTTATGTTCCTTCATGTGAACACAGAATGCCACACCTGTGAAGCCAGAGATATTGTCCAAAGGCCCAGCCGCACCCTATCACATGTCCTACTTCACAGTTACTGAATTCCCACAGTCATAGGGCACAGGTCTCCCACTATCACAGAAAGCCTTACGAACCTCCCCCATCTACTGAAAGAGCTGTGGAGTTCCCAGAGCCAGTTGCCTAACTGGTACAGGTTGGTCAATGCTTCACCTTGGCAAATAGAGTCCAGTGACATGATAAAGTAAGGGGGAGAGGAGAGCTTCTTTGTTCTAAGTGAGTGTCCTGTCCCCCTCCAACCCTCCAGGCCAGAATCAAAGTCGGTGGGAACCGTCAATGTATCCCTCTGGTAAAATCCTCCTGTGGCACAAGTTCTGCAGTAGTCTCTACTTGCCTTATTCAGATGGCATTTCCTCCCTGCTGGTTGTTGGATACCTTGCTTCAGGAAGAAGGTGTCCCCTCTTGTCGCCGGCTAGGGAGTTACCTGTGGTTTCCTGCTCACTGCTGTGTAATTATAATGTCTCCACTGTTACATGGCATCTTCTTTTCTGTAGAATTTCCACTACAAACTGATCTCCAACTATCTACTTGAAACACAGTTCCTCTCCTTTTCTTTTGTTATCATCCTGTGGTCAGAATCAGTACGTCTTTTCCCTATTCAGCCATCTTGGTGTTTCTCTCTAAGATGTTTTAGAATCATTTCTTTATATTTTATTTTTGAAAGTTTGACAGTAATGTTTCATGGTGAAGATCTTTTGTTATCATGACTAATAGTGGTTCTATATGCTTCCTGTACTTGGATATCCACATCATTTGCTGATAGAACACTACTCAGCCATAAAAAAGGAATGAAATTCTGTCTTTTACAACAAAATGGATGCAAACGTAGATCATTATGCTTAGTGAAATAAGCCAGTCCCAAAACTGGAAATATCATGCTTTCTCTAATTTGTTATAACTAATATATAGAATACTTTAAAAGTAATGTATATGAGTGAAATTGAAATCTTGAGATTTGATTACTGTTTATAGCAAGGTCTTGAGGACAGTTGTCTTTCTTACTATTGTTGATTTCTTTATTTAGTAGAGTATTAAGTTTGTGATTATAAAGTAAATTGAAGTTATATCATCACAAAAATTAAATAAAAACAAGAAAGGAAGAAAGATGGATGTTGGGAATAAAGGAGGGAAGGAGATAGGAATGGTAGGAAGCATTATTATCTTCTTAAAACCATATATATTAAATATGTAAAAATTTTTCCCTTTTTATAAATAATTAAATATATATTTTTAAAAAGGAAATAAAAAGATACAAATTAAAAAGGGAGAAGTCAAATCATCCTTGTGTAGATGACATGATCCTATATATTGGTGAACCAAAAATCTCCACTGAAAGACTATTGGAACTCGTAAGAGCTCAGCAAAGTTGCAGGATATAAAATCAACGAACAAAAATCAATATCATTTGTATACTCTAACAATGCTATGGCTGAGAAAGAACTTGTAAGACCAGTCTGATTTATAGCAATGATAAAAACTTTTAAATGCATTGTTATAAATTTAACCAAGAATGTGAAAGGTATCTACAATGAAAATTATAAAACATTAAGGAAATATATGGAAAAATAAACAAAAATGGAAAAATCTTACATGTTCATGGATTTGAAGAATTAATATCATCAAAAGTTTCATACTACCCAAAGAAATTTATAAGTTCAATGAGATCCAATTAAAAATACCTAGGACATTCTTCACAGAAACACAGGAGACCCTGAGTAGCTAAAGCAATCTTAAACAATAAAATCAAAGATTCAGCCATTAGAATACCAGATTTCATGACATACTACATGGCTGTTAAAAGCAAAATAGACTGATACCTAGCACAAAAATATGTATGTGGAGCAATGGAACAGAATATAAACCCCTGAAATCAGCCCATGCATCTACAACCAGCTAATCTTTGACAAACGGTGTTGGAAAAAAATTGATCTCTGTATGCAGAAATATGAAACAAAACCCCTACTATATATCCTATAAAAAATCAACTGACAGTGGATAAAGAATCTAAACTTAAAACCTGAAGCCATCAAATTACTAGAGGAAAACATAGGAAAAACACTGTAAAACATTGGCCTAGGCCAGGACTTCTTGGATAAGACCCCAGAAGCACAAACAATAAGAACAAAAATACTCAAATGTTATTACATCAAGATACAAAATTCTAGGCAGCAAAGCAAATGCTTAAAGTGAAGAGGTAACCAATAAAATAGAGGTAAATATTTGTGATCTATGCACCTGATAAATGATTAATATCCAGGATATATAAAGAGCTCAAGAAACTCAACAACAACACCAATAACAACAAAAAAAACCTTGTGAAGACATGGACTAAGGACATGAACAGACATTTTTCAAAGGATGAAACACAAATGGCCAAAAGACACATGAAAAAAATGCCCAGGATCATAGCCATCACAGAAATCAAATAAAAGCCACAATGAAGTTTTACCTTACTATGGCTATAATTCAAAAATCTGGTGAAGTTATAGAGAAAAGTACCCTAATCCACTATTGGTGGGAATGTAAACTAGTGCAGGCATTATTGAAATAGTATGGAGATTCCTCAGAACTCTAAAATTAGATCTACCGTGTAAATTATCCATCCCACTCCTGAGAATACATTCAAAACAAATAGATTCAGAATATGAGAGAGTTTTCAGTACCTCCGTGTTTATAGCAGCTCAAATCACAATAGCTAAGAACTGGTATCAACTCAGATATCCATCAACTGATGACTGGATAAAGAAAATGTGGTATATGTATACACACACACACACGTTATGGAATACTACTCAGCCATAAAAAGATTGCAATCTTGTCTTTTGCAACACAACAGATGCCACTGGAGTGTATTACACTCATTGAAATAAGCCAGACTACCTCCCCCAAAATCACATGTTTTCTCTGATTTGTGGTAGTTAATATATAGAGCACAGCACCGGCTCCATATATATTTTAATACATGTGATTTAGCAGTGTTTTCTATTTTTTAAATCAAATAAGAATATTTTACTTTTATAATCTGAAAAGCAATATGTATATAGTTGGGACTATAATTTTGCTTTAATCTATGGATGAACTGTTTATAAGGAATTTCATATACAGATTTCTGATATGCTTAAGTGTTTTTCTTGGAATTTTTGCTGTTTTGCTTTACATTTCTTGTATCTCACAATATTTCTACATATTGCTATCATTATACTTGAATAATAGTGAAATATATGTGTGTCTGTGCATATTCACATAAAATAGATTAGATATCACAGAAGGCAGTTCTGTTCTAGTCCAGTTTTTCTCAGAGTATTTAAGAACTGTATTTCTGTTTTCTGATTTGGAGTATGGTAGGAGATAACATAATGTTTTATCTATCCTTACTCTAGCTCTAATCCACAGTTCAGTATGTAAAAATTCTTGCTGTTATCTGACAGGTCATTTGTTCATTGTCTTGGATTCTAGTGCTCTTGCTTGTGATATCTTTTCAAAATTAATTTCATAAGTATGTTAACTGAATGTTTAGGGAGATAAAATATATCACCATAAATTTTCTATCAAATTCATTCATAAATTTATTTACTTACCTAATAAATTTTAGTCCTATTATCCCATTTACTTTTCTCCTCCTGTATTATTTATACCTAGCGTCTCTTTTGGCATTCTGGTATAATGCAATGGTGTAAAATGACATAGAACTAAGGTAATTTTTTCACATCAATTTATGTTTTAACAATGTAAGGCATTTCTAAATCTACCTAAAGTACACATATCATCTCATAGCTATAACTTAATTCTCTTTGCAGCTCTCAATTGATTTTCTTATTGCTATTTAGTGTTTTGTTTGCTGTCTTATTAATCTTTGTACAAGTGTTCATTTTATTAATCTGAATTGGATAGTGCCACCGAGTTATAAAATGGAAAGTTGTAAATTCTTAATATTTAATGAGGATTTCTTTCTCATTTATAACTCAATGAGTAGCTTAAATAATATTTCATTTGCATCAGTCACAAAAACTGAAGATTTTAAAATATATGTATGGCTTGTGCATTGTTCTTGGTCAAAGTAATACTTATCAGAAATATAAGCACAGAAAAAAGTTAATATATAAAATGAACAGATTTAGTTGTACTAATAAAATTTGTATTCCTTAAAAATAAATAAATTTTGAAAAATGAACACATATTGGAACTTGCAAGGGGATGAATAGAAGTACCCAATGCTAGCCTCCTATTCGACAAAGAATTATCAGAAAAACAAATAAATAGCTTCATTTCAAGGTGGTGATTCTGGATGTCAGCAAGACAGAGATGGGAACCCTCTAAGACGTGGAGAATGAGATAGCAGCGTAGATTTTGGAATAAAGCATTCCACGTAACCATTACCCTGGTTTTCTAGCAGGGAAGAATTTCCGTCACAGTGGAGAAGATTAATGGGAACATCTTTGTGGGCTCCTTCACTGTGAAAATCAACAACTCTGATGAGAGGAGAGCTCCACCAATATCCCAGACTTGGAGTCCAGTTAGGAATGATACCTGGAGTCTCAACTATGACTATGCTTCAGAGATTCTTGCATTTTATACTCTCAATTTCCAGAGCACAGTTGTGTAGTGACATAAAGGACAGAAGAATGTATACATTCTATGCTAAATGTTCTGTGCAGCCTCAGCTGTGATCTGCTTGATGGGCGTGTGTTCTATACCAACCACTCTCCCAACAGCTGTCAGTGCCCTAGGCCTTGCATTTTTTGCCAAACACACCTCACAGCCATAGCCAACCTAGAGACTGCTTTAGCTGCAACTGGGCCCAAGGATATTTATTATTTTATGCTAAGTGCTCTTCACAAGCACCAAAATTACCATAGATCCTTCCTTCTCCACAGTTAGCTTCCTGAAGCCACAGTCACCCCTAGCCTGTAGTCAGCCTCCCCTGCTGTCCATGCCCTAAAGCTTATGTTCTATGCTACACATCTCTCACCACCCACTGTCAGCTCACATATGGCACATACCTGCACTTAGCCAGAGTCCACGTGCAAGTGTAATTGCTTAGGAAAATTTCACTGCATGTTTCCAGCAGTATCATTCCCATTGCCAGACTGGTCACATAGTGCATGAACCTACCATCACTGCTATGTGTACTATACCTGATAAAGAGACAGAGATCAGAGAAAGAGCTGTAGGAAATATGTCACCACAGCATCACCCACCAGATTTTCCTCTAAAACATCCTCCTATGGCTGGCAAACCAAAACCACAATTGTAGCAAAGCCAGTGCTCAAAACTGGCACAAGCCAAAAGTATCTAACGTGGTGGCCAACTGTGTTCCTGCCATGACATATATAGATTAATATAGTAGCGTTGTAATTGAATAATCATGGCTGGCTGACAGTCCTTTTCCCATCATATACCCGACACTGTGGCACTTTTGAGACTTCCTAAAAAATAGGCAATCACCAAATTATTGGAAATCTCTTCTCTTTACTGAAGAACTCCATCCAAAGCAATAAGATCTTATGTCTTCAGATCACATAAAAGGGATGACCTCAAATCTCACGGGTTGCAGCAAACTAGAACTTGCCCACACACTGTCCCGAGTGTGTACATTCATTTTGCTAATAAATATTGTTTCTTTGCTAACCTTTATCTACACCATGTCCTAAAATTCCATCTTGCACTGGAGATAAGAATCTGAATTCACCTCCCATACAGCAATACACTTTTGGATGCTAAAGTATGACCTTCTCTGCCTGGCTCTGAGAGAAAGAAGGGCTCACTAACCCTGCCACAATACATTATGTCCCAAGCCATCGATTAAAGAAACTGTAGAAAGACTGCACAAAGGCATCCAACTGGAAACAAAGCCAACACTTTAAAACACATCTTCAATATAAATCCACTTACAATGAAAGTTACATTATAGAAGTGGTTGTGATATCTTCTCCACCTGATGCCAAAACTTCAATAGAGGAATTGAAGTATGACAAAACAAGGTAACATTATGCCTTCAAAGTAACTTTGTAACTCTGCAGCAACAGACTCCAAAGAAAAGAAGGTACATGAAATTCCCAATAAACAGCAGTCAACAGATTGAGAAAAAATATTTGCTAATTATGCATCTGATAAAGGATTAATATCCAGAGTATATAATGAGCTCAAGAAACTAAAAAACAAAACAAACAATCAAGTTAAGAAACAGATGTTTTTCTAAAGTTTAGTGCTAATGGCCAACAGACATGAAAATATGCTCAGGATCACTAGCCATTAGGGAAATGCAAATAGAAATCACAATGAGGTATAACCTCATACCAGTTGGAATGGCTATTATCTGAAAATCAAAACATAACAAATGCTGGCAATGTTGTGGAGAAAAAGGTATCCTAATACACTCTTGGTGGCTGTGCAGATTGGACAACCATTATAGAAAACAGAATGCAGAGTCCTTAGAGAACTAAAAATAGATCTAACATATGATCCTATCCCACTCTTTGGAATATATCCAAAGGAAATGAAATCAGCATATGAAAGAGTAACATGCACTTCCATGTTTATAGCAACATAATTCACAATAGCAAAATTTCAGAATCAACCTAGATGTTCACCAACTGATGATTCGATAATGAAAATGTGGTATATATACTCTATGAAAAATTAATCAACCATAAAAAAGAATGAGATCCTGACATTTGCAGCAAAATGGACAGAACTGAAGATCATTATGCTAAGTGTAATAAGTCAGACCAGAAAGACAAACAACATGTTTATCATGTTTTCTTCATAGGTGTATGTGTGTGTGTGTGTGTGTGTATGGAGAGAGATCGTATATTACGGAATATTTAGTTCTGGATCGTACCATGTAAATGAAAATAAACTCTTCTTTCCATAGGTTTTGATCACTTCCATGAATCACTCACTCTCTGATATTAATTTTTGTTTTGAAGAAAAAATAGTATATTTGCATATAAATAGTCTATATTCGCAGTGAATGTGGTGAAATTTTTGAAAATTGTAAAAGAAAAAGAATTGAAAAGAATGATTATGAGTAAGCTGAATGAGATACAAGAGAATACAGGTGGAGAGTTTAAATGAATTAGAAAACCTGTGTAAGAATGAGAAATTCAGAGGCAGACATTTGGCTCATAGTTAAGGCACATCACTTTTTTTAAAAAAAATATTCATTTATTTGAAAGAGGAGATGGGGAGAGACAGAGAGAGAGGTCTTCCATCCACAGGTTCACTTCGCAAATGGCCATAATGGCTGGAGTTTGTCCAATCCAAAGCCAGAAGCCAGGAGTTTCTTCCAGATCTCCCACGTGGGTGCAGGGTCCCAAAGATTTTGATTATCCTCTGCAGCACTCCGAGGTGCATTAGCAGAGAGCTGGATCAGAAGTGGAGCAGCAAGAACTCGAACCAGTGCCCACATAGAATGCAGACAGTGGCTTAACCCACTGTGTCATAGTGCTGGCCCCAAGGCACACCTCTTGGGACATTCATATCCCATATCAGAGTGCTTGGGTTCAAGTCCTGGCTCCACTTCTGATTCTGGTTTCCTTGTAACCCACACCCAGAGATGCATAAAGTAAAAGCTCAAGTTTTTGAGTATCAGCCACCTACATGGGACCTGGACTGGCTTCCCAGGTCGTACCTTCAGCCTGGATCAGCCACATCTGTTGTGGATATTTGGGGAGTGAACTGCGGAAGGGAAGATAAATCTCTGTCTGTCTCTGCCTCTTGTGTGCATTTAAATAATTTTTGAAATATAAGAAAATCAGCAAAAAGATTGAGAACTTGAAAAACAATCAAATGGAAATCTTAGAAATGAATAATTCAATAAGCCAAATAAAATTTACAATTCAAAGCCTCATCACCATACTATACCAAACAGAAGAAATATCTGTGCTTCAAAGCAAGTCTTATAAAATTTCTTGGTTAGCCAATAACTAAGTAAGAATAAAGCAGGCTCCAAAATGTTGGCGATACCTTGAAGTTAACAAATATCTGAATTTGGCGGATCCACAAAGGTGAAGAAAATGTGAAAGAAAAATCTATTCAATGAAACAGCTGAAAACTTATCCAATGTAGAAAAAGATATATAAATCTAGGCATAGCAGGCCCATAAGACCTCAAACAGATATGGACAGAATTGATTCTCGTTACAGAACATTATACTCAAACTGTTAAAAGTAGATCATAAGGAGACTTTTAAAAACTACAGGAGAAAAACAGCAAGTCACATTTAATAGAACCCCCATTATACCAAGAGCAGTTTGTTCCAGCATAAACCTTACTGAATAGGAGGGAAAAGAATAACACATTCCAATTTCTGGAAGGGAAAGCTGCCAACCAAGAATGCAGTAGCCAGCAAACCTTTCCTTTGTAAATGAAGGAAAAATGAAGAATTTCTAAAACAAGCAAAAGCAAAGGAAATTTCACATCAGTTGACCAGCTTTACAAAAAATAAAATTGCTTTAAAGGGTCTTACATCGAAAACCAAAAGTATCATTATGGAAACACATGAAAGTATAATAGCCACTAGAAGATCTCCGCGAGTGAGATCCCAGTGGAAAGAACAGGTCATCAAAGAAGGAGGTACCTTTCTCTGAAGGGAGGAGAGAACTTCCACTTTGACCATGGCCTTGTCTAAATATGATCAGAGTCAGTGAACTCAGGGGGCTTCCATAGCCTTGGCAGCTCATGACAAGAGCCTAGGGTGATTACTAATGCCATAAACAAGAGTGTCAATTTGTTAAGCCAACAACAGGAGTCACTGTGCACTTACTCCTCATGTAGGATCTTTGTCCTTAGTGTGCTGTACATTGAGATTTAATGCTATAACTAGTACTCAAACAGTATTTTTCACTTTATGTTTCTGTGTGGGAGCAAACTGTTGAAATCTTTACTTAATGTATGTTAAACTGATCATCAGTATATAAAGAGAATCGAAAAAGAATCTTGATGTGAATGGAAGGGGAGAGGGAGTGGGAAAGGGGAGGGTTGTGGGTGGGAGGGACGTTATGGGGGGAAAGGCATTGTAATCCATAAGCTGTACTTTGGAAATTTATATTCATTAAATAAAAGTTAAAAAAGAAAGAAAGAAAGAAAGAAAGAAAGAAAGAAAGAAAGAAAGAAAGAAAGAAAGAAAGAAAGAAAGAAAGAAAGTTAATGGGAACAGGATGGAGTTTCCTCAAAAACCAAAAATACTTCTATCATCTATCTAGTTATCCCACTTATTGGTATATATTTGAAGGAAATGATATAGTATCTGAGAAATGCCTTTACTATCATGTTTACTGCAGCATTATTCACAGTAGGAAAGATATGGAATCAACTTAGATGTACATCAATGGATTTATAGATAAATGTGGTATTAATACACAATGGAATATTATTTACCCACAAAAAATAATGAAGCTCTGTTGTTTTTTTTTTTCAGCCAAATAGATGCAATTAGAGAACATGATATTAAGTTAAATAAGCCAGGCACAGAAATACAAATCCTACATGTTCTCTCTCTCATAGTAAAACTAAAAATGTTCATTTCCATGTACAATAGTGATTGATAGAGATTGAGAATGTTTGGTTTGGGGTTAGGGGAGAGGGAGTAGTGGGAAGTTAGATAATGAATGTTACAACACATTAAATTGAAACTATGTCCTAGGTTCCACAGCAGAGTAGAAGTTTTATAGTTTACCATAATCTACCCTATATTGTATGAAAACTAGAAGTGAGGAGAATGAAGACTCTTGATTTAGAGAAAATTATAAGGAGATGGAAATTCCAATTACTATGATTCTACACACTGTATGAATGTATTGAATTATCAAACTATACCCCATAAATGTGTATAGTTACTACATATTAATAAAAAAGTAAAATGGAATGTAAAAATTAAATTATAAAAATAAAATAAAAATAGAACCAGACATTTTGATGCATTTAATGTGATTACAAATTTTATACAAAATACTTCTGAAAGTATTTCTGCTTTATGAATCAGAAAACTTTCTGATATTAATGATGTTTTATCCTCTCCAAAGATTACTTTTATTATAGAAATACTCATTGTTATTGTCAGCTTCCTGTAGGTATTTGAGAGACTTTAATTAGGCTAGTGTTTTCTCATTTTGGGAGATGAGATGCTATGATATATATTCCCAGAATGGCATTAGTGCCGAGCACATCATTTCATGCTTCTTCTAGTAAAACTAGGCTGGACAGATAATTCAATGTCATTATATACTCATGAAAATGTAGTCATTAAGTGATTAATTGTTGACAGCTGTAAAAGTGTTTAGTGAATTCTGGATGTCACAATGCATTCAAAACAAGAAATAGATCAAAAACACATTTTTGGGTATTACTTTCTACTGAATCATGATTAATGATGCACAATCATAGAGACTGTTGTTTTTACTCATCCTTTGGGTAATATGACCCACCAGAAGCCAGGTGATATTTCTGTGAATTTTGCATTAATTACATAAATACATATGCTCATAGTTTTTTTGCTTATTCAATTATCTATTTGGAATAATGTGGTTATTATTAGCTAATGGGACCCTATGGTATCGCATGATTCATCAAACATATGTGTTCCTTGAATTCCACCAAATTAATAATATACATTAAGAGTGTGTGTGTGTGTGATAAATTTAAAACTTTAGTGTCCAATACTTATTTGAGAACTTAGAGTAGAATGACTGAGAAAAGTAAATTTCAATTATTTTTGTGAAGAGACATGGTTTTGTAGTTCTTGAGGAGGGATATTTATACATTAAAATAATCTTTCTGTCTAGGTATTCACAATGAATTCACAGGAAGTAATAATTCAGAATGAAATAATTTGTTTAAACACAAAATATTTGGAATCTTAGAAAGAAACACAGGATATTTGGACAAGACATTGATTTCTTCACACGGTGGGTTAAATTTAACCTTAATTCTTGTGTATAGTTTGCTTTCCTATTATGATTTTCTTACTAAGTCTCCTGTGAATACTGCTGTGTGTAGCTTGCACAAAAGGCAGAGGTTCTGGTATTACTGTTATGGAGATGAAAGTATACTAGTGAAATTATAAAAGAAAATTAAAATACAGAACAGAGAATGACAAAGTAGCATTATTTCCATGTTAGCATGAAAATCTTTACAACCAAACAGAAAAAAAAACCCACACAAACATTAATTATAAATGATCAGTAAGTAGGTCTAACATATTACATACGTGATACAAAACAATGTTTTTAAATATGACAAGAAAAAACAAATCTGGTTATATAAATGTTAAAATCACAATATAAATAATCCAATAAATATCCAATCAGAGCAGGCATTGTGGTACAGCAGGTTAAGCCACTGCTCGGAACACATGTACCCATTATTAGATTGTTCCATTTGAATCCTGATTATGCTGTTCTTCTGATCTAGCTTCCTGATAATGCACCTGGGAGACAGCAGATGATAGCTCAAATACTTGGGTTCCTGCCAGCCTCTTGGGAAACCCAGATGCAGTTCCAGGCTCCTGGCCTTGACTTAACAGAGTCTTTGCTGTTGTGGGCATTTGGAAAATGAATTAGCAGATGAAAAATTCTCTCTGTCTCTCTCTCTCTCTCTCTCTCTCTGTGTGTGTGTGTGTCTGTGTGTGTGTGTCTATCTCTCTCCCTTCCTCCTTCCCTCCCTCTCAAATGAAGTAGTAATCAGTCGATCCAATTATCAGTTCAGTTTGCAATTCTGTCCATCTCTTTTTCTGATTATTTTATCTAATTGCCTCTCCAAGGACTTCAATCTCTTCGATAAATGGATAGCCCAGCTGTTACCTGATTCATACATTATTCTGCTTTGCATTAGTAGTGCATGAATTCAGCATATGCAACAACCTCTAACATTTAAAAGAAATCAAAAATATAAATCCTCCATTTACTCATAGTTATGTTACAGCTTCCCTTCAATTTCTGTATTTTCTTCCAAACAAAATTACTAATATATTGTGCATATGCTGTCTCCCTATCACCATTATGCTTTTGCATAAAGCTAAAATAAGAAAACAAATACAAAAACAAAAAAAAAAGAAAGGTCTGTGTGTAACTGTACTGCTGCAAACATAATTTTGTCAAATTTTGTTTTATATCTCTGTCAGACAAATTGATAAAAACGATATGGTTCTATAGTTTTAATGACCTGCCCTTATTTTTAAATTTATTCCATATGAGTGAATTGGCATCTTTCAATTTGATTATTGTTTGTAGCCTTTGCCTTTATTTGTGGTGAATAGTGTTTATACTTGTAGAACTTTTTATTTAGTGTATTGCTAAGTTTTTGACTACCATGTAAATTTAAAATGTCAAAGATAAAATAAAATCCAATCTGTACTCCAACTGAGATATTCCTATAAAACTGCTTATAGCAATACTAACACTAATATCTATAATTGTAATTATATTACTATTCCTCACTTCTCATTTTCTCTGCCCTCCTTGCAATATTCAAAATGTCCGTTTGCTTGTTTTTAAGATGAATAAATTTCATGTATTTCATATATACAGATTTAGGAGCATAGTGATACTTCCCACCCTCCGCATTCTCCTGCCCATGCTCCCGCCCTCCTTCCTTTCTTATTCTTTCTAGTAATTTTTAAAATGCTCTACTTTCAGTTTATTTTGTACACATGTGTTGTCCAATGTGAATTAATGCTATAACTAGTACTGAAACAGTATTTTACACTTTGTGTTTCTGTGTGGGTGCAAACTGATGAAATCTTTACTTAATATATACTAAATCAATCTTCTGTATATAAAGATAATTGAAAATGAATCTTGATGTGAATGGAATGGGAGAGAGAGCGGGAGATGGGAGGGGTGTGAGTGGGAGGGAAGTTATGGTTGGGGGAAGCCATTGAAATCCATAAACTGTACTTTGCAAATTTATATTTACTAAATAAAAGTTAAAAAATAAAAAAGATAAAAAGATCATCCTTTTGCTATTGAAAAAAAAACACTACACTAAATATAAAATTCAACAAATAGTATGAAGAAACAACACTGTTCTTAAATAGTAGAGAAGGGCTGTAAACCATCATCTCATTTTTCACCTCTAATTTTATTGGTTTGAGTCTTTTGTTTGTTTGCTTAGTTGGGCCAATGGTTTATCAATGTTGTTTATTTTTTTTCAAAAAAGATAGCTCTTCATTTCACTGATATTTCATAATTTTTTTTGTTTCTGTTTGCTAATTTCCTCTAAAATTTCTTTTAAACTCACTTATATTGAGAAATAAGTTCCACAAGATGAAACATAGTATTTTTAGTGTCATTAGATGAATGTTGACACCAATGTAATCACTACCTCAATCAACATATTTAGATTGTTCCATATCTTAATTATTGTGAATAATACTGAAAGTAGATAAGAATACAGCCATCTTTAAGACATAATGATTTGAATTCTATTGAATATATGCCCAGAAGTGGAATTGTTTGATCTTATGGAAGTTCTATTTTTCCCATAGTAGCTGTATTAATTTATATTACAACCAACAATGTAGGAAATGCTTCCTTTAAGGTTTTCTTTATATCATATCATGTACAAATAGAAACAGTTATCTTTTTCCTTTCAGATTTGTTTGCATTTAACTTATTTTTAATCAGTTGTTCTGGGTAGGTCTTTCAGTACTGTGTTGAAAAGAAGTGCTAAGAAAGGGAATCATTGTCCTAGAAGAAAAGCATTTTTGTTTTTGACAGGCAGAGTTAGACAGTGAGAGAGAGAGAAACAGAAAGGTTTTCCTTTTTCCGTTGGTTCACCTCCCAAGTGGCCACCAAGGCTGGCGCATTGCGGCCGGCGCACTGCGCCGATCCGAAGCCAGCAGCCAGGTGCTTCCTCCTGGTCTCTCATGCAGGTGCAGGGCCCAAGGCCCAAGGTCCAAGGACCTGGGCCATCCTCCACTGCACTCCCGGGCTGCAGCAGAGGGCTGGACTGGAAGAGGAGCAACTGGGACAGAATCCGGTGCCCCAGTGGAGACTAGAACCTGGGGTGCCGGGGCCACTGGCGGAGGATTAGCCTAGTGAGCCACAGCGCCAGCCAAGAACAGCATTGAATTTCTTACCATTGAGTATAGATTTAGTCGTGCCCTATTGTATTAGTTGAGGAACATTCCTTATATACCTAATTGAATGACTGTATTTTAATCATCAGGTAAAATTGTATGAATTTATCATGTACAACACGACATTTTGTAATATATACATTATAAAATGATTAAATATTGCTAATTAACAAATGTATTACCTCACATATTTATCATAGTTGTTATAATATCTATTTGCATTTTTGTTTTTTACTTTAACTTTTACATAAATGTTTTGTTTTTAAATTCATTTCTTAAATCATGTCAACAACAAAAATATGGAATTACAAACCATTGTTATAGTAATAATAGCTTTTATACATTTTCATGTATTTACTTTTATTGAGATCTTCATATCTTCCTTCATCTTTTTATTCAAGTATGTAGTACATTATTATTAACTATAGTTATTCTTCCTATATATTATAATTAAATATCCTTTGGAAAACATCTCCACATCATACCTTCCCCAATGACCTCAGTCTCTTGTAACCACAATTCTAATCTCCACATGTGTGACATCAATTTTTTTAGATTTAACATACAAGTGAAATCATGCAGTACTTGCCATTCTGTGCTTTATTTTAATTAATGTCTTCCAAGTTCATGCATATTGTAAAAAATGACTAGATTTTATTCTTTTTGTTCATCAATAATATTACATCGTGCACAAACCCATATTTTCTTTATAAATTAATTCATTGAGGAGAATTATGTTAATTCCATATCATAGCTATTATGAATACTGGTATAATACACATGGGAATACTTATATTATCATCCACATAATGATTTCATATACTTTAGATATACACTTTGTAGTGGGATTGCTGGATCACATGTTGTACCAGCTATTTTAATACCATGTGGAAATCCCATGCTATTTTCGAAATGGCTATACTAACATACATTCTCACCTACTATAAGAATTTCATTTTCTCCACATTCTTCATCTTTTTGGTGATAGCCATTCCAGTAAGTGTGAGGTGATATTTCATTGTAGATTTATTCTAGTTCCCCTTTTTATGTAATTTTTAAAGATTTTATTTATTTATTTGAGAGGCAGAGTCACAGACAGTGAGAGGGAGAGACAGAGAAAAAGATCTCTCTGCTGGCCCACTCCCCAAATGGCCGCAATGGCTGGAAGTGTGCTGACCTGAAGCCAGGAGCCAGGAGCCTCCGCCTCGTCCCCCATGTGGGTGCAGGAGCCCAAGCACCTGGGCCATCATCGGCTGCTCTTCCAGGCCACAGCAGAGAGCTGGACTGAAAGAGGAGCAGCCAGGACCAGAACCAATGCCCATATGGGATGCTAGCACCACAGGTGGAGGATTAACCCACTGCGCCATGGCGCCGGCCCCTCTAATTCCCCTTGCGGTTAGTGTTATTGATCATATTGTCATATATATGTAAGTAATTTGTATGTTTTCCTTTGAAAAATGTTTATTTTTGCCTTATTTTTAGTTGAGAAATTTATTTTCTTGATTTTGAGTTGTCCAGATTCCTTATGTGTTTATGTGTTTGGTTATTAATCCCTTGTCAGATATATAATTTGCAAAATTTTCTCCCATTTTGGAGGTTGTCTCTTCCATTTGTTGATGGTATCCCGTATCCCTCTTTTTTTTTTTTTCTTCATTGTGCTTCTGAGGACCTATTTAAAAAATCATTACTCAATGTTCTCTAATAACTTGATGGTGTCAGGTCATAGATTTAGGTCTTTAATCCATGTTGAGTGGATTTTTGTGTAAGGTGAAAGGTAGGGGTCTTGCTTCATGATTCTGCACGTGGAAATCCAGTTTTCCCAGCACCATTTATTGAATAGACTGTCCTTGCTCCAGGAATTAGTTTTAGATCCTTGATCAAATATAAGTTGGCTGTAGATGTTTGGGTTGATTTCTGGTGTTTCAATTCTGTTCCATTGGCCTATCCATCTGTTTCTGTACCAGTACCATGCTGTTTTGATTACAACTGCCCTGTAGTATGTCCTAAAATCTGGTATTGTGATGCCTCCAGCTTTGTTTTTGTTGTACAAGATTGCTTTAGCTATTCGAGGTCTCTTGTGCCTCCATATAAATTTCAGCACCATGTTTTCCAGATCTGAGAAGAAGGTCTTCGGTATCTTGATTGGTATTGCATTGAATCTATAAATTGCTTTTGGGAGAATGGACATTTTGATGATATTGATTCTTCCAATCCATGAGCATGGAAGATTTTTCCATTTCTTGGTATCCTCTTCTATTTCTTTCTTTAAGGTTTTGTAATTTTCATCATAGAGATCTTTAACGTACTTGGTTAAGTTTATTCCAAGGTATTTGATTGTTTTGTAGCTACTGTGAATGGGATTGATCTTAGAACTTCTTTCTCAGCCATGGCATTGTCTGTGTATACAAAGGCTGTTGATTTTTGTGCATTGATTTTATACCCTCCTACTTTGCCAAAATCTTCTATGAGTTCCAATAGTCTCTTAGTAGAGTTCTTTGGGTCCCCTAAATAAAGACTCATATCATCTGCAAAGAGGGATAGTTTGAGTTCTTCTTTCCCAATTTGTATCCCTTTAATTTCTTTTTCTTGCCTAATAGCTCTGGCTAGAACCTCCAGAACTATGTTGAATAGCAGTGGTGGGAGTGGGCATCCCTGTCTGGTACCAGATCTCAGTGGAAATGCTTCCAACTTTTCCCCATTCAATAGGATGTTGGCTGTGGGTTTTTCATAGATTGCTTTGATTGTATTGAGGAATGTTCCTTCCAAACCCAGTTTACTTTCATCAAGTTATTAGAGAACATTGAAGACACCCTTCAAGATATTGGCACAGGCAAAGAATTTCTGGAAAAGACCCGGGAGGCACAGGCAGTCAAAGCCAAATTCAACTATTGGGATTGCATCAAATTGAGAAGTTTCTGTACTGCAAAAGAAACAGTCAGGAGAGTGAAGAGACAACCGACAGAATGGGAAAAAAATATTTGCAAACTATGCAACAGATAAAGGATTAATAACCAGAATCTTGCAAGATATCAAGAAACTCCACCACAACAAAACCAGCAACCCACTTAAGAGATGGGCCAAGGACCTCAATAGACATTTTTCAAAAGAGGAAATCCAAATGGCCAACAGGCACATGAAAAAATGTTCAAGGTCACTAGCAATCAGGGAAATGCAAATCAAAACCACAATGAGGTTTCACCTCACCCCGGTTAGAATGGCTCACATACAGAAATCTACCAACAACAGATGCTGGCGAGGATGTGGGGAAAAAGGGACACTAACCCACTGTTGGTGGGAATGCAAACTGGTCAAGCCACTATGGAAGTCAGTCTGGAGATTCCTCAGAAACCTGAAGATAACCCTACCGTTTGACCCAGCCATCCCACTCCTTGGAATTTACCCAAAGGAATTTAAATTGCAAACAAAAAAGCGGTCTGTACCCTAAAGTTTATTGCAGCTCAATTCACAATAGCCAAGACCTGGAACCAACCTAAATGCCCATCAATGGTAGACTGGATCAAGAAATTATGGGATATGTACTCTTTAGAATACTATACCGCAGTAAGAAACAATGAAATCCAGTCATTTGCAACAAAATGGAGGAATCTGGAACACATCATGCTGAGTGAAATAAGCCAGTCCCAAAGGGACAAATACCATATGTTCTCCCTGATTGGTGACGACTGACAGAACACCAACAAGGAAACCTGTTGAAGTGAAATGGACACTATGAGAAACGGTGACTTGATCAGCATAGCCCTGACTGTTAATGAACAACTTACTACATTATCCATCTTAGTAGTTATTTTGTCTGTTCTACTTAATATGACTGGTTTAATTCTGTAATTAATACACAGTTATTCTTAAGTGTTGAAATTTAACTAAAATGTGATCCCTGTTAAACATAAGAGTAGGAATAAGAGAGGGAAGAGATGTACAATTTGGGACATGCTCAAGCCCCAAATGGTAGAGTTAGAAACATACCAGGGGACTCCAATTTAATCCCATCAAGGTAGCATGTACCAATGCCATCTCACCAGTCCAAGTGATCAATTTCAGTTCACAATTGATCATAATGAAAGGACTGAGAGTCAAAGGAAGCACATAAACAAGTCTAGTACCTGCTAATACTAACTGATAGAATAAATAAAGGGGAGAGTGATCCAACATGGGAAGAGAGATACTCAGCAGACTCATAGAATGGTGGATGTCCTAAACAGCACTCTGGCCTCAGAATCAGCCCTAAAAGCATTCCGATCTGGCTGAATAGCCCATGAGAGTATTTCAGGCATGGAAAGCCAAGACACTCTGGCAAAAAAAAAAAAAAAAGAAAAAAAAACAAAACACCTAAATGAAAGATCTCTGTGAGTGAGATCCCAGTGGAAAGAACAGGTCTTCAAAGAAGGAGGTACCTTTCTCTGAAGGGAGGAGAGAACCTCCACTTTGAATATGACCTTGTCTAAACAAGATAAGAGTCAGTGAACTCAAAAGGCTTCCATAGCCTTGGAAACTCATGACTGGTGCATAGGGAGATTACTGATGCCATAAACAGGAGTGTCAATTTGTAAAGTCAACAACAGGAGTCACTGTGCACTTACTCCTCATGTAGGATCTCTGTCCTTAATGTGCTGTACATTGAGACTTAATGCTATAATGAGTACTCAAACAGTATATTTCGCTTTGTGTTTCTATGGGGGTGCAAACTGTTGAAATCTTTACTTAATGTATACTAAACTGATCTTCTTTTTTAAAAAAAAAGAAATTATCAATTCCCAACTTGACTCTCACTGGGATTAAACATGACAATAGGTCTGATCTGATTTCATCATCATTTAAAAAATCATCTATTATTTTTCACTTTATGTTTGTGTGGGAGCAAACTGTTGAAATCTTTACTTAATGTATGCTAAACTGATCTTCTGTATATAAAGAGAATCGAAAATGAATCCTCATGTGAATGGAAGGGGAGAGGGAGTGGGAAAGGGGAGGGTTGTGGGTGGGAGAGACGATATGGGGGGGAAGCCATTGTAATCCATAAGCTGTACTTTGGAAATTTATATTCATTAAATAAAAGTTAAAAAAAAATTACTCAAACCAATGTCACATTTTTCCCCCTGTGTTTTCTTCCAGTGGCTTTGAAGTGTCAGATCTAACATTTAAGTGTCCAGTCCTCTTTGAGTTGAATTTTTATATGATGAGAGATAAAGGCATGATTTTATTCTTCTGCATGTAGGTATCCCTTTTTCACATAATTTATTAAAAAGACAATTCTTTCTGGATCGTGTATCATTGTCCATATTGTTAAAATGAATTATGTAGAAATGCAGGCTCTATTTCTCAGCTCAATATTCTGTTGCATTGGTGTTCTTCCTGGTAACAAGCTCTGTTGAAGACCTTAGCTTTGAAGTCAGACAGTGTGGTTCCTTAAAAACTGTTAGGATTCCCAAGATTGTTTTACTTATTCAGGAATATTTATGATTTCATATGAATTATTGAGTGTTTATTTTTTTCAAAAATGTCATTGGTATTTTGAAAGGGATTTCATTGAACCTATGTATTGCTTTGGGTAGTATTTAAATTTTATTAATAGTAATTATTTTTATCTATGAATACAGAATATCTTTGTGTTTATTTTTATATTTTCCAATTTTTTCATTAATGTTTTATGGTTTTCAGTATATAGATCTTTCATTCCCATTGTTAAATTTATTACTAGATATTTAATTTGTAGCTGTCATAAATGAGATTTTAAAATATAGTTTTTATATTTTCCTATTATAAAAATGCCACTGTCTACTATATAATGATTTCATATCCTTCAATTTTGTTGAATTTGTTAAATAGATCTTGCTGATTCTTGCTGAAGAATATAATTTTGCATGTATGTGTTATATGTGTGTGTGTGTATGATCATGACATTTGCGAACAGAGACAATTTTACTTCTTTTCCTGAATTTGAATGCCTTTTATTTCTTTCTTTTGCCTAATTACTATGGCAAGCAGTTCTAGTACTGTTTTTAATAAGCGTGGTGAAGGGGGCTGGCACCGTGGCTCACTTGGTTAATCCTCTGCCTGTGGCGCTGGCATCCTATATGGGTGCCAGGTTCTAGTCCTGGTTGCTCCTCTTCCAGTCCAGCTCTCTGCTGTGGCCCAGGAAAGCAGTGGAGGATGGCCCAGATGCTTGGGCCCCTGCACCCACATGGGAGACCAGGAGGAAGCACCTGGCTCCTGGCTTCAGATTGGCGTAGTTCTGGCTGTAGTGGCTATTTGGGGGGTGAGCAGCGGAAGGAAGACCTTTCTCTCTGTGTCTCTCTCTCTCTCACTGTCTAACTCTGTCTGTCAAACAAATAAAAAAAAAGAGTGGTGAAGGTAGATATCTGTGTCTTGATCTAGATATTAATCGAGAAGTTTTCAACTATTCCCAATTGAGTAAGATTTTAATTGTGTTTTTTATATGGCCCTTACTGTATTGAAGTTACTACATTCTATGCCTAATTTTTATTGTTTTTTTATTATGAATTATATTGAATTTTGTCAAATTTCTGTAACTATTGATATGACGACATAATCACGTGTCTTGTCATTTCATTCTCTTAATATGTTATGTCAATTATAGTGCTTCACATTTGTCAAACCAACCTTGAATTCCTGAGATAAAACCCTCTTGATTTTGGTGTGATCTTTTCAATGTGTTGTTGAATTTGCTCTGTTTGCATTTTGTTGAAATGTTTATATCTGTGTTTACCTGGGATGTTAGCTTTTAATATTCTTTCATGTAGTGCCCTGACCTAGCTTTGATGTCAACATAATCTTAACTTCATATAATGAATTTGTAAGTCTTTTCCATTTTCATGTTTGGGAAGAGCTTAAGTAGGAATGATATGTTGGAATAGGTCTGGATGCCTAGGCCTGTGGCCACAAATTCCATAATGGTAGATCACATCCAAGGATCACAGCTCACCAAGATTGTGTAGCCTGGGGCAAGACCAAAACCCACCCTGCTATGGTCTGTCACAGCTAAGTAAACTCACTGTCAAATCTATTACTACCAGCCACTAGAATAAGGATGATTAACCTGGGCCACAAAACTTTACTTGGCACCAAAGCAGATCCAGTGATTCCATCTGCAGGCTCTCTTGGGGGTAGGGACTGTTAGGATCTGCTCAACTTAGGATTTTACCAACCTGGCACTGAGTCCCAAAACAATCTTGTGGTTCTTTTGGTGGAGAGTCCATCTCTGAGCTCTAAAGCAAGATCAGTCTGGGACTCTGGACAATCACTACATCTGGCTTTGGAGGTTCAGAGTTCCCTGATTGTCCAGGGACAGTCATTGCAGAAGATTCCTGCTTACACTGAGGATTGCACAAATCCTTTGTGTGGTTCATGTGCCTAGGTGAAACAGGTGTGAAGCTACTGTGGGCTCTCTCCAGGCATTGATCATATTCACAGAGAGAAGGTGAGGCTATGATTATGCCAGCTGATATGATCATACCATGCCACTTGCTGACAATAGAGGAGATCTACCATGTACAAACTGGGTGGTACCCTGGACTCTTGTCCCACCCTCGAGCACTGAGCAAGTTCCCTGACACCACACACCTCTAATAGCCACTGAAGAAGGAGACTATGCACTAAGCCACAGAGGAATATTTCAAAGAAATGCATCAGAGGAGAAAACCAACACCTGTTTCCACAAATGCCTAAACATAAATGCGGAAATATGATAAACATGAACAAGAAACACAATACTTTACTCCCCAGAAGGAACATAAAACAATTTCAATCTTAGAATGTCAAGATGAAGAGATTGATGAAATCCCTAAAAATCAATTAAAAAGAATGATCAAAAGACTACTCAAAAACTCAGATAAACAAAAACATGTAATTAAAAAAATCCATGCACAACATGATTTAAAAATTTTGCACAATATAGTGATAGTGAAGAGAAATCAAACTGAAATATTAGAAATGAATAATCAAATATGTCAAATTAAAAATATAGTGGAAAACCTTTACAATGGACATGATGAAGTAGAACAAAGAATATCTAGGTTGGAAGACAAATTTTTGGGAACTGTCAGGGAAAAAAAGAAAAATTAGAAAAACTGAAAATAGTCTTCAAGACTATTGAATAATGTCAAAAGACCTTTGGAGTTCCTGAATGTGTGTAAAGACAAAGTGGATTAGAACATCTATTCAGTGAAATAATAGCAGAAAAGATCCCTAATTTGGAGAAAGATACAGACATCCAATTACAGGAAACACACTGAATGTCTAACAGTCAAGATCAGAAAAGATCTTCATCATGACACATTATAGTCTACCTTTCAAAAGTAAGATGTAAGGAAAATATTTTCCAATGTGCATGAGGGAAACCACTAGATTTTCTTCAAAGGATATCCAATTAGATTAACAGACAGTTTCTCATCTGAAACCCTATAGACTAAGAGACTATCCATAGATATTTTCCAAGTTCTAAAATACAAAAAAAAAAAACTCTCAACCAGAACACTGTACACAGCAAATGTCTCATTTATAAATGAATGTGAAATGAAGACCTTCCACAACAAACAGAAATAGAATTTGTCACCACTCATGCAGCCTTAAACGTGATACTTAAGGGTATGTTACACACAGAAACAGGGAAAGTAGTCATTATAATGAAAGAATGTGAAGGCAAAAAGTTTCCTAGTAAAAGTACAAAGTAAATATAAAGCAAACAAGAAGAATATTTATGGGAAAATGGCAGGAATATGCTGTTACTTATCAATAATGACATTGAATGTGAATGGCCTAAATTCTCTTTTTTAATTTTTTAATTTTTTTAATTTATTTAATGAATATAAATTTCCAAAGTACAGCTTATGGATTACAATCGCTTTTCCCCCCATAACTTCCCTCCCACCCTTAACCCTCTCCTCTCCTTCTCCCTCTCCCTTTCCATTCACATCAAGATTCGTTTTCAATTATCTTTATATACAGAAGATCAATTTAGCATATATTAAGTAAAGCTTTCAACAGTTTGCACCCACACAGAAATACAAAGTGAAAAAATACTGTTTGGGCACTAGTTATAGCATTAAATCACGATGTCCAGCATATTAAGGACAAAGATCCTACATGAGGAGTAAGTGCACAGTGACTCCTGTTGTTGACTTAACAAATTGACACTCTTGTTTATGGCGTCAGTGATTACCCTAAGCTCTAGTCATGAGTTGCCCAGGCTATGGAAGCCTTTTGAGTACGCTGACTCTGATCATATTTAGAAAAGGTCATAGTCAAAATGGAAGTTCACTCCTCCCTTCAGAGAAAGGTACCTCCTTCTTTGATGACCTGTTCTTTCCACTGGAATCTCACCCACAGAGATCTTTCATTTAGGATTTTTTTTCCAGGGTGTCTTGGCTTTCCGTGCCTGAAATACTCTCATGGGCTTTTCAGCTGGATCCGAATGCCTTAAGGGCTGATTCTGAGGCCAGAGTGCTATTTAGGACATCTGCCATTCTATGAGTCTGCTGTGTATCTCACTTCCCATGTTGGATCATCCTCTCCCTTTTTTATTCTATCAGCTAGTATTAGCAGACACTAGTCTTGTTTATGTGATCCCTTTGACCCTTAGTACTATCATTATGATCAATTGTGAACAGAATTTGATCACTCGGACTAGTGAGATGGCATTGGTACTTGCCACTTTGATGGGATTGAATTGGAATCTGCTCTAGCATTTAGGGCATGTCTGACTAGCATGTCCCAAATTCTCTGATTAAAAGATAGAAGACTGGCTGAATGGATATTAAGAAAATACCCATTTTGCTGTCTACAAAGAACATACTTCGTCAGCAAATTTAAACATGGAATGGAAGTGAAAGGATAGAAAAATATATTCTATACAAATAGAAATCAAAACTGAGCAGGAATACCACTCTAATATGAGACAAAATAGACTTTTATCACAAAAACTATTGATAGAGACAAAGAAGAGCATTATGTAATGATAAAGGGATAAACTCAACAGAAAAATGTTTCTATAGTAAATATGTATATATATATATATATATATATATATATATATATCACAGACATACACACACACAGTATGGAATACTATTCAGCCACAAAAATAATGAAATATTTTTGCCACAAAATGGATGTAAATGGAAGCAATTATGCTTATTGCAATAATCCAGTTTCCAAAAGAGAAATATCATATGTTTCTGTAATATGTGTCATTTAGTATAGAATACAAAAAATTATATACGAATGAAACAGACATATTGTGACATTACCATTGTTTTTAGCCCTTGTTTATATTCCTGTGGAAGTGTGGGCTTCTTATTTTTACTTGTTGAATATCATGGTTAGTGGTGCATTAATCTTGTGATTATACAGTAGGTTGAAATTGTCTTTGCAAAAGTTAAAGAAAACAAAGAAAGAATGGAAGGAGTAGGTTTGAGAGAGGGAAAGGGGAATGTAGGGAAGAATGGTTATCTTTTTAGAACTGTACCTATGCAATACATGAAATCTATTCTCTGCATATTAGCAATATTTTTAAAATGAATAAAGAAACATAAGCAAAATCTTGAGGTCCTTCTCTTGCCTGATTCTGTAGCATCTGTATTCTTGCTCTTCTTTTTTCTAGAGTTTGAAATAAGTTGTTGGAGATAGTCCTTTTGACATATGGTTTTGTAGAATCCAAATACTCCATCAGCAAACCCAGGCCTTATGGCCCTGTCTAATTCTTAAATTCTTTTCAGTAGTCCTAGCACTGAGATTCAAGTCTAAGGTATGGACTAATTCCCTATCCCTTCCCAAAGCTCTTAGAAATTCTTTCCATGCGGTGATACTTGGAAATAATTCTTTCAATGTGACTTTTCCTGTTATTATAGTAAAACTAGGCTCTACTGTCCCTTGCCTGCATTCCACAGCTCTTGTGAAGGTGATTTATTTGAATAGCTGCTCACCTGTGTCTCCGTGGATGAGTATCTTACTCAGTTACCATCTAGTTCCTCACCTTCATTCTTGAAGGATAATTTTACCAGATCTAAAATTTTTGCTTGCCGGTTTTATTTCAGTACTTTAAATATACTCTATAGGTACATTATGACTTTCATGGTTTCTTTTGAGAAACTTTATTTTTGTCTTTTTTAATTTGAGAAATTGTTTATTAATCTTTTTAAAAAGATTTATTCACTTGAAAGCAAGATTTACAAAGATGGAATGAGACATGGAGAGAGACATCTTCCATCTGCTAATTCACTCCCCAAGTGGCCACAATGGCTGGGGCTGGGCCAAGCGGAAGCCAGGAGCCTGGAATTGCATCCAAGGCTCCCACATAGGTTGGTGGCAGGGGTCCAAGTTCTTGGACCATCTTCCACTGCCTTCCAGGCACATTAACAAAGAGATGGATCAAAAGTGGAGCAGGCAGGGTTTGAACCGTTGCACATATGGGATGCTGGTGTCGTAGGTGGTGGCTTTACCCTCTGTACAACAACACCAGCCCTGGCTATAAATGCTTTTGAAATCTCAGTTTCATAACAACTGCTTCTCTCTTGTAGTATTCATGATTTTATAATTGTTTTTGAATGTCAGAAGTTTGATTATAGTGTATTTTGTTGTGTATTTCTTGGTATTTACCTTATTTAGAGTTCATGGAAATTTCTTGAGTAGATTCATGTATTTTAAAATTTGGAAAGTTTTTGCACATCATTTCTTTTTAACCCTCTATTGTATTCTCTCAGTTTTTCTTTACTCTTATTTCTTTACCCTCCTCCAGTGGGATAAATTCAATTAACCTACATTTACATTTGCTAGTTCATTCTTTTACTTCTCAGATCTGCTGCTAAAACTCTTTATTGAATTTCTCATTTCAATTACTGGACCTCTGAATTATTTAATTCCTGTTGACTCCTTTATATAATTTTTGTTTTTCTGATATTATCTATTCAGTGAGACATTATTCTATTAATTTCATTTAGTTCTATATCCATTATTTACTTTAGATATCTGAATATGTTTAAGACACTTTGTTTAAAGATATTTTTCCCTTAAGTTCTATATTGTACTTCCTTATGAATGATTTCTGTTCATTTCTTTTGTGAATGGTCTATATTTTCTTCCTTTGCATTTCTTTTAGATTTACTTATTTGAGAGGCAGTGTTTGAAAAATGGAGATGGAGGGGGGGAGAATCTCTCCCATGTGCTGGTTTACTTCCCAAGTGGCTACAATAGTCGGGGCTGGACCAGGCTGGAGCCAGGTGCCAAGAACTCCATTGAGGTCTCCCACATGGGTGGTAGGGACCAAGTACTTAGACCATAGTCCACTGCTTTCCTAAGCACATGAACAGAGAGTTGAACTGGAAGTGGAGCAGCTGGGACTAAACCTGCAGTCATATGGGATGCCAACATTGTGTGCAGCTAAATACACCAAATCACAGTGCTGTGCCCTATATGCTTCATTTTGTTGTTGAATATAGAAACCTTGAATAATATAATGTAGTACCTCTGGATGTCAGATACTTCCTTTCCCTCAGGATTTTTGTTGTTCTTGTTGCTTACTTTGGGCAATACCTTTATTGTAAGTGAGATTTCTAAACTATTTTAAAATTCATTCTTATTTATTTTCTGAGGGAGAGGGGGAGAGGGAGAGAGGGAGAGAGGGAAAGAGGGAGAGGGGGAGAGGGGGGGAAAGGGGAGGGGGGAGAGGGAGAGGGGGAGAGGGGAAGAGGAGGAGGGGGGAGAGTGGGGAGAGGGGGAGAGGTGGAGGGGGAGAGGGGGAGAGGGGGAGAGGGGGAAGAGGGGGAGAGGGGGGAGAGGGGGGAGAGGGGGAGAGGGGGAGAGAGAGAGAGACAAACAGATTTCTTATCTGCTATTTCTCTTCCCAAATGACTTCATCAGCCAGGGCTAAGCTGGGGCTGAAGCTAGGGACAATTCAGGTCTCACACATGGGTGTCAGTAATCTGATTTAAGCCATGAGCACTACCTCGCAGGTTCTGCCTTGGCAGGAAACTGGAGTCAGAAGCAGCAAAGAAGAATTGAACCCAGGTTCTCCAATGTAGGACTCCAGCATCATAACTGCTTGGCTAAATGCCAGCTCCTTAATATAACTTTTGAAAACTGTATTCTTTGTTGTATAGGATCTCTGTAGTAGTGTCTGTTCCTTTAGCTTGTGGTTAGTCAGTGGTCTCATATGAGATTTCCTTAAATATCTGGATTAAAGGGAAAAATATAAGTTTATAAAGTATTATCCTGGTCTTTAAAGATTTACTTTGGTTTATTGTAGTCTAATATATAGCAAGGCTGTTGGAAGTTCTGTTTTATCTTTTGCTTTCTGCTCATGCTGAGCCGCAAAATTAGAATTAGCTAGAGGTGACAGGTTCTTCTTAGGTCTTTTCAAACCATGTTTCTGTCTGTGGCCGTGCATGGACCTTTCTATATAACTTGTATGAAGAGATTTTCCCAGACCTATTCCTTACTGTGACACTTTCTCTAGCTTTTTCACCCAAATTTTGTGTCTATTATCTGCCTTGACTCCAATACACTGCTCCAGGCAGCAATGGCTTATTCATTTGCCTTTCACTGTTTTTGATTAACAGACTTTACCTAGTTGGTTCTCTGCCATCAAGAAGTTCTGAGTGATGCAAAACAAAGGCAAGCACCTTATAGCAGTTCTTCAGGGAAAGTTTAGACAGATCAAAATAGACAAACACAATTACTTGTGAACTAGGCCCATTCTATCATCTCCAGAATCAGGTGTCCTTATTGGGAATACAAAGTGCTGTTTTCAATATATGTTGCCACACCAAGGATAGGTTGTTGCAGTTGATTTCTAAACAGTGTTGCAGTGGATTCGTTTCTGAGAGGAGGAGTGTGGTGGGGGCAAGAGGCACAGAGTCACCACACAGACCCCAGGTGTCGGGTGAAACTCGTTTATTTCAGTTGGTACAACATCTTGTATAGCCAAGACCAGCCAGTCTGGTCAAGGGGTGGTCTATGCCCCAACCAATCACAGCCTGTTGCCAGGCAGGCTCCATTGCCAGGTGGGATTCAAAGCCTTCCAATCACAGCCTGTTGCCAGGCAGGCTCCATTTGCTATGTGGGTTTCAAATCCATCCAATCACAGCCTGTTGCCAGGCAGGCTCCGTTGCCAGGTGGGTTTCAAAGCCATCCAATCACAGCCTGTTGCCAGGCAGGCTTCGTTGCCAGGTGGGTTTCAAAGCCATTCCTGAGTAACTGATGCTCACTTGCCAGTGGCCACCTTGGCATGGCCTTCTCATTCCACCACAATAGGTGACTTAAGATTGCAGAACTTCTAATCTCGTCACCCCTTACTTGAATCAATGTTTGATTGTTTTCTGCAACACTGAATATTTTGCAATGTTCCAACAAAATTGATTGTGACAGTGTTTGCTCAACTTTTTAGTGTTTCTGTGGTGGAAAAATCCTTGGAGTTACCTTCTCTGTTGTTTTTACTTCCATTATGGTTACAGTATTTTGAGTTATAAAACTTTCTTTTGATTAAGTCTTAAAGTTCAGTTCCCTTGTATCTGTTTCATTATAGGTCCTGTTCTTCCATGTTGTCTCTTTTTCATTAGAGTTTTGAAACAGCGTTATTAGTTATTTTCAAGTCCTTATCTGATAATTATCAAGTCTGTGATATCTGAGTTGGTCCTGATATTCAATCTGTCTGTACAAACTGTATGTTTTATTGCCTTTTGTTGTATTGTATAATGTTTATTTTTGAAAGCCATAACTCTTGGATCAATAGTAGGAAATGAAGTGAATATATATGTAGTGCTAATGGCTAGGACTTGGGTTGTACCTGACAGAAACTTTGAAAACCGTTTGAGGCTTGGTGTTTATTTCTTCTCTTGATTTTCAGCTTCCCTGAGTACTTCCCTTAGAGAATATTGCATCCTATACGTCTTTGATCTCAAATCCACTGTAATTAAACTGGAACCTGTAAATATGATGGTAAGGTGTGAAGGAGAGAAAACCTTGTTTTATCTTATGTTAAACCTCACTGTTTTAGTAGGCCCTTATCTCGGAACTCTCACAAGTTTGTATTCATAGGTGTGGCTCTCCCTGCTTTGGTGAGACAAAAGGCTAAAGGGAAATGGAATAGTAATACTGCCCTTTCCCCAGTTGGGATTTGCTCTGGTAAAGACTTTTTCCTTTGTAGAGCTGATCTTTGTTATGGAAAAGTCTTTTGATACATTTTACAAGAATAACTCTTTTCCTCCCCCAACAGATACAAGAGGGGGAATCTGTCTCCAATCCTTACTATGATCCTCCTTGAAGTGAAAACCCATATGATGTAGTGATTTCTCTTTGTTCGATTTTCTCACTGGTTTACACTGAGCCCCCACACTTCAATGTTCCAATTAACTCATATCTCCAGTGGTTTCTTCTGTAGGTATGCAGTCTTCAACTATAACTCAGATTTTCCTATTTCTCCATATTTGTAGAGGTAGCTTACCCTAAAACCTCAGTTCATTTACGGGGCCAAGAAAACTCACTTGTTTTCAGTTAGTTTTACTTTGTGTTGTTTTCATGACTGTAGTGATAATTTAAAAATCTTTTAACACAGAACTGAAACCTCAGGTTCTAAATGTTTTTGTTTTTGTATTCTGTATTTTTTCCCTCTACTGTTTTGCAACCATAACGATTATACTCATCTAATATTTTCCTAAAGGTCAAATGTGATAGGTTAATTATTTAATTTCAAGAATGTCCATTCAGAAATGTACACTGGTGATGAATGAAGCCAATTGCCTCACATATTAGATATTCTTTTATAATTCTTCACACTATGTGGACAGGAGGTTGTCTGATCAGGGACCCATGAGCCCATCCTGAGGAGAGTATATTTTCTTTGCTGACATGGCATCCTCTTTCTGGCTTCTACCACATCACACTATTTGCCTACTTCTCTTCTCTGCTGTCCATAATATCCAAGTTGAAGAATGCCTAAGACTATTTTCTGTCTGCTTGATGGAACTAATATACTGATTTCTAAATGACATCTATGTACTACAACTTATTGCATTTTATCTCAATCCATGATGTCCTTGGAGTTTCATGTTAGCATTTCTAACTGTTTACTTAGTATCTCTGATAGACTAAATGCATCAAAAATTTCAATTGCTCAGACTTTTTGGGTTTTGACCCAATTTTAGTTCTCTATATTTCCCACATACATAAACATCTTGGTCATCATTCCAGATACCCAAATTCAAACATGGAAGTTATTTTCATTATTTCCATCTTTACACTATCATTTTATTTATATATACATAATATTTAGATTATAAAATATATGCAGAATCTATTAACAAATTATGGGAGTTCAGATGTTATTACATCTATCCTTATCTCCCTAACTCTCATGTCATTTCTAGACAAAACTGCACTAGAATTGTAAGATTTTTCTGCTTTCATCTTCTGCTCCATAATGAATTTATTCATATAATACAAACTGGACTTTGAAACATAAATTACTACATACGTTTTACCTTTCTAAAATTGTTCAATAGTTTCCTATTTCAATTTTTTTTATTAATTTTTATTTGAAAGGCAGAGATACAGAGAGAGAGAGAGAGAGAGATCTTCCATCCGCTGGTTCACTCCCAAAATGGATGTAACAAAAAGGGCTGGCCAGGCTGAAGCCAGGAGCCAGGAGCTTCCTCTTGGTCTGCACGTGGGTAGCATGGACCCAAGCACTTAAGCCGTCTGCATTGCTCTCCGCATTAGCAGGCAGCTAGATTGAAAATAGAGCAGCTGGAACTCGAACCAGCACTCATGTGGAACGGCAATATTGCAAGCAGAGGCTTAAACTTCCATGCCACAGCACCAGCCCATTTAAATTTTAATATTAAGAGAACATATTCCATGCATTTCAAAGGCACAGTTATTTTTTTACCTTCATGCTTGACATTACATTTTTAAATTTACATAAATGATAACATTTCCATATATACAGATTTATGAGCATAGTGATACTTCACAGACTACTATCCGTCCTGCCCTGCTCTCACCCTGCCTTCTCCTTCCTTTCTTATTCTTTATTTTAATATTTCCAATGGCATGCTTACATTTTATTTTATAATCATAAGCTTAGCCCTCCACCAAGTAAAGAATTTAACAAGTAAAACTAAAAAGAACACTTTTCCTCAATAGTCTCAACAGTAGAGACTAGGGCTCTAACAATAATCAAATCTTAAAATGTCAATTTTGCTCATATATATTATATTGTTATGCACTCTGTATATTAATTACCACAAATCAGGAAAAACATGCTATTTGTCTTTTTGGGACTGGCTTATTTCACTAAGTATAATGGTTTCCAGTGTGTACATTTTGTTATGAAAGGCAGGATTTCATTCTTTTTAACTGCTGACTAGTATTCCATAGTGTAAATATCCTGAAATTTCTTTATGTGGTCCTCAGTTGATGGGAAAATGGGTTGATTCCATATCTTAGATATTGTGAATTGAGCTACAATAAAAATGGGGGCACAGACAACTCTTTCATATGCTGATTTAAATTCCCTTTGGTAAATTCCCAAGAGTGGGATTGCTGGGTCATATGGTATAGCTATTAACAGCTTTCAGTGGAATCTCAATACAGTCCCCACCAATGGCAGATTAGGGTACCTTTCTCCCCACATTCTTGCCAGCATTTATTGTTTGTTGATCTCTGTATAAAAGCCATTCTAATTTAGGTGAAATGAAAGCTCATTGTGGTTCTGATTCATATTTCCTTGATTGCTAGTGAAGCTGAGCATGTTTTATGTGTCTGTTGATTATTTGAATTTCCTCTCTTGAAAAATACCTGTTTAAGTCCTTGCCCATTTATTAACTGGATTGTTTATTTTGTTGTGAAAGATAGGGGTCTTGTTTGCATACTTCTGCACTCAGAGATCCAGTTTTGCCAGCACCATTTGTTGAAGAGCCTGTCCATTCTCCAGGGATTGATTTTAGCTCCTTTTTCAAAGATTAATTGGTTGCATATGCATGGATTGATTTCTGGGGTTTCTATTCTGTTCCATTGGTCTACATGTCTAATTTTGTTACAGTACCAGGCTATTTGGATTATAACTGCCCTGTAGTATGTCTTGAAATATGGTCTTGTGATACCTCTGATATCATCCTGCTTATTAATAATTTTCAATATTAATAACCCTGTTGGTTCTTGCCACATATTCAAAGAATTCTGAATACTGGCTCAAGTAGGCCAAACAATGTAGTAAGTTATTAAGGATTTTATTTAGTGAGAGGAATGCATAGGAGAGTTAGGACTTTATTTAGAGGAGAAAGATTTAGAAGCTAAGTTGGGTCCATACCAGGCAGAGAGCAAGCCATGAGCCACATGGAGCAAGCATGCAGGCAGGAAAGCAGAGAGCGGGTGGCCTGAAGTCCATGCACCCGCGGGTCAACAAGGGAAGGGCCCACCATGTTCCAGGCCTTTTATTTACTCCCAAAGGGGGGCTGGTTAACGTGGTATGATTGGCATGTGAGCGTACAGGTCAGGTCAGTTAGGGGTATGAAATCACACATGGGGTGTGGTCTTCCAGCTCACAAACCTAATTGATTTTATCCTATCTGCCTGCCTATATCACTCACCTCTCAGAGACTCTAGACCTCAATCTTCAGGGATGCTGAAGGGCTTAGAATCATCATGTATTCTGCTTCCTGCTTAAGAGGGACATAGTGCAGGCCCTGCCTGTGCTGAGTCTGGAAGTCTCTGCCTAGCTCATCTAACAAATTCACTTAATGAGCTGGAGTAGTCTCAGTTACCACCAATGGCTGTGTCCTCTGCATGGTCAATTGTTCCCAGAGTTGTTGATTTCTGAAACATAAGTTTGTTAATTAGCATAAGCAAAACTGGAACAAAATCAGTTGTAAGTGGTGTGCCCCTTAAATGGAAAGAACATATCTTACAGACTCCCAGATATTGGTGGTGATAGGTTACCCTTATGTAGATTATAAAACCATTTAGCCTGAGCCTAGAGAATTATAATAGAAGAAACCGTTAGGAGTTTTATTGTCAATAACAGTTCCCAGAGAGAATCAAGAGATAGGTACAGCATGTCTGCCTTAAGGTGTAGCAAACTTGATGTGATAAAAGAAAAAGCTTTACTTATCTTTTTTGCTTTTGAAGAGGTACTTAACGTCTCTATTGGCTTACAGGAATAATCAGGCGTGTCTTTTGAGTGCACCTGTGGAGACTTCCGAGGTAGAAGTTTAATCCTAATTTTACTGAAGTCACAGTGCTCAGTAGCACCTGGTAAGGTCTCTTCCATTTAAGCTGCAACTGATCTGAAGAGGATCTTTCTACGAATGGCCTGCTCAGGAATTCCTAATGTTTGAGCTTTTGTAAAAAGCTTTTTAATTCGTTGGAACATCTTTTGTAACTCTCCTGTCCAGCACAGTGTGTCTGTGTCAGGGTGTTTTACAGCTTCATACAAAGGCTTGGAATCCAAATCCTGGAATCCATATTCCATAGAATCCTGCTTTAGGGATTCCCAATGTTGGAGTTTCTGTTAAAGGCTCCTTAATTCTTTGGAAAAACTTTTATAGCTCCCCTGTGCAGCACAGTGTGTCTATGTCAGGGCATTTTAAAGCTTTATACAAAAGCTTGGAATCCAAATACTGGAATCCATATTCCACAGAATTCTTCCATTCCCAGAAATATCCTTAGCTGCTTTTGAGTCTGTGGTGACCATATAAATAGAACAGCTTCCCTTATCTTGACTGAGAAAGCACAATTTCCTGGAGTTAGAACCTAACCCAGGAAATCTACCTCTAGTTTAGAAACCTGAGCTTTTGTTGAGAAATTCTGTATCCTGACTTTCCCAGATTCTGGGTTTAGTGGGATGCAGAATAAATTATCCCTTATGCAAAGGTTTAGCCCACAATAAGATGTATAAAAATAACTGTCTCATTAATAGTCCTGAGGCCTTTAACCATTCAGTACTCTGTATTTGACCTTAAAACATACAAGATAGGAATACCACAGGTATACATGAAATCAAGAGTCCATCTTTGAGATACTTAATTAACTTTAAAGAATCACCTAAAACTATAGGCAATGGAGTTTGAAACTTAGACGTAACTAAAACTTATGATACATAAGAATATAACACACTAGAACAGGTAAATCTTTGGGAAAAATTTTACCATTAATTCTTATACTGTAACTCTTTGAGGAAGAGGTCCTACATGGGAAGTTAGTACACAGTGACTCCTGTTGTTAATTAAACAATTAACACTCTTATGTATGATGTCAGTGATCACCCAAGTACATGCTTCTTTGATGACCACTTTTTTCCAATGGGGTCTCGCCTAGGGAGGTGCTCTATGTAGGGACACTTTTCACACAGTTGTATTGGCTTTCCATGCCTGAAATGCTCTTGTGGGCTTTTCAGCCAGACCAGAATTCCTTATGGGCTGGCTCTGAGGTCAGAGTGTTACTTAAAGCAATTGACATTCTAAGAGTCTGCTATATGGACTGCTGCCCATGTTGGAGCATTTACTCCTCTATAATCATGTTTATTATTATTACTAAGCACTTAATCCTATTTATATGATCACTTGAACTCTTAGTCCCATCTTTATGATCACTTTAACACTTCAGATGTTACTTTTACCATCTAGCTCAAGGGGATTTGGTATTCCATGTCAAATTTTTAAATTGTAGCCTTTGAAGTAACACTGTAGGAATGTATGCAGAGCTATACAGCTTTACAGTTTCTTTGTAGGACCTGAAGATACAGACACAGCTCTTTGCTAGCTTATTTATCCTTAAGCAGTTGACATGGATACATTGCATTAGTTATGTTTGCTTAAGCATGTGACTAAGCAACTTCTGACCATTTTTTTCTGCTTTCTACAATACTAATCAAGTTCTAAAATGACATTAAAACTAAGAGACCTATTTATTGGCCATGTTACACCATTTCCCAATCTATAAGTAGGCCATGCAGTATTTCAGAGAGTAATCATCCTTTCCTTGGTAATACCATCTAGTCTAAGGGCCTCTCAGTTTTTTATTTTTTGTTTTTTTGTTTGTTTGTTTGTTTTTTGTTTTTGTTTTTTTGGACAGGCAGAGTTAGACAGTGAGAGAGAGAGACAAAGAGAAAGGTCTCCCTTTTCCGTTGGTTCATCCCCCAAATGGTCACCATGGCCGGCATGTTATTCCAATGAACAAATCTAATCAATTTTATCCTATCTGCCTGCCTATATCACCTCCATCTTTGTGTTTGTTGTTTAAGATTACTTTAGCTGCTCAGGGTCTTTTGCATTTCCATATGAATTTTAGTATTTTATCTAGATCTGAAAATAATATTAATGGTATTTTGATTTGGATAGCATTGTGTCTGTAAATTGCTTTCGGTATTATGGACATTTTGATTATATTAATTCTGTCAATCCATGGACATGGAAGATTTTTCCATTTTTTGTGTCTTCTTTTATTTCCTTCTTTAAGGTTTTCTAAATTCATTGTACAGCTCTTTTATTTCCTTGGTTAAATTCATTCTAAGATATTTAAATTTTTTGTAGCTATTGTGAATGAGACTGAACTTATAAGTTATTTCTAAGCCATAGCTTTTTTTGTATATATAAAGGCTATTGATTTTTGTGTATTAATTTTATATCCTGATATTTTACCAATTTTTTTAGTGGAGTCGTTTGGTTCCCCTATATGTAGAATAATGTCTTCTGCAAACAGTGATAATTTGACATCCTCCTTTCCAATTTGTATCCCTTTGATTTCTTTTTCTTGCCTAACAGCTCTGGCTAAAACTTCCAGAACTATTGAATAACAGTGGTAAGCATGGGCATCCTTGTCTGATTCCAGATCTTAGTGGATATGTTTCCTTCTTTTCCCCATTCAATATGTTGCTGGCTGTGAATTTGTCATATGTTGCATTAATTTTGTTTAGGAATGTGCCTTACATTCCCAAATTGTTTAGGTTTTTATTATGAAAGGATGTGGTATTTCATCAAATGCTTTCTCTGTGTGTGTTGAGATAATATTATTGTGTGTATTCTTTAATTTGTTAAAGTGATGTATCACATTGATTGATTTGCATATGTTGAACCATCTCTGCATACCAGGGATAAATCCCCACTTGATTCAAGTAATAATCTTCCTGATGTGTTGTTGGATTTGATTAGCTATTATTTTGTTGAGTATTTTTGCATCTGTGTTCAGCAGTTTTATTGGTCTATAGTACTCTTTGTTGTATCTTTTTCTGATTTAGTATTAAGGTGATGCTGTCCTCATAAAGTTTAGGAGGATTCCTTCCCTTTCAATTGTTTTGAATAATTTAGAAGTATTGGAATTAGTTCTTTAAACACCTGGTAGAATTCAGTAGTGAAGCCATCGGCCCTGAGCTTTTCTTTGTTGGGGGTGTGTCTCTATTGCTGATTCAATCTCCATCTTGGTTATTGATCTGTTTAGGTTTTCTATGTATTCATGAGTTAATTTTGATATATATGTCAAGGAATCTATCCATTTCTTTTAGATTTTCCAAGTTGTTAGTTCATAGCTATTTTCATAGGTACATTTCTAAACTGATACCCATACTTCCCTCTTTACACCCTCCCTCCACAAAAATCTATAATCTTTATCTTGTTCCACAAGAGATGTAAGTGTTGTTCTTGCCTATCTTCCCAACTTCACCTTGTTTCATTGAGTCCTTTATTTTACTTTATTCCCTAGAGCTATGTTTCTGTTTATTTTCTGTGGATATATTAGAATACCTGTGACTGAGTAATTTATAAAGAATAGCAGTGTATTTTGACTCACAATTCTGAATCTTCAATAAGCATGGAACTAGTGTGTGCTCACCTTCCTGTGAGGGCCTTGTGTGTTTTCAACCCATAGCAGAAAATGAAAGGGGCAAGTGTGCATGTGTGGTAAAAAGAAAACAATCTTCTTTCTTGGAAACTAATCCAGTCCCATGATAGCAGGAACTCACTCAGTCTCACAAGAAAACATTAATTGATTCATAATCCCATGACCCAACTATCTCCCAGTACCAATATTGAAATATTGAGGAATTAAGCCATAACACAAGTTTTGGTGGGGAAAAACCACAGTTGAGCTATGATATTATGCCCTTATACTCTTGTTATTTTCACATACAAAATACAATCATTTCATCCCAATTATCCTTGAATGTTAACCCATTCCAGTACTAACTGAAACATCCAAGTTACAGTCACATTTGAAGGCAAATTGCTTCCACCTGTGAGCCTGTAAAATCATGACAGGATATCTACATTCAATGTAAAACAGTGGGAGAGGGGTAAGATAGATATCCCCACTAGAGTAGTAGATGGGCTCTCACACCCTTGAGCAGGACTACTTCCATGACTACTCTAGGCTCAGCCCACATGGCTACCCCTGTAGTTTGGAGTGGCACCATGGTGCCAACAGATTTCCCTTTTAAGAAATATTTGCTGCAATTCTGGGGTCCTGGTGGGGGTCCTGCCTTTGCTGATCCACTAGATTTTGCCATGGTCTGGACTCCATGGTAACTTTTCCTCTGTGGAAGATTTCTACCTAGTCTCCCAGTAAGTTCAATGCATGTTTGAAATCTTGATGGAAGCTGCTCCATCCCCATTGCTCCAAAATTCTGTGTGTAATGCAGGCTATGAACTTAAGTTTTTAAGATTTATTTATTTGAAAGGCAGAGTTACATAGTGGCAGAGAGAGAGAGAGAGAGAGAGAGAGAGAGAGAAAATCCTCCATCCGTGTGTTCACTCCCAAAATGTCTGCAACAGCTGGAGCTAGGTCGATCTGAATCTGGGAGCCAGGATTCTCTTTCAGGTCTCCCACGAATGTGCAGGGGCCCAAGGACTTGGACTATCTTCCACTGCTTTCCCAGGCACATTAGCAGGGATCTGTATCAGAAGTGGAGCAGCTGAACTCCAACCAGTGCCCATATGGGATGCCGGTACTGCAGATGGTGGTTTTTCCTGCTATGCCACGGGATAGCCGGCCCCTGGGAGAATGTAAACATTCAAGCACCAAAATGATGACCACAGTGCCTTCAAATGAGGTCCATGACAGAGAACACTCTCCCATCTTTCACTCTTTATCTACTCTTTGCCTAGGTCCTGGATGTAACATGTGCATTATAGGAAGGCTGACATTTTGGATTGACAAGTGGGGAGGGCTGGGGCTTGTGAATTCTGATTCCACAGACCCAACTATCTGCTTGCTTATCCAGATCCACAGACTTAACTAGCTGCTTGGCTATCTGGCTCTACAAACCTAACTAGCTGCTTGAATATCTGGCTCCACAGACCATACAACTGCCTATTTATCAGAATTATCACTGTGTGGACACTGACAACTATTATTGCTTGTACCTTATATAGCAGTGATCCAAGCCATACTTGTGGCTATTTGAGCCACAGCTAGATCAGGTAATAAATATTACACTGGATTCTGGGGAATAACCTGGAGATGACACTGAACAGTATACCCTTTTGCCCTCAAGGTCATAACATAGCTTGTGATGAGAGAGGCAACCTTGATCTCTCAAGTGCCTTTGGGACCTTTTCCCATTTTATCAATGGTTAGCCCTAGTTGCTTGTTAGCCCCTGGTTGCATATTCATACCAATTTAGTTATGTGTCACTTAACCATATTAATGTACTTTTCAAATCTTTCAATGGCCTGGCTGTAACTTCCAAATTTTTATCATCTTAGATTTAATTAGAAATTCCAGTTCTCTTCTACCTCTAAGTAATTGGTTAAAAGTTACTCACAGTATCCTGAATACTTTATTCTTTAAAAATTTCTTCTGACAGGTATACTATGAGATTACTTTTATGCCCTGCCTTCCACAAAAAGCTAGGTCATGAGCACATGCAGCCAAATTCTTTATAACTTTATAACAAGAGTGACTTCCAGCCTAGTAGCCAATAAATCATTCTTCATTTCCATCTGCATCCTTATCAGAATGGGCCAGTAAGGTCCAGTAAGTCTACACTTTTGTCAACATTCAGGTTATCAGCAATTATGTAATCTCTAAAATGTTTCAGAATTTTCCTAATCTTCTTCTCTTGTGACCCCTTAACAAAATCAGTCTTAATGCCCCATTTATAGCATTCTAGACTTTTTCTTACCTACTCCTCTAATCCTTTCCAACCGTTGCCCCTTACCCAGTTACAAAGTAAATTTTACATTTATAGGTATTGTTATGGAAACATCCCACTCCTTGGTGCCAATGTTCTGTCTTAGTCCATTTTCTGATGCTATAATACAACACCTGAGAATGTGTAATATATAAAGGAAAGAGGTTTATTTTGGCTTATGGTTCTGAACATACAAGAGTATGCCTCCAACATGTATTTGGCTTCCTGTAGCTCCATTTAAGACAGAAAAGCACAAGAATAGGCACATATGGAGAGCAAATAGGCACATGTAGAAAAGAGGAAGGGACAGAGAATCAGACAATGCATAACAACCTGCTCTTGCAATACCAAACCTGCCCTTACAAACTTCTCCTACCTACAATAATTCCTTCTTTGAGGCAGAATCTTCATGACCTGAGCACCTCTTAAAGGCCCCACCACATTTCAATACCTTTCCACTGATAAATTTCAACCTGTGTTATGACAGGGAGAAAACATGCCTGACTCATAGCAATTTACAAATGAAAATATAACTGGAAATAGTAAAGCCACTGACAGTATTCCTAATTATTTTTATAAAATTGTCCCATAAATTAATATATAACATTAGATCATAAAGTAAATATTTTACTCTCATATATAAACAAACACTTAGCATTTAGTTGCAGCACTACACATATTTTAAGTAAATGAAGCAAAAATATAAAGACAAATTACTTCAATAGATAATGAGAAGCTAATAAAACTAAATCTGCATGATGTGCATAACTATGTTACAACTTATGTTATTTAACAATGGCCAGTAAGTAGAAATAAATTAAATATGACAGGGACATAATATGAGACATTATAATTAAAGATGAAAGAGTAATATTTAATTTGTTATGTAATATTTTATTATCCTTAAATAAGACATTAAATGATACAAAAAATAATGATCTTTGAGTATGATATATTTGTTATATAAATATACAAAAGTAAGTTATACTTAAGGAATGAATATGAACTAATTATGTACAACATATTTTCAGGTATATGTGATATGGAAGTTAACAAAATATATAAAATCCCTGGTTTAGGAGATTGTATTATAAAAATAGAAAATAGTGATATATAAGTAAACAAGAATTTAAGTGATGTGCTGATAAATTATCCTGGATTTCTTGGAACTTAAGGTATTATGGACATGGGAATTTCTGTGCTAAGTCTCAGAATTTATCTGGCAAATTAAGATGGTTTTCTTTTTTTTAACTTTTTTTTTAATGAATACAGATTTCCAAAGTACGGCTGATGGACTACATTGGCTCCCCCCCCCAATGACTTCCCTCCCACCCACAACCCTCCCCTTTCCCATTCTCTTACCCCTTCCATTCATATCGATTCATTTTCAATTTTCTATATATACAGAAGATCATTTTAGTATACATTAAGTAAAGATTTCAACAGTTTGCACCCACATAGAAACAGAAAGTGAAAAATACTGTTTGAGTACTCGTTAGAGCATTAAATCTCAATGTACAGCACATTAAGGACAGAGATCCTACATGAGGAGTAAGTGCACAGTGACTCCTGTTGTTGACTTTACAAATTGACACTCCTGTTTATGGCATCAGTAATCTCCCTATGCTCCAGTCATGAGTTTCCAAGGCTATGGAAGCCTTTTGAGTTCACTGACTCTTATCTTATTTAGACAAGGTCATAGTCAAAGTGTAAGTTCTCTCCTCCCTTCAGAGAAAGGTACCTCCTTCTTTGAAAACCTGTTCTTTCCACTGGGATCTCACTCACAGAGATCTTTCATTTAGGTTTGGTTTGTTTTTGCCTTTTTTTTTTTTTTTTGCCAGAGTGTCTTGGCATTCCATGCCTGAAATACTCTCATGGTCTCTTCAGCCAGATCCGAATGCCTTAAGGGCTCATTCTGAAGCCAGAGTGCTGTTTAGGACATCTGCCATTCTATGAGTCTGCTGTGTATCTCTCTTCCCATGTTGGATCGCTCTCCCCTTTATTTATTCTATCGGTTAGTATTAGCAGGCACTAGACTTGTTTATGTGATATCTTTGACTCTTAGTCCTTTCATTATGATCAATTGTGAACTGAAATTGATCACTTGGAATAGTGAGATGGCATTGGTACATGCCACCTTGATGGCATTGAATTGGAATCCCCTGGTATGTTTCTAATTCTACCATTTGGGTCAGCTTGAGCATGTCCCAAATTGTACATCTCTTTCCTCTCTTATTCCCACTCTTATGTTTAACAGGGATCACATTTCAGTTAAATTTCAACACTTAAGAATAACTGTGTATTAGTTACAAAATTAAACCAGTAGTATTAACTAGAACAGAAAAAAAAATACTGAGAGGAGTAATGAATTAAGTTGTTCTTGAACAGTCAGGGCTATGCTGATCAAGTCACCGTTTATCATAGTGTCCATTTCACTTCAACAGGTTTCCTTTTTGGTGTTCAGTCAGTTGTCACCAATCAGGGAGAACATATGGTATTTGTCCCTTTGGGACTGGCTTATTTCAATCAGCATGATGTGTTCCAGATTCCTCCATTTTGTTGCAAATGACTGGATTTCGTTGTTTCTTACTGCGGTATAGTATTCTAAAGAGTACATATCCCATAATTTCTTTATCCAGTCTACCATTGATGGGCATTTAGGTTGGTTCCAGGTCTTGGCTATTGTGAATTGAGCTGCAATAAACATTAGGGTACAGACCGCTTTTTTGTTTGCCAATTTAAATTCCTTTGTGCAAATTCCAAGGAGTGGGATGGTTGGGTTGAACGGTAGGGTTATCTTCAGGTTTCTGAGGAATCTCCAGACTGACTTCCATAGTGGCTTGACCAGTTTGCATTCCCACCAGCAGTGGGTTAGTGTCCCTTTTTCCCCACATCCTCGCCAGCATCTGTTGTTGGTAGATTTCTGTATGTGAGCCATTCTAACCGGGGTGAGGTGAAACCTCATTGTGGTTTTGATTTGCATTTCCCTGATTGCTAGTGACCTTGAACATTTTTCCATGTGCCTGTTGGCCATTTGGATTTCCTCTTTTGAAAAATGTCTATTGAGGTCCTTGGCCCATCTCTTAAGTGGGTTGTTGGTTTTGTTGTGGTGGAGTTTCTTGATATCTTGCAAGATTCTGGTTATTAATCCTTTATCTGTTGCATAGTTTGCAAATATGTTTTCCCATTCTGTCGGTTGTCTCTTCACTCTCCTGACTGTTTCTTTTGCAGTACAGAAACTTCTCAATTTGATGCAATCCCAATAGTTGATTTTGGCTTTGACTGCCTGTGCCTCCTGGGTCTTTTCCAGGAATTCTTTGCCAGTGCCAATATCTTGAAGGGTTTCTCCAATGTTCTCTAGTAACTTGATGGTGTCAGGTCGTAGATTTAGGTCTTTAATCCACGTTGAGTGGATTTTTGTGTAAGGTGTAAGGTAGGGGTCTTGCTTCATGCTTCTGCACGTGGAAATCCAGTTTTCCCATCACCATTTATTGTATAGACTTGCTCCAGGAATTGGTTTTAGATCCTTGATCAAATATGAGTTGGCTGTAGATGTTTGGGTTGATTTCTGGTGATTCAATTCTGTTCCATTGGTCTATCCATCTGTTTCTGTACCAGTACCATGCTGTTTTGATTACAACTGCCCTGTAGTATGTCCTGAAATCTGTTATTGTGATGCTTCCAGCTTTGTTTTTTTTTGTACAAGATTGCTTAACCATTAGAGGTCTCTTGTGCCTCCATATGAATTTCAGCATTATTTTTTCTAGATCTGAGAAGAATGTCTTTGGTGTCTTTATTGGGATTGCATTGAATCTATAAATTGCTTTTGGGAGAATGGACATTTTGATGATGTTGATTCTTACAATCCACAAGCATGGAAGATTTTTCCATTTTTTGGTATCCTCTTCTATTTCTTTCTTTAAGATTTTGTAATTCTCATCGTAGAGATCTTTAACGTCCTTGGTTAAGTTTATTCCAAGGTATTTGATTGTTTTTGTAGCTATTGTGAATGGGATTGATCTTAGCAGTTCTTTATCAGCCATGGCATTGCTTTTGTATACAAAGGCTGTTGACTTTTGTGCATTGATTTTATATCCTGCCACTTTGCCAAACGCCTCTATGAGTTCCAATATTCTCTTTGTAGAGTTCTTTGGATCCTCTAAGTAAAGAATCATATTGTCTTCAAAGAGGGATAGTTTGACTTCTTCCTTCTCAATTTGTATTGCTTTAATTTCTTTTTCTTGTCTGATGGCTCTGGCTAAAAATTCCAGAACTATTTTAAATACCAGTGGTGAGAGTGGGAATCCTTGTCTGGTACCAGATCTCAGTGGAAATGCTTCCAACTTTTCCCCATTCAATAGGATGCTGGCCATGGGTTTTTCATAAATAGCTTTGATTATATTGAGGAATGTTCCTTCTATACCCAATTTGCTTAGAGTTTTCATCATATAAGGGTGTTATATTTTATCAAATGCTTTCTCTGCATCTATTGAGATAATCATATGGTTTTTCTTCTGCAGTCTGTTAATGTAGTGAATCACATTGATTGATTTGCGAATGTTGAACCATCCCTGCATACCAGGGATAAAACCCACTTGGTCTGGGTGGATGATTTTTTTGATGTGTTGTTGTATTCTATTGGAGAGAATTTTATTGAGGATTTTTGCATCTATATTTTTAGGGATATTGGTCTGTAATTCTTTTTAAATGCTGCATCTTTTTCCGGCTTAGAAATTAAGGTGATGCTGGCTTCATAGAAAGAATTTGGGAGGATTACCTCTTTTTCGGTTGTTCTGAATAGTATGAGAAGGATTGGAGTTAGTTCTTCTTTAAATGTCTGGTAGAATTCAGCAGTGAATCCATCTGGTCCTGGGCTTTTCTTTGTTGGGAGGGCCTTTATTACTGTTTCAATTTCTGTCTCAGTTATGGGTCTCTTTAGGTTTTCTATGTCTTCATGATTCAATTTAGGTAGATTGCATGTGTCCTGGAATCTATCCATTTCTGATAGATTTTCCTGTTTGCTGGCATACAAGTCCTTGTAGTAATTTCTGATGATTCTTTTTATTTCTGTGGTGTCAGTTGTTATGTTTCCTTTTTCATCTCTGATTTTATTGGTTTGGGTCTTTTCTTCTTTTAGTTAGTTGGGCCAATGGGGTGTCAATTTTATTCATTTTTTCAAAAAACCAGCTCTTCGCTTGGCTGATTTTTTGTAATTTTTTTTTTTTTTGGATTCAATCCTGTTAATTTCTTCTCTGATTTTAATTATTTCTATTCTCGTACTATATTTGAGTCTGGTTTGCTGCAGTTTTTCTAGGTCCTTGAGATGCGCTGAAAGCTCATTTATTTGGTACCTTTCCAATTTCTTGATATAGGCACCTATTGCTATAAACTTGCCTCTCAATACTGCTTTTGCCGTATCCTTTAACTTTTGATATGTTGTGTTGTTATCCTCATTTTCTTCCAGAAAGTTTTTCATTTCTCTTTTGATTTCTTCTATGACCCAGTGTTCATTCAGGAGCATGTTGTTCAGTCTCCATGTGTTTGCATACTTTCTAGGGTTTCCTGAGTTGCTAATTTCCAGCTTCGTTCCGCTGTGGTCTGAGCAGCTGCATGGTATGATTCTAATTCTTTTAAATTTGCTGAGACTTGCTTTATGGCCTAGTATGTGATCAATCCTAGAGAAGGTTCCATGTACTGCTGAGAAGAATGTAAAGTCTTTAGATGTATGATTGAAAGTTCTGTAGATATTTGTTAGATCCATTTGGGCAATAGGGTCGATTAAATCTGCTGTTGATGTTCTGTCCGGATGATCTGTCTATTTCTGAGAGTGGAGTATTGAAGTACCCCAGTACTATTGTATTGGAATCTAAGTCTCCCTTTAAGTCCCTTAACAAATCTTTTAAATAGACCTGTGCCCTGTAATTAGGTGCATATACATTTATAATAGTTACATCTTCCTGTTGAATTGAACCCTTAATCATTATATAGTGACCCTCTTTGTCTCTCTTAACATTTTTTATTAAAGTTTATTTTGTCTGATATTAATATGGGTACACCTGCTTTTTTTTTCATTTCTGTTGCCATGGAATATCTTTTTCCAACCTTTCACTTTCAGTCTGCATGCATCCTTGTTAGAGAGATGTGGTTTTTTTTTTAAATTTTTTTGACAGGCAGAGTGGAAAGTGAGATAAAGAGAGACAGAGAGAAAGATCTTCCTTTGCCGTTGGTTCACTCTTTAATGGCCGCCGTGGCTAGTGCGCTGCGGAGAGCGCACCGCACTGATCTGATGGCAGGAGCCAGGTGCTTCTCCTGGTCTCCCATGGGGTGCAGGGCCCAAGCACTTGGGCCATCCTCCACTGCACTCCCTGGCCACAGCAGAGAGCTGGCCTGGAAGTTTCTTGTAGGCAACAAATAGTTGGGTTTTGTTCCTTAAGCCAATCAGCCAATCGGTGTCTTTTAACTGAAGAGTTAAGTCCATTAATGTTTAATGTGATATTGATACGTAGTGACTTTACCCTGCCATTTTCCAAGAGATATTTTCTAGTATATGCTTTGAGCTTCCCATGCTCTTTTACTGGTAGGTTTTCTTCCTTTAACTTCTTTCATACTCATGGCCGTGTTTCTGAGTGTAGCACATCTTTAAGTATCTTTTGCAGGGCCGGACGAGTGTCAGCAAAGTCTTAATTTCTGTTTGCTATGAAAGGTCTTTATTTCACCTTCATTCACAAATGAGAGCTTGGCAGGATATAATATTCTGGGCTGGCAATTTTTCTCTCTTAGCACCTGTGCTATGTCTCGCCATTCCCTCCTAGCCTGTAGTGTTTCTGATGAGAAGTCTGCTGTGAGTCTAATTGGAGATACTCTGAGAGTAATCTGACGTTTCTCTCTTGCACATTTTAAGATCTTTTCTTCATGTTTCACTGTGGTGAGATAATTACCACTTGTCGTGGTGAGGATATCTTTTGGTCATGTTTACTGGGGGTTCTATGAGCTTCTTGTACTTGGATGTCTCTGTCCTTCTCCAAACCCAGAATGTTCTCTACTAGTATCTCACTAAAAAAGCCATCTAATCCTTTCTCTCTCTCCATGCCTTCAGGAACTCCTAGAACTCGAATGTTGGTTTTTTAATACTATGTCTGTGTTAAGTGGACTGCCTGCTGTTGGAGGAGCCTTGGAGGCTTGAGATGGGTGTGGCCTGAGAGCTCTGCTTGTTTCTACGGGTTACGGGTTACGGGTGTGCAAAGGTGACACCCTCAGGTTATGCATGGTAAATCTCTCTGTATTTATTTTATTTTATTTTATTTTATTTTATTTTATTTTATTTTATTTTTTATTCAGGAGGTAAGTAATACCGCACGGCTGAGCAGAATTGATGGTATTTAGCTTCCAATCTGGCTTCTACCCAAAGACTCTGTGCCGGCTCAGTTTCTCCTGCGGATCCCCACTGGGTTGCCTAGGCTACTGAATTGTAGCCTTAGCTCTCCCCTTTTGTTATGTATATCCCGAGTGGGGCCTGCTCTTTGTCTCTTGCTCGCCTTTGCAAGGTTGGTGGAGAGAGAAACTTGTCTATACCAGTACCCCCCCACCTTTTTTTTTTTTTCCCTTCTCTCCTGTAGTCAGTCTGGTGAAGTTTCCCGCCTCAAAGCCCACTTCCCTCTAGATTCTGTCCACCGTTTCCCTGCCAATGTCTCCAGTTACAGAGCTCAGCTCCCCTTCCAGTGCTGATTTTTGGACTCGAAGCCCTGGGCATCCCTGTTCTCCCCGCTGGTGTCTGTGTCACAGTGAGGCTGGCGCACTGTGGCTGGCGCACTGTGCTGATCCAAAGGCAGGAACCAGGTGCTTATCCTGGTCTCCTATGGGGTGCAGGACCCAAGGACTTGGGCCATCCTCCACTGCACTCCCGGGCCATAGCAGAGAGCTGGCCTGGAAGAGGGGCAACCGGGACAGAATCCGGCGCCCCGACTGGGACTAGAACCCGGTGTGCTGGTGCCACTAGGTGGAGGATTAGCCTATTGAGCTGTGGCGCCAGCTGATCACCTACTATTGACATGCCATTTTAGTTGAGTCTTATGCAACCTTTGGTGTCTCACTACATTACTAAGGATAACATTTTTAAGGCATATCCATATTGTAGCATGATCAGTCTATCATTCACTTTTATGACAGAATTCACCACTGTATGGATATACCATATGTTATTTACACATACTTCAGTTGACAGGGCTTTTCTCAATTTTTCTATTATAAAAATATTAATCTGAATACTCATATGCATTTTATATGGAAATGAATAATCATTTATATTTTATTTTTTACTTTTTTATTAATATAAATAGAACAAATTTCATATATTTTATAGGTACAGTTATAAGAAGGATACCTTCTCCCCCATGCCTTCCACTTTACCTCCCCCAATCTCCTTCCTTTCTTCTTTCTTTTCTTTTCATCAATTTTTGCAAAGCACAATTTTAATCCACTCTATAATGACAGACTTAATATACCACTAACCATAATATTCATCAAGTAAAAATTAGAAAGATCACAGTTCCACAGGTGTATAAACAAGGGCTAAAAATGACAATCATATCATAAGATGTTCATTTCATTCCTATCCTTTTTGTATTCTAGATTAATTGCAATATATGAGAGAAATCATTTAAGATTTGTCTTTTTAAGACCACATATTGCACTAAGAATAATGTTCTCCAGGTTCATACATTTATTCCAAGACAGGATTTCATTCTTTTTTATGACTGAGTGGCATACCACTGTGTACATATATCACATTTTCTTTATCCAGTGATCAGTTGATGGACATCTGGGTTGATTCCATATCTTAGCTATTGTGAACTCAGCTGCAATGAACATTGGGGGTACAGATAACTCTTTCATCTGATGATTTCATTTGGTTTGGGTAAATTCCCAGGAGTAAGATTTCTGGGTCACAGGTTAGAACTATTTTTGGATTTCTGGAATTCTCTAAACTGTCTGCCATAATGGTTGTACTAGCTTACATTCCCACCAACAGTGGATTAGGGTACTTTTTATACATATCTTTTGAAGTATTTATAGTGTTTTTGAGATTTGGATGATAGCTATTCTAACTGGGATGAGGTGAAAACTCATTTTGATTTTTATTTGCATTTCCCTCGTTTCTAGTGATCCTGTGCATTTCTTCAAGTTTCTGTTGAACAGTTACATATCATCCTTTGCAACGTGAATGTTCATGTCCTTTCTCCATTTCTTCAATGGTTTGTTTGCTTTGTTATTGTGAGTTTCTTGAGATCTAAGTACATGGATATTAATCCTTTATCAGGTGCATAGTTTGTAATTATTTTCTCCAAATCTGTAGGTTGCCTCTAACTTTGTTGGGTGTTTCATTTTAGAGCAAAGTCTGCTTAGCTTGATGTAAACCCATTTGAATCTTTTCCCTTTATTGACTGTACTTCCAGTGTCTTTGCCAAGATATATTTGCCTATGGCAATGTCTTGCAGGTTTCCCAAATGTTTTCTTCTAATTATTTGAAGATATGGTGTCATAGATTTAGATCCTTGATCCATTTTCAGTTCACTTTTGTATAACGTGCAATATAAAGGTCTTATTTCATACTTTTGCATGTAGAGATCCAATTATCCCAGCCCCATTTGTGGAAGAGAGTCCTTTCCTCATAGTTTGATTTTAGCTTGTTTGTCAAAGATTAGTTGGTTGTTGATGTTTGGATTAATTTCTGGAGTTTCTATTCTGTTCCATTGGTCTATCAATCTTTTTTTGTGCCACTAACAGGCTGTTTTGATTATAACTTTCCTGTAATGTTTTGAATCTGGTATTGTGATACCTCCAGCTTTATTTTTGTTTTGTAAGGTTATTTTAGCTATTTGGAGGTCTCTTTTTTCCATATGAATTTAAGCATCATTTATTTCTAGATCTTAGAATAATGTCATTGGTATTTTTAGTGGGATCCCATTGAATCTGAAAAATGCTTTGCATATAGTGAACATTATGATAATATTCTTTCAATCCAAGAATGTGGATGATTTTTCCATTATTCTGTGTCTCCTTTTATTTCTTCTGTTTTGTTTTATAAATTTGATTGTAGATATTATTCCCTCCTTGGTTAAATTTATTCCAAAATATTTACATTTTTGGTAGCTATTGTGAATTGTGCTGACCTTACAAGTTCTTTCTTAGCCATGGCATTGTTTGTGTATACAAAGGCTATTGATAAATTTTGTTTTTGTTTTTGTTTTTTTGACAGGCAGAGTAAGACAGTGAGAGAGAGAGACAGAGAGGAGAAAGGTCTTCCTTCCATTGGTTCACCCCCCCCCCCCAAATGACCACTACATGCAGCGCGCTGCGATATTCCAAAGCCAGGAACCAGGTACTTCCTCCTGGTCTCCCATGCGGGTGCAGGGCCCAAGGACTTGGGCCATCCTCCACTGCCTTCCTGGGCCACAGCAGAGAGCTGGACTGGAAGAGGAGCAACCAGGACAGAACCAGCGCCCCAACTGGGACTAGAACCCAGAGTACCAGCGCTGCAGGTGGAGGATTAGCCTAGAGAGCTGCGGCACCGGCCAAGGCTGTTGATTTTTGCATGTTGACTTTATATCTTACAAATTTACCAACTCTCTTAAGAGGTCTAATAGACTCTTAGTGGAGTCTTCGTATGAAAATATGGATAGTTTCACTTCCTCCTTTCAAATTTGTATCCATTTGATTTATTTTTCTTGCCTAGTGGCTCTGGCTAAATCTTCCAGAATTATATTGAATAACAATGGTGAAAACTGGCATCCTTTTCTGATTCCAGATCTCAGTGGGAATGATTCCAACTTTTCTGCATCCATATGATGATGCCTGTGGTTTTCACATGCATTGCTTTGATTGTGTTGAGGAATGTTTCTTCTGTATCCAATTTGCTTATGGTAATATCATGAAAGTATATTGTGTTTTATTTCTCTGCATCTATTCATATGACCATGTTGTCTTTATTCTTTCATTTGTTAATATGATGTATCACATTTATCATTTTCATATGTTGAACCATCCCTGCATACCAGGGATAAATATGAGTTGGTCCAGGTGAATGATCTTTGTGATGTGTTGTTAGATTAGATTAGCTATTATTTGTTGAAGATTTTTATTATGTATGTTCATTAGGGATATTGGCCTATAGTTTTCTTTCTTTTTTTTTTTTCTGTGTTTGGAATTAAGATGATGCTAGACTCATAGAAGATGTATGGGTGGTTTCCCCTCCTTTTGATTGTTTTGAATAGCCTGATAAGATTGGAATTAGTTTTTTTTAATTTATTTTTTATTTAATAAATATAAATTTCCAAAGCACAGTTAATGGATTACAATGGCTCCCCCCCATAATTTCCCTCCCACTCACACCCCTCCCATCTCCCGCTCTCTCTCCCATTCCATTCACATCAAGATTCATTTTCAATTATCTTTATATACAGAAGATTGATTTAGTATATATTAAGTAAAGATTTCATCAGTTTGCACCCACACAGAAACACAAAGTGTAAAATACTGTTTCAGTACTAGTTATAGCATGAATTCACATTGGACAACACACTAAGGACAGATCCCACATGAGTAGTAAGTACACAGTGACTCCTGTTGTTGACTTAACAATTTGACACTCTTGTTTATGGCGTCAGTAATCTCCCTAGGCTCTAGTCATGAGTTGCCAAGGCTATGGAAGCCTGTTGAGTTTGCCGACTTTGATCTTATTCCAACAGGGTCATAGTCAAAGTGGAAGTTCTCTCCTCCCTTTAAAGAAAGGTACCTCCTTCTTTGATGGCCCCGTTCTTGGAATTAGTTTTTCTTTCCAGGTTTGGTAGAATTCAGTAATGAAGCCATCTATTCCTGGGATTGTCTTTGTTTTGGGAGGGTCTTTATTACTGAATCAAGCTCTGTCTTGAGCTATTGGTTTGTTTAAATTTTCTGTCTTTTTGACTCAATTTTAGTTGATTATGTCCCAAAATCTATCCATTTGTTCACCGTTTCCAATTTGTTACCATAAGCTGTTTGTAGTAATTCCTCATGATTCTTTTTATTTCTGTGTTAGCTGTCATTACATCTCCTTTTTCATCTCTTGTTTTTATTATGCTGGGTCTTCCTAAATTTTTTGGTTTGCTGAGTCAATGATATTTCAATTTTGTTTATGTTTTAAAAAATCAGCTTTTCGTTTCAATGATTATTTGTATTTTTTGTTTCAATTTTGTTTTTTTTTTTTTATTCTCTAGTTTTGTTAGTGTCTTTCCTCCTACTAATATTGGATTTGACTTGTTATTGTTTTTCTAGATCCTGGAGATGAATGTTTAGATCAATTATTTGGTGCCTTTCCAATTTCTTGATGTAGGCACTAAGTATTATAAACTTCCCTCTTAACAATATTTTTGTTGTTTCCCATAAGTTTTGATGTGTTGTATTCTCATCTTCATTTGTTTCTGAGAATTTTTTATTTACATTTTGATTTTTTTTACTGGCAGAGTGGACACAGAGAGAGAGAGACAGAGAGAAAGGTCTTACTTTTCCATTGATTCACCCTCCAATGGCCACTGCAGTTGGCACGCTGCGGCCAGCACGCTGCGCAGATCCAAAGCCAGGAGCCAGGTACTTATCGTGGTATCCCATGCAGGTGCAGGGCCCAAGAACTTTGGCCATCCTCTACTGCACTCTCGGGCCATAGCAGAGAGCTGGACTGGAAGAGGAGCAACCGGGACAGAATCTGGCGCCCCAACTGGGACTAGAACCCAGTGTTCTGGCACCACAGGTGGAGGATTAGCCTATTGAGCTGTAGCACCAGCCTCCATTTTGATTTCTTTTATGACCCACTGTTTATTCAGGAGAAGCTTGTTTAGTCTCCATGGGTTGCCATATTTTCTAGAGTTTCTTGATTTTTATTCCAGCTTTGTTCCATTGTGGTCAGAATTGATATGTGATATAATTGCCATATTTTTAATTTGTTAAAACTTGCTTGATGGCCTAGGATATGGTCTATCCTAGAGAAAGTCCAATGCACTGATGAAAAGAATTTTTATCCGGCAGTTATGTTCTATGGTATTAATTAGTTCCATTTTGTCTATAGTGTAGATTAGCTCTGTTGTTTCTCTGTTGATTTTTTTGTCTAGTTGATCTTTCCATTTATGAAAGTGGATTTTGAAGTCCCTCATTATTATTGTATTGGAGCCTATGTCTTCCTTTAGATCCATTAGTGTTTGCTTTAAATACCCAAGTGCCCTGGCATTTGGTGTAAATACATGAACTCTAGTCACATCTTCTTGTTGACTTGATCTGTTAATCATTACATAAAGCCCTTCTTTGTCTCTTTTAAAGATTTATTTACTTACTTGAAATGCAGAGTTCACATAGTTTCACACACACACACACACACACACACACACACACAGAGGAACCTTCCATCAGCTGTTTCACTCCCCAAATGGTTAAGCAGCTGGAGCTGGTCCAGTCCAAAGACAGAAGCAAGGATCTAGGAGAATTTTCCAGGTCTCCCAAGTAGGCAGCCCAAATACTTGGACCATTTTCTACTGCTTTCCCAGACATATTTTCAGGGATCTAGATTAGAAGTAGAGCAGCCAGGACTCAAACAGGAAGCCGTATGAGATTTCAACATTGCAGTTCATAACTTTACCCACTATAGCACAACTTTAACACTCTTTTCTTTGTCTCTTTTAAAAGTTTTGGTGTTAACCTGTATTTGTCTGATATTAGGATGGATACACCTGCTTGTTTTTGCCTTCCATTAGCATAGAATATCTTTCTTTTCATTTTTTCACTTTCATTCTGTGTGTATCTTTGTTGGTGAGGTTTGTTATTTGTGAGTACGAAATAGATGGGTCTCATTTTTGAATGCATTTGCCAGTCTGTATCTTTTAATTGGAGAATTTAGGCCATTTACATTCAAAGTTATTATTGATAAATAACAACTTGCTTCTTCCCTTTTTCCATAAATATTCCTCTTGTTTGCTTTGGATTTCCCTTGTACTTTTGCTAGGAGATTTTCTGCCTTCACATTCTTTCATAAGGATGAATATCATTCTCTGTTTCTATGGGTAGCACAACCTTAAGTATCATGTGTAAGGCTATATAAGCAGTAACAATTTTTTTCCATTTCTTTTTGTTTTGGAAGGTCTTTATTTCACCTTCTTTCAAAAATGAGAACTTTGAATGGTGCAATATTCTGGGTTGACCGTTTCTTTTAGGTTTTGGACTATGTCACTCCATTATTTGCTAACCTGTAGTGTTTCTGATGAGATATCAACTGTTATTATAATTGGGGATTCTGCTGACGGTAATCTGGCATTTCCTTCGTGGACATTTTAGAATCTCTTCTTTATATTTTATTATTTTGAGTTTGACTATATCGTCTCTTGGTGAACATCTTTGCTGATCATATATGGTAGCAGCTTTATTTGCTTCTTATAGTTGGATTTCCTTCCCTTTCTCAAATTAGTGAAGTTTTCTGCTGTTTTTTCACTGAATAGGACATTTTACTCCATTTTGTCTTTCCACACCTTCAGGAATTCCTATGACACATGTGTTTTGTCATTTGAGAGTATCCTGTAAATCCCAAACACTATTTTCAGTTTCTTTAATCTTTCTTCTTTTTTGTCTGATGAGATATTTCCAAGTATTTGTCTTCAAGCTCAGATATTCTCTCTTTTGCTACATGAAGTCCATTAAGGCTTTCCACTGTGTTTTGTATTTGACATGCTGAATTCTTCATTTCTAATGTTTCAGTTTGATTTATCTTCATTATCTCAATCATTTGCCAAAATTTATGAATTTCTTTTACTCATGTTTTTACTTCTCTGAGTTTTTGAGTAATCTTATGATCATTCTTTTGAATTCATTTTCATTTATTTCATCAATCTCTGTCTTCCCACTCTAATATTGAAGTGTTCTAGTATTCCTTTGGGGGAGTCTTATTGTCTTCCTTATCCATGTTTCTTGTATTTCTGCATTTATTTTTAGGTGTTTGTGGAAATACTTGTTGTTTTTCACCTCAGATAGCATTTATATTTGAAATATGCCTCTGTGGCTTTGTGGAATGTCTGCTCTTTCAATGAATATCAAAATTCTTGTGCTGGGTGGCACCAGGAAGCTCAGGTCAGTGCTCAAAGGTGGAGCAGGATTTCAGGGAGATATCCAAGTTGTGTGTGGTATATCTCATTTGTCAGCAGTGGACAGGGAATAAATGATGTGATCACAGCCTCACCTTTTCTCTTGAAAATGTTATGTCTCCAGGGTTAGCCCACAGTGGTTATACACAGTAATGCAGGTTTATAAATTACACAGTAGACATATGTGGTACTTAGTGTAAGCATGGAACCTTATGCAATGACTCAAGGAATTATAAGCCTCCAAAATCAGATAGAGCAACTGCCCAGTGACCCAGCTACACCCTATGCCCTATCATGCAGTCACAGAATTTCAACAGAAATAGTATGCAAGGCTCCCAAATTCACAGGGAACAGGAGATCCACTCCCTATCCACAAAGGGAGCACTGGTGGTCCCAGAAAAAGCTGCCAGTAAATGCTTCACCTTTTTAAAAAATTTTATTTAGCATATATAAATTTCATGTAATTCCTATATACATGTTTAGTAACATAATGATACTTCCCATGCTATACTTTCTCCCACCCACACTCCCACCCTTCTTGCTCTTTATTCTCCTGTTCCCACTCTTAAATTTACAAATGTCTATTTTCAGTTTATTTTATACTAATAAGATTAAATCTAAAACAAGTACAGAATTCAACAAATAGATGAATGAAAAACAATATTCCTCAACAGTGCAGACAAGGGCTGTAAGAATCATAAAATCTCAAAACATCAACTTGACTATAATATTTTAGATACTCTGTTATGACACATGAGGAAAAAACATATTTGTCATTTTGGGATTGGCTTATTTCACTAAGTATAATGGTTTCCAGTTGCATCCATGTTGCTGTAAAACATGGGATTCCATTTGTTTAACCACTGAGCAGTATTCCCTAGTGTATATACACCATAATTTCTTTATCCAGTCTTCAGTTGATAACCATCTGGATTGATTCCATATCTTACCTTTCATAAATTGAGCTGTAATAAACAGGGGGGGGGGATAGATCACTCTTTCATATGCTACTGTTTTGTTCATTTGGATAAATTCCCAGGAGTGGGATGACTAGGTCATATGGTAGATATATATTCAGATTTTTGAGGTGTCTTTATACTGTCTTCCACAGAGGCTGCACCAGTTTACACTGGCCCCTAACAGTGGATTAGTGTACCCTTTTCCCTCTTCCTTCCCAGCATTTGTTCTTTATGATTTCTGTATTAGAACCATTCTAACCCGGGTGAGGTAAACCTCATTGTGGTTTTGATTAGCAATTCCCTGATGGCTAGTGATTCTGAGCATTTTTTCATGTGTCTCTTGACTATTTCAATTTCCTCTTTTGAAAAATGGCTGTTCAAGCCCTTTGATAATTTCTTAACAGGTCCATTTGTTTGTTGTTCTTGAGTTTTTTGAAGAATTTATATATTCTGGATATTAATCCTTTATCAGTTGTATAGTTTTCAAATATGCTCTCCCATTTTGTCAGTTGCCTCTTTACTTTGCTGAGTGTTTCCTTTGCAGGACAGATGCTTCTTAGCTTGATGTAATCCCATTTGTCTATTTTGGCTTTTATTGCCTGTGCTTCTGGGGTCTTATCCAAAAAATCATTGCCTATGCTTCTCTGTCTTGCAGTATCCTCAATGTTCTCTTGTAATTTGATTGTATCAGGTCATAGATTTGGGTTCTTGCTCTATTTTGAGTGGATTTTGATGTAAGGTATAAGATAGGCATCTTGTTTCATACCTCTGCATGTGGAGATCCAATATTCCTTGCACCATTTATTAAAGAGACTGTCCTTGTTCCAGGGATTCATTTTAGCTCTTTGTCAAAGATTAGTTCATTGTAGATGTGAAGATTGAATGCTGGAGTTTGTATTCTTTTCTGTTTTCTACACATATATTTTTTTGCCAGTACAAGGCTGGTTTGATTATAACTGCCATGCACTATGTCTTGAAATGTAGTATTGTGATGCCTCCTACTCTGTTTTTGTTGTATAAGGTTTCTTTAGCTATTTGAAGTCTCTCCACATTAATCTTAGCATCATTTTTTCTAGATCTGAGAAGAATATCATTGGTATTTTGATTGGGATCACATTGAATCTGTAGATTGCTTTTGGTAGTATGGATATTTTGATGATATTAATTCTTATAATCCATAACAGTGGAAGATTTATCCATTTTTGTGTGTCTCTTGTATTTCTTTAATGTTTGATAATTTTCATCATAGAGATCTTTGACCTCCATGATTAAATTTATTCAAATTTATTTGATTTTTTTGTAACTATTGTGAATTGGATTGATCTTAGAAGTTCTTTCTCAGACATGACATTGTCTGTGTTTATAAAGTCTATGGAATTTTGTGTTCTAATTTTATATCCTGCCACTTTACCAAACTATTTTATGAATTCCAATAGTTTCTTGGTGGAGTCATTTTGTTCCCCTATATATAGAACCATGTCATCTGCAAATAAGCATAATTTGACATCCTGCTTTCCAATTTGTATACCTTGGATTTCTTTTTCTTGCATAAAAATTTCAGGAATCTGGCTAAACCTTCCAGAAGTCTATTGCATAGCAATGGTGAGAGTGGATGTCCTTGCCTGATTCCAGATATTAATGGGAGTGCTTCCAACTCTTTCCCATTCATTAACATGCTGGCAGTTGGTTTACCATTAATTGCCTTGATTGTGTTTAGGAATGTTCTTTCTTTACTCAATTTGTTTAAGGTTTTCATCTTGAAGGGATGTTGTATTTCATCAGATGCTTTCTTTGCATTTATTGAGAAAATCATATGCTTTTTATTCTTTAGTTTGTCAATGTGCTTATCACATTTATTAATTTGTGAATGTTGAACAATCACCACATACCAGGAATGAATCACACTTGTCTGCCTGAATAATCTTTCTGATGTGTACTTGGATTTTATTAGCTAGTATTTTTTGAGAATTTTTGCATCTATATTCATCTCTTTCTGGTTTAGTAATTAAGGTGATGGTTGTCCCATAAACCGAGTTTGGAAGGATTCACTCCCTTTCAATTGTATTGAATAACTTGAGAATTAGAATTAGTTCTTTTTTAAAATGTGTGGTAGAATTCAGCAGTGAAGCTATCCTGTCCTGGGCTTTACTTTGTTCAGAGCGTCTTTATTATGGATTCAATATCCATCTTTGTTATTGGTCTATTTGGGTTTTCTATGTCTTCATGACTCAGTTTTTGTAGATTGTATGTATCCATGAATATATTCATCTCTTTAGATTTTCATATTCGTTGGCATATAGCTCTTTGTAGGAAATCTTGATGAGTCCTATTATTTCCGTGGTATCTGTTGTTACATATCCTTTCTCATCTCTGATTTTTTTTTTTGACAGGCAGAGTTAGACAGTGAGAGAGAGACAGAGATAAAGGTCTTACTTTTTCCATTGGTTCACCCCACAAGTGACCACTACAGCTGGTGCGTTGCGGCCAGTACACTGTGCCAATCTGAAGCCAGGAGCCAGGTACTTCCTCCTGGTCTCCCATGCAGGTGCAGGACCCAAGGACCTGGGCCAGCTCTTGTTTTCACTTATGCTTTGTATTTTTTTGTTTCAGTTTTGTTTATTTCTTTAATTTTAATAATCACCTACTAATTTTGAGGGTTTTTCTTGTTTTTCTAGGACCTTGAGATTAATTGATAGCTCATCTATTTGATATCTTTCCAACTTCTTGATGTAGGTGCCAATTGCTTTAAAATTCCCTCTTAACACTGCTTTTGGTGATCCCATAACTTTTGATATGTTGTATTGTCATCTTCATTCATTTCCAGAATATTTTTGATTTCTTTTTTCATTCCATTTATATTTTCGTTTTGAATCCCCAAGCACCCTTTAATTGGGTACACATACATTTATTATTGTCATATCTTCTTTTTGAATTTATCCCTTAATAATAATTAATACCTTGTTTGTCTCCTTTAATAGCTTTTGTGTTGAAGTCTATTTTGTCTGATATTAGAATGGTTACACCTGGTTGTTTTTTTCCTTCCTTTAGCATGTAATATCTTTTTTCATTCTTTCACTCTAAGTTCACATGTATCTTTATTGGCATGGTGTGTTTCTTGTAGGCAGCAAATAGATGGATTGTGGGGAGCAGGGCCTGTCTCCCGCAACATGGCGAAATAAGTACTGAGACTACCGAGACTAGACTAGACCACTGAGACTATTAAGACTAACTCTATGCATCTGATCTCCCACCATATGGCGCTGAGAGAGAGAGTAAACAAATCTTACACAGCTGCTTCGTTAACTAGCTGATTCCTGACCCAACCTCTGTTTGAAAGAAACCGGCATGCTCAGCACGCGGGCAGCAGAGCACGGATTGGTGGGAGAGGACTATAAAAGGGGGAGAGAGACAACATGCGGGGGGTCCCCTGAGAGAGCCGGTCAGAGAGCTCGCTGGTGCCGCTCCTCCGCGAAAGCGGGGGAACGGCGGGGGCGACGCACCTCCACGGAGGCAGGGGAGTGGCAGCAAATCTGGGAAGGGCCGGGGAAAGAAAACAGTGTCCGGTGTCGTTCCTCTGAAGGTGGGGGAGCGACAATGGATCTTGTTTTATAATCCATCTTGTGAGCCTGTATCTTTTAATTGGAGCATTTAGGGCATTTACTTTCAAGTTTACTGTTGATAAATGATGCCTTTACCCTGCAGTTTTCCTGTATATATTCTTATTGAATGTTTTGGATTTCATCAGTATTTTTACTCTGAGATTTATTGCCTTTACCTGCTTTCATAATAATGATTGTCTTTCTTTTTAGCATATCCTTAAAAGCGTCTTTTGTAAGGCTGGAGTATTGGTGACAAATTCTTTCAATTTCTGTTTGTAATGCAATGTCTTTCATTGATAATGAGAGCTTTCAATGGTACAGTATTCTGGGTTAACTTTTTTTCCCTCTTCAGACTGGGATATTACCTCTCCATCCTCTCATAGTCTATAGGGTTTCTGATGAGAGATCAGCTGTGAATCTAATTGGAGGTCCTCTGAAAGTAATAAGTAATCTGACATTTTTCCTGTGTACATTTTAGAATTTTTTCTTTATTTTTCACTATTGAAACCTTGACAACAATGGCTCATGGTGAGAATCTTTTCTAGTCATATCTATTAAGAGCTCTATGTACTTTTCTTTTTTTGACAGGCAGAGTGGACAGTGAGAGAGAGAGACAGAGAGAAAGGTCTTCCTTTGCCGTTGGTTCACCCTACAATGGCCGCCGTGGCTGGCGCACCGCACTGATCCGATGGCAGGGGCCAGGTGCTTCTCCTGGTCTCCCATGGGGTGCAGGGCCCAAGGACTTGGGCCATCCTCCACTGCACTCCCTGGCCACAGCAGAGAGCTGGCCTGGAAGAGGGGCAAGCAGGACAGAATCCGGCGCCCCGACCAGGACTAGAACCTGGTGTGCCGGCGCCGCAAGGCAGAGGATTAGCCTAGTGAGCCGCGGCGCCGGCCCTATGTACTTCTTGTACTTGGGCCTCTCTTTCTTTCTCCAAATTAGGGAAATTTTCTGTAATTATTTCACTCAATAGGCTTTCTAATGCATTCTTTCTTTCCTTCAGGAACTACTAAGACCCATAGGTTGTATCATTTGATAGTATCCCATAAATCTCCAACAGTGTTTTAAATTTTTCTAATTTTTTATTTTCGTGTTGTGAATGAAAAACTTTCAAAGATTTTTCTTCTAGTGCATATATTCTTTCTGCCTCACCAAATCTGTTGTTAAGGCTTTCCACGGTACTTTTTATTTGACACATTGACTCTTCATTTTTAATATTTCATTATTATTCTCTTCAAAATATCAATGTCATTGGAAAAATTTTTTGTCCATGCCATGTATGGATTTCTGTAAATCTTGAATTTGCTTCTCATTGCTTCTAAGTAATCCTATGATTAATTTTTGAGTCCCATTTCCTGCATTTCATCAATCTCTTCATCTTCACATTCTAGTATTAAAGTGTTATTGTATTCCTTGGGGGGGGGTCATATTGTTTTACTTATTCTTGTTTCTTGAATTTCTGCATTAATTTTAGGCATTTGTGGAAATACTTGTTGGTTTCTTCCTCTGATGGCTTTTGTCTTAGAACTATTCCTCTGTGGACTAATGGGATGTCTGCTCTTTCAGTGAATATCCAGAGGCATGTGCTAGATGTGGTCAGAGAGATCTGGTCAGTGCTCCATGATGGAGTGAGTATCCAGGGTGACACCCAAGTTGAGCGTGCTAGAGCTTCTCTTGCTAGCAGGAAGGAGGGTATGACCACCTCTATTGGTGTAATCTCACCCCCATCTCCTCTCTTCCAATGTGATCAGTGCCGAGGTGTTAGCCCACAGTGGGTGCAGTATTCATCCACACTCCTGCATGATCGGCACAAAGGATCTGTGCAGTCCTCAGTTTAAGCATAGATCCTTCTGTGGTGACCTACCCCCTGCAATCAGGGAGCTCTGACCCTCATGTGCCACACACAGTGATTTTCCAGTGACCTAGCTTTACCCAGCTCTCATATAGTTACAGATTTCCCACAATTTCAGTACACAAGGCTCCCATAATCATGTGGTTCAGAGGATCCACTACGCCCTGCTAGCCTGTCCTGTCCATGGAGACGCAGACATGTTCCCAGAGCCAGCTACCCATGGGTACTCTGTCTAGGCTATTTGAGCCCCAGAGCCTGTGATATGTTGAGAGGCTGGGGGCATCTCACAGTCCTACATGGGTTCTCATCACCTTTTCAGTTCTCCCAGCCATTCTCAATGTCAGTAAGGAACCCAGATTTTTCCTTCTGGTAAAATCCCTGGATCACATGCATGTATAAGAACTGCCAGACACAGATCCTACAAAAAAAAAAAACAAAAAAACTCATTTCACAATAGCACCTTCTTCCTAGCTGGTTGCCAGGCATACACAAGTGCCTCTGTAGCTGCTACTACTGTCAAAATGGTGTCTTGTTACCACCAGTTGCTGGATGCACATACCAGAGCTGCTGCAGCTACTACTTATATCCAAAATGGTGCTTTCCCTCTCTCTGCTGATTGCCAAGTACTGTTGTGGGGGAGATGAGGAGAAGGAAACATGCTCCCTTTTTTTTTTTGTTGCATTAGCAGATACCCTCAACCCCTTAGGACTCCATGCTGCGCTCAAAAATGATGTAGTCTGCCAGGTTCTCCCTTTGCCTATATCACCAGTTGCATGAGATACTGGAGTCTCATCTTGCCTCGCTCTCCATAGCTGGTGTTTCATCTGCCTCTTGACTGCCGGTGTCGTGTGTTGTGTCCATGCTCATTGCTGCACATTTGCACCTTCCACAATGACCCACACCATCCCTCTTCCTTCCATAGAATTTCCACTGCAGGTTTTTATCTCTAACTCTCCCCTGATAAAATACTTCCTCCACTTTTTTTGTACTGTTTTCCTCTAGCCTAAAGTAGTACACCTTTTCCCTATTCCTCCATCTAGGAATTCCAGTGCTTCTCCTTGGCATTTTGAGTTTGGGTGCTTGTGATAGAATGGGTGGGAGGGGAGTGCCTAAGTAGCACCTCACCCCCTTCCAACCCTCTAAGTCAGAATTGAAGTCAATGGGGATGGCAGCTTTATGCCTTAAATAAAATCGGCAAGTCACCAGGCACCCTTGTAATGGGAATGAGTAGAAAGAAATGTACTCTTCATTCAGGGCAAATCCTTGCCCCTCCTGTTAGCACTCCAGGCCAGAATCAATGTTGGTGCCATCTGCAAGGTTCTCACTCAGGCAATATCATGAGTGACATGGGTTGCTGCAGTTACCTCTCAATTCACTCCAAGGTGATATCTGCTCCAGCTCCTGACTGTGGGAATTGCTAGTGGTGTCCCCACTCACTGCTGCATGGTTGCACTGTTCACACTGGTCCACAGTGTCCCTCCTCTTTCTGCAGAATTTCCACTGCAAACTTTTTCCAGCTCTCTCCCTGTGAATGCAGCCACTCCATTTTTCCTGTTATCTTCCAGTGGTCAAAATCAGTGTGTCTTTTCCATCTTAGATTTCTCCTATCATAATTTCTAATGGGTATATACCTAGTAGTTGAAGCGCTGAGTCATATTGAAAAGTTATGTTTAACATTTCAAATTACCATTAGACTATTTACAAAGCTGTTATGCCATTTTGCATCCCAAACAACCATGTATCAGGGTTCTGATTTTTCTATATGCTAACCAATATTTACTATTTTCTGACTTTTTGTTTATAACTATCCTAGTGTGTGTGAAATGGCATATCATTATTTTTTTATTTGTATTTCACTAATGTTTAGTGATGAGCTTCTTTCCAATGCTTGTTTGCCATTTGTATATCTTTGGACAAATGTCTACTTAAATTGATTATCATATTAAAATAAACTTTGGAAAATACAAGGTCAAAAAATTTGCACCTATTATTTCTTCTAAGGGTGATATGGTTTTATCTCATTTAGCTCTCTGATATATTTTGAAGTGTTTTATTTTATTTTTCATTTTTATTATAATTTTAATATAAAGAGGGAAGATTTAATGTAGTTCATACACATACACATAATTCTAAGAATATAATACCTCCTTTTCTCCTTCCCTCACCTATGTTTCTTATTTTAAATTATTTTCAATAATAAATGTGTTTATATTATAGTCAAAGGCATAATACTACATTAAATAAAAAGTTCAATAAGGCAAAAGTAAAAAGACCATAATTCACCAGGAATAAAGGTAAGGGTTATAAGTAACAATTAAATGAAAAATTGTCATTTTAACTACTTATACAGTAAACTTCAAAATAATCGCAGATCATTAAAACTATAGTTCTATATAAGTCTTAATAATTTCTTTGACAAAAATATAAAACATAGTAAACAAAATATTTGTAGCAATACTGATACATGCAGTCTTTTATTTCTTTTTCATTCATTCTTTCTTTCTAAATTTTAGATCCTATATATATATAAAGTAAAATATGTGGTATTTGTCTTTCTGTGTCTGACTGATTTCAATCAACACGATATCATCCAGTCGCATGCATTTTGATACAAATGATAGAATTTCATTTGTTTTTGTAGCTGAATGTATTCCAATGTGTATATATCATATTTTCTATATCCATTCATCTGATGATAAGTATCTTTTTTATTCCATGTCTCGAGTATTGTGAACAGTGTCGCTATAAACATGGTGGTTTAGGTATCTCTTTGATATTATGTGTTCATGTCTTTGGGTATATACCCAATCATGGGATTGCTTCATCATATGGAAATTCTATTTCTACTTTAAAAGAGATCTCCATGCTGTTTTCAAAGTGGCCGTACTTAACTTGCATTGCTAAGAACGATTTATAATAGTTTCCCTTTCTCCACATCCCTTCCAGCATTGGTTACTTTCTGTTTTTTGGATACCAGTCATTCTGATAGGGATGAGTTGGTATCTCATTGTGGTTTTGAGTTGTATTTTCTTGATGGCTAGTGATGTTGAGCATTTTTTCATATAGTTGTTGTCCTTTTGTATTTCTTGTTTTGAGAACAATTTATTGAGGTTCTTTGCTCATTTTGTAACTGGATGGGATATTAATTGTTGACTTTTTGAGTTGATATAGTGTGAATATTAATCCTTTTTCAGATAAGTAGATTGCAAATATTTTTCCCATTCTGCTGGATGTTTCTTACTGTATTGAATGTTTCCTTTGTTGTACAGAAGCTTCTGAGTTTGATGTAATCCTATCTGTATAGGTTTGCTTTTATTGCTTGTGTTTTGGGAGTCTTATCCAACAAGCCATCACCCATACTAATGTATTGAAGTGTTTCCCCTATATTTTCTTTCATAAACTTTATATTTCCTAAATTGAGATCTTTGATCCATCTTGAGTTGAATTTTGTTCATGCTGAGAAATAGGGACCTAATTTCATTCTTCTACATATGTACATACAAGTTTTTCCAGTACCATTTATTGAAATGATTAGATTTTCTCCAAGGTCTGGGTACTTTCGCCAAATATCAGTAGGCTATATGTATGTGAATTAATTTCTGAGCTCTCTATTCTGTTCCAGTGATCTGTCAATTCTTATGCCTGTACCAGGCTGTCTTAATTGCTTTAGCTTTGTAGTGTGCTTTGAAGTCAGTTATTGTGATGCCTCCAGCCTGACTTCTTTTGCTGAAGATTGCTTTGTCTATTCTGGGACATTTGTGATTCTATATGAATTTTAGAGTACTTTTTTTTTCTAATTCTGCAAAAATATCTTGGTATTTTTATAGGCATTACATTGAATCTATAGGTTGCTTTAGGTAGTGTAAGCATCTTAATGGTAGTAATTCTTAAAGTCTATGAGCAAGGGAATCTTTTTTGTGTGTCCTTGATGATTTCTTTCATCAGTGATTTATAATTTTCATTGTAGACTTCTTTCACTTCTGTGGTTAAGTTTAATCCTAAATATTTATATGGCTATTATGAATGAGATTTCTCATTTGATTTCTATTTTGATGAGTCTCTCATTAGTGTATAGAAAATCTGCGATATTTAGAGTGTTGTGTGGGGAGCAACTCGGACTAGACTGTTACTGGAATTAAGACTTATTCTATGCATCTGCTCTCCCACAATATGGCGCTGGGAGAGGAGGAAACAGCTTCTACACAGCTGCCTCCAGTTCAACCAATAAACAGCAGGACCTGCTCCTGATTGGAGGAGAGCAGCATACTCGGCATGTGGGTAGCAGAGTTGGGATTGGTGGAAGAGGACTATAAAGGAGGAGAGAGACAACATGCACCAGGAACATCTATCTGAAGGAACACCTGTGCAGCCCCCGAGAGAGCCAGCCGGCGGTGTGCCGCTCCCCCGCGGAAGTGGGGAAAGTGGCAGGGGGAACCGCCCTTCCACGGAGGTGGAAGGGTCGGTAGCCAACCCGGGAAGAACCAGCAGCAAACCCAGGGAGGGCTGAGCAGACAAAAGAACAGCGCAGGCAGGGTCTTGTGTCATTCCTCCGCGAAGAGGGGGAGCGACATAATGGTGCCGTGACTCGGATATGAAGCCTAGGCAGGGTTTAGTGTCGTTCCTCCATGAAGAGGGGGAGCGACATGTTGGTTTTGTAACTTGGAAATTTATGGCATTGGTTTGTCAGTTCTAATGGCTTTTTTGTGAAGTGTTTAAGTTTTTTTTTCATGTCATCTGAAAACACAGATGTTTTGACTTCCTCCTTTCTAATTTGACATCCTTTATTTCTTTCTCCTCCCTAGTTGTTCTTGCTAAAACTTCCAGTACTATAATGAATTAAGGTTCATGAAAATGGACATCCTTGTGTTGCTCCATTTCTGAGAGGAAATGCTTTCAGATTTTCCCTGTTCAGCTTGACAGTGGTTTTAGTTTGTCATATATAGCCTTTATAATTTTTAGATACATTGCTCCAAAACCTAATTTGTGGAGGGCTTCTATCATGTGATATTGGATTTTATCAACTGCTTTCCCTGCATGATTGAGATGACTATATAGTTTTTGTTCTTCAGTCTGGTAATGTGATTTATTATATTTATTAATTTGCACTTTTTGAGGCACCCTTGCACCAGTGGGATAAATCCCACTTGATCAAGATATATAATCTTTTTGATTTGATGCTGAATTCAGTTTGGTAGTATTTTGTTGAAAATTCTTGCATCCAATTCATTAGTGATACAGGTTTTTAGTTTTCTTTTTGTGTTGTGTCTTTTCTCAGTTTTAGTATCAGAGTGGTGATGGACACATGAAAAAATATGGCAGAATTCCATCGTGTACACTATTTTGCAATAGTTTGAGAAGTATTGGAGATAGTTTGTCTTTAAATGTTTTGTGGAAATTAGTAGTAAAGCCACCAGGTCCTAGGCATTTCCTTGATGGGAGACGTTTAATATCTGCTTCAATTCCATGGCTTCAATCTCATTGCTTAGATTTTCTAAAGCTTCTTGGGTTAATCTTGGTAAACTATATCTATCCAGGAGTTTATTCATTTTTTCGAGTTTTGCCAATTTGTTAGCATATAGTTGTTCATAGTAGTTTCTTATGATCCTTTGTATGTCAATGTTATCAATTGTAATGTCTCATTTTTCCTCTCTAATTTTATTTATTTCAGGTTTTTTCTCTTTTTTATGTTAGTCTGGCTAAGGATTTCTCTATTTATTGTTTCAAATAAAAGCCTTTCTATTGTGTTGATCTTTTATATTTTTTGTATCAATTTCATTTATTTCTGCAGTGAACGTTATTACTTCTTGCTTCCTACTAATTTTGCATTAGATTTCTTCTTAATATTCTAAGTATTCAGGATACATTATTTATTTATTTTGGACCTTTATTTTTACTGTAAGCATATAATGCTATAAACTTCCTCTTAATATCCACATATTTTGATATTTTGTATTTTCATTTACTTCAGGGAAGTTTTTTATTTTCTTTTTAATTTCTTGAATGATACATTGGTCATTGAATAGCATGTTGCTCAACATTCATGGGTTAGTAAATATTCCATTGTTAATTTTTCTAAATTTTATTTAAGGAATACAAATTTCATGTATTTCATATATACAGTTTTAAGAACATAGTGATACAGTACCTATGCTCCCCTCTTCCTCCTACTCCATCTCCCATTTCCACTCTTAATTTTTACAAAGATATATTTTTGGTTTACCTTATATTCATAAGATTAATGCTACACCAAGTAAAGAGTTCAAAAAATAGCATGAAGAAAAAAAAAAAACTGTTCCACAACAGTCAAGACAAGGGCTATAAAGGGTAATCAAATCAAAATGTCAATTTCACTCCTATACATTACAGTTTTTGGTACTCAATTAGTTACCACAGATCAGGGAAAACATATGGTATCTGCCTTTTGGGGGCTGGATTACTTCATTAAATATAATGGTTTCCAGTTGCATTCATTTTGTTGCAAAGGGCAGGATTTCATCTTTTATTGCTGAGTAGTATCCCACAGTGTGTGTGTGTGTGTGTGTGTGTGTGTATATATGTATGTATATATATATATGTATATATATGTATGTACATATACCATAATCTTTTATCCAGTCATCAGTTGATGGACATTGGGTAGCTTCCATTTCTTAGCTATTGTAGATTGAGCTACAATTAACATGAGGGTACAGAAAACTCTCCTATGCTGATTTCATTTCCCTTGGATAAGTTCAAGGAGTAGGATTGCTAAGTTATGTGGTATATTGATTTTTAACTTTCAGAGATATCTCAATACTGTTTTCTACAATCGCTGTACCAGTTTAGATTCCCAACAACAGTGATTAGGGTACCCTTTTCACCATATCCTTGCCAACATTTATTGTTTCTTGATTTCTTTATGAGAACCATTCTATATGGGGTGATGTGAAACTTCATTGTGGTTTTGATTTGCATTTCCCTACAGCAAGTGATCTTGAGTATTTTTTCATTTATCTGTAGGCCATTCTGAATTTTCTCTTTTGAAACATATTTGTTCAAGCCCCTTGCCCATTTCTTAACTGGATTGTTTGTTTTGTTGTTATTAAGTTCCTTGAGCATTTTATAGATGCTGGATATTAATCCCTTATCAGTTGTGCAGTTTGCAAATAATTTCTCCCATTCTCTTGGGTGCCTCTTCGCTTTGCTGATTATTTCCTTTACAGTGCAGAAATTTCTCAACTTGATGTATTCCCACCAGTGTAGCTTTGATGTCCTGTGCTTTTGGAGTTATTTATAAGATGTTTTTGCATATGACACTCTCTTTCAGAGTTTCCCCAATATTCTCTTGTAATTTGATGATATTGGGTCATAGGTTTAAGCTCTTAATCCATTTTGAAAGGGTTTTTTGTAAGGGATAAGATAAGGGTCTTGTTTCATACTTCTGCACATAGTGATCCAGTTTTCTGAACAGTGTTTTTTGAAGAAACTGTCCTCACTCCAGGGACTGACTTTAGTTCCGTTGTCAAAGATTAATTGGGTGTAGATGAGTGAATTGATTTCTACAATTTCTATTCTGTTCCATTTGTCTACATATCAGTTTTTTGCCAATACAAGGCTATTTTGATTACAAATGCCTTTAGTATGTCTTGAAATCTGGTATTGTGATGCCTCCAGCTTTATTTGTGTTGTATAAGATTGCTTTAGTTATTCAGTGTCTCCTGTGTTTCCATATGACCTTAGCATATTTCCTTTTTTCTATATATAAGAACAATATTATTGGTATTTTCATTGGGATTGTATTGAATCTGTAGATTGCTTTTTCATAGTATGGACATTTAGCTGATATTATTTCTTCCAATCCATGAACATTGAAGATTTTTCCATTTTTTATGTCTTCTATTTGTTTCTTTAATGTTTTGTAACTTTCTTCATTGAGATCTTGGGCTTTCTTGCTCAATTTATTCCAAGGTATTAAACTATTTTTGTAGCTATTGTCAATAAGATTGATCTTAAAAGTTCTTTCTCAGCCATGGCATTGTCTGCATATACAAAGGCTATTAACTATTGTGTGTTAATTCCTTAATCCTCTACCAAACTCTTTTAGAAGTTCCAATAGTCTCTTAGTGGAGTCTTTTGGTTCCCTTATATATAAAATCATGTCATCTGCAAGTAGAGATAGTTTGATTTCCTCCTTTGTGATTTGAATCCCTTTGATTTCTTTTTCTTGTATAATCCCTCTTGCTAAATCTTCCAGGACTCTATTGAATAACAATGGTTAGAGTGGGCATTCTTGTCTGGTTCCAGATCTTAGTGGGAATGCTTCCAAGTTTTCCCTAGTCAATAAGATTCTGGCTAAGGGTTTGTCCTAAACTCCCTTAATTGTGTTGAGGAATGTTCCATCTATACTGAGTTTGCTTAAGGTTTTCCTCATGAAAGGATATTTTTTATCAGTGCTTTTGCTGTGTATATTGAAATAATCATACGGTTTTTGTTGTTCAGTTTTTAAAGTGATATATCAGATTTATTGATCTGCATATGTTAAAACAACCCTGCATACCAGGGATAAATCCCACTTGGTTCAGGTGATTGATCTTTCAGATGTGTTGTTAGATTTGATTAGCTAGTATTTTCCTGAGTATTTTTGCATATATTTTCATCTGGGATGCTGGTCTGTAGTTCTCTTTCCCTGGTGTATCTTTTTCTGCTTTAGGATGATTCTGGCTTCATAAGAATTTTGTAGGATTCCCTTCCATTCAATTTTTTAAATAATTAGAGAAGAACTGGAATGAGACGGATATAATTCAGCAGGGAAGCCATGCAGTCCTGGACTTTTCTTTGTTGATAGGAACTTTATTATTATTCAATCTCCCTTTTGTTTATTGGTCTGTTTAGGATTTTTATGTTTTCATGACTGAATTTTGGTAGATGTTATGTGTGCAGTTATCTATCCATTTATTAAATTTTCTGATTTTTGGGGATATGGCTCTTTGCAGCAATTGCTGATGAGTCCTTTACTTGATATCTTGTTTCATTTGCTTTCTCACCTCTGTTTCTATTGATTGGGTCTTATCCCTCTTTCCTTTCTCACACCTGATTCTATTGATTAGGTCAATGGTGTATCAAATTTGTTTTTAAAAACACCAGCTCTACATTTTAGCAATCTTTTGTATTTTTGTTTCAATTTTGTTTATTTATTTTTAAAAAAGATTTATTTTTTTAAAGGGAGAGTTACAAGGACAGAGAGAGGGAGAGACAGAGAGAAAGAGATCTTCCATTCACTGATTCACTCTCCCAAAATGGCCACAATGGCTAAAGCTGGGCAGGTCTGGATCCAGGAGCCAAGAGTTTCTTCTTGGTCTCCCACATGGGTACAGGATCCCAAAAACTTGGGCAATCTTCCACTGCTTTCCCAGACACATTAGCAGGGATCTGGATTGGAAGTGGTGCAGCCGAGACTTGAACTGTCTCTCATATGGGATGTCCAGGTTACAGGCAGCAGCTTTACTTACTATGGAACAGTACCAGCTCCTCTATTTCATTTACTTCTTATCGAATTTTAGTAATTTCTTTCCTGCTACCAATTTTGGGTTTGGTTTGTTGTCCTTCTATGTCCTTGAGATGGATTGATATCTCATTTATTTGGTACCATTACAATTTCTTGATGTAAGCACCAATGGCTATAAACTTCCCTCTTAACACTGCTTTTGTTGATCCCTTAAGTTTTGATATATTATATTATCATCTTCATTCATTTCCAGAAAAGTTTTGATTTCTCTTATTTCTTCTATGATGTACTGTTCATTTGGGTGCATGTTGTTCAGTCTCCATGTGTTTGCATATGATCTAGAGATCTTGAGTTGTTAATTTCTAGCTTCATTCTGTTGTGGTCAAAAAAGATACATGGTATGATTCTGATTTTTTTTTTATTTCGGTGAGCTTTCCTTCATGGCCTGGATGGTGGTCTGTCCAACAAAAGATTCTATGCACTGGTGAAAAGAATGTGTATTCTGTAACTGTAACTGTGGAATGAAAAGTTCTGTAAATATCAATTAGATCCATTTGGTCCACATTGTAGATTAGCTCTGTTGTGTCTTTGTTGATTTTCTGCCTAGCTGATCTATACATTGATGAAAGTGGGGTGGTCAAGTCCCCCATTGCTATTGTATTAGAGTATATGTCTCTCTTTAGATTCATTAATATTTGTTTTAAATCTCCAGGTACCCTTTGATTGGGTGCATATACATTTATTTTAGTCATATCTCTCTTTTGAGTTAATCCCTTAAGCTTTATTAATGCCCTTCTTTGTCTCTTTTAACAGCATTTGTGTTAAAGTCTACTTTGTATGACATTAGGATGGTTACACTTGCTTGTGTTTTTTTTTTTTTCAATTAGAATGGAATATCTTTTTTCCATTATTTCACTTTAAATCTATATGTATCTTTGTTGGTGAGATGTGTTTCTTTTAGAAAGCAAATAAAAGAAAAGGTCTTGTTTTTAATCCATTCAGGCATACTATATCTTTTTATTGGAAATTTTGCATTTACATTAACATTTAAGGTTACTATTATTTTTTTACTTTTATTTATTTTTATTTTTAAAAATTTTTTGACAGGCAGAGTTAGACAGTGAAAGAGAGAGACAGAGAGAAAGGTCTTCCTTCCGTTGGTTCACTCCCCAAATGGCCGCTATGGCCGGCATGCTGCGCAGATCCAAAGCCAGGAGCCAGGTGCTTCCTCCTGGTCTCCCATGCGGGTGCAGGGCCCAAGCACTTGGGCCATCCTCCACTGCCCTCCCGGGCCACAGCAGAGAGCTGGACTGGAAGAGGAGCAACCGGGACAGAATCCAGCGCCCCGACAGGGACTAGAACCTTGGGTGCCGGTGCCGCAGGTGGAGGATTAGCCTAGTGAGCCGCAGCGCCGGCCAGGTTACTATTGTTAAGTAACAACTTTGGCCTTGCCATTTTTTCATAAATATTCCAGTATTTGCTTTGGATTTCCTTTTTACTCTTACTGGGAGATTTTCTGCCTTTACACTCTTTCAAAATGATGATTATTTTTCTGTGCTCCTGTGTGTAGCACATCCTTAAGCATCTTTTGTAAGGCTGGAAGACTGGTGACAAATTCCTTGAATTTTTGTTTGTTATAGAAGGTCCTTATTCACCTTCATTCATAAATAAAAGCTTTGTAGGTTACATTATCCTGGGTTGACCATTTTTTTCTCTTAAGAGATGGAGTATACCTTGTTATTCAATCATAGCCTTTAGGGTTTCTAATGAGAAATCAGCTGTAAGTCAAACTGGAGATCCTTGGAAAGTAATCTGGCATTTCTCTCCTACATGTTTTAGAATGGTGGTTTTTTTATGTTTTACTGTTGAAAGTTTGACTATATGTATCACATTGAAAATCTTTTCTGGGTCATGTCATAAGGAGTTCTATGTATCTCATGCACTTGGACATCTCTTTCTTTCTTCAAATTAGAGAAGTTTTCTGTATTTATTTCACTGAACAGGTCTTCTAATCCATTCTTTCTTCCCACAGCTTCAGCAACTCCTATGACCCATATGTTGGGTTATTTGATAGTATCCCATAACTCTCCATCAACACTTTTTAAAATTTTTCTACTTCTTTTTTGGTCTCACTGAAAAATTCCCAAAGATTTGTGTTATATCTTGTATATTCTTTCTTGTGCCTCACCAAGTGTGTTTTAAGACTTTCCACTGCATTTTTTATTTGACATATTGAATTCTTCATTTCTAATATTTCATTTTGAATTTCTCTGCAAAATTTCAATTTTATGGGAGAATTTTTCATTGATGTCATATATGGATTTCTTTAACTAATGAATTTGGTTTGCACAGCTTCTGGGTAATCCTATGATTAATATTTTGAATTCTGTTTCAAGCATTTCATCAATCACCTCATCCTTACATTCTAATATTTAAGTGTTTGTTCCTTTGTGGGTATCATGTTGTCTTCCTTATTCTTGGGTCTTGAATTTCTGCATTTAATTTTAGACATCTGTGGAGATACTTGTTGATTTTTTCCCTCTGATGACTTTTATCATTGGACTATGCCTCTGTGGTTTAGTGGAGTGTCTGCTCTTTCAGTGAATATGCAGAACTATATGCTGGGTGTCCAGGGAGCTCTGGTCAGTTCTCCAGGGTGGGGCAAGTATCCATGGTGAGACCCAAGTTAGGCATGGTAGATCTCTGCTTTAGCAGAAAGGAGAATATGCTCACCTCTGTTGGTTTTTTCACACCCTTACCTCCTTTCTTTTAAGGTAATCAGTGCCCAGGTATTAGCCCACAGTAGATTTAAAATTCATCCACACTGCCTTAAGAACAGCCCAAAGACTTGTTCGGTCCTCAGTATGAGCACAGATCCTGTTGCAGTGACCCACCCCAGCTGTCAGGGAGCTCGGAATGTGTGGAGCCACTCAGCTTGATTGCCGAGAGAACCAGCAACACACTGCATCCTCTTGTGGAGTCACAGGGTTCCCACAGTCTCAGCACACAGGCTCCCAGTCATGGAATACAGAGGATCTGTCCCACCCTACTAACCTGTCCTGACCACAATGAATCATCTGCCTCTGGGTGCTCCACCTAAGTGGTTTGAGCTCTGGAGCCTGTGATATGTTGAGAGGACGGGGGCACCTGACAGTCTTATGAGGGTGCCCAGCCCCCTGTCACTTCTCCAAGCCAGACAAAATTAATGAGAACCATGATTTTTGCCTCTGCTAGGATTTCTGGATCACACACATGCACAAAAGCTACCAACCAAGTGTTTCCTTCTACCTGCCAGTTGCTGGGTGCATGCATACAAGCAGCTGCCTGTGGTACTGCTGACGAGATGACGTCTTAGCCCACCCAGTTGCTGGGCAAGTGCCTAAGAAACTCTGTAGCTGCTTACGCCCAAAAATGGCTCCTGCCCCCTCTCAGCTGGTTGCCAAGTACCATTGCTGAGGGGACCAGGTGAGAGAAGCATGTCTCCTTTTTACACTGGGTCAGTGATTACCCTGTCTCCCTTAGGACTTCAGGCCAGACTCACAGCATGCTGTCCCTCCAGCTATATCATCGGTGGCACAGGCTGCTGCAGTCTGATCTCACCTCAACATCCAAAGTTGTTGCTTTCTCCGGCTCTCAAACTGTTGTGTTTGTGTGTTGTTTCCGTATTCATGCTGCATGTCCACAGAATCCACACTGATCCACGGAGTTCCTCTAACTTCCATAGAATTTCCACTGTGGTTGTCTAAATTTCCCCTGAGAATATACTTCCTGCACATTTTTTTAAATATTTACCCCTAGCCTAGAGCAGTACACATTTCCCTATTCAGCCATCTTGGAATCCCTTAGGTATTATCTCTATTGTTATTGTTTTTAATTTCTAGTTTTATTCCTTTGTGATTTGAGAAGATATTAATATGATTTAAATCTTTTTAATTTATCAAATTTGCTGAGACTTAGTTTGTGACTCAATATATGATGTATCTTAATGAATGTTCCATATGCTGATGAGAATAATGTGAATGCTGTAGCTGTTAGTTGAAATGTTCTCTAAAATATCTGTTCACTCCATTCACTCAGTTGTATGGTTTAAATCAGATGTATCTTTGTTGATTTTCTCTCTCAATGACTTGTCCATTGATGATAGTGGGGTGTTGGAGTTCCCAACTGTGATTGTATTGGAGTCTATCCCTTTAGTTCTTTTTTTTTAAGATTTATCTTATTTATTTGAAAGTCAGAGTTACAGAGAGACAGAGAGAGAGAGAGAGAGAGAGAGAGAGAGAGAGGTGTTCCATCCACTGGTTCACTCTCCAGATGACTGCAATGGCCAGAACTGCACTGATCCAAAGCCAGGAGCCAGGAGCTTCTTCCAGGTCTCCCACGCAGGTGCAGGGGCCCAAGGACTTGGGTCATCTTCTACTGCTTTCCAAGGCCATAGCAGAGAGCTGGATCGGAAGTGGAGCAGCCAGGACTCGAACCGGCACCCACATGGGATGCCAGCACTGCAGGCAGTGGCTTTACCCACTAGGCCACAGTGCCGGACTCCTCTCTTTATTTCTAATACTATTTGCTGTATATATCTGGGTGGTCTTGTTTTATGTGTGTATATGTTTATGATGTCTTCTTGCTGAATCATTCCTTTTATTGATACATATGTAATGTACATTTTGTCTCTTTTTACAGTTTTAAAATCTCTTTTATCTGATATGAGGACACCTACTCCTCCTTGCTTTTGGTTTCCATTTTCCTGGTATATCATTATCTAGCCTTTCATTTTCAGTCTTTATGTATCATTATTTGTGAAGTAGGTGCCTTGTAGCAGCATATAGTTGGCTATTGTTTTTTTATCCATTTATCCAACATAAATCTTTTAGCTGGATAGTCTATTTACATTCATGATTAGTATTGATAAGAACTAACATCTGTCATTTAGTTGATTGCCTACAGATTATACGTGCTCTGTTAATTAATTTGGTAGTGTAATGTGTTTTCATCATGTTTACTTCTAATGTAGGACCCCCCTCAGAATTTTTTGTATGGATGGTCTGGTGGTGGTGAATTCTCTCAGATTTTTGCTTAACTAAGAAATACCTTATTTCTCTTTTACTTCTAAAGGACAGTTTAACTGAATATATTATTTTTGGTTGGAAGTTTTATTTTTTCCTTTATTTTAACCCTTGAATATAGCATCCCACTCCCTTTTCCTGTACAGTTTCTACTGGTAAGTCGGCTGTTACTCTAATTGGTTTTCCTTTATATGTAACTTGTTACTTTTCTCTTACTGACTTCAGGATTGTCTCATTGCCTGTATCTTTGGACATTTTGACTATTGCATGTTTCAGAGGAGATTTTTGTTGGGTGACTCTGCTTGGGGCCTTTGAGCTTCTTCTATCTGGATGTCCATGTCTCTTTCAAGGTTTGGGATTTTTTTCCAGCTATTATTTTATTTAATAGGTTTTCAATGCCTTTTTTCCTTCTCTTTTCCTTCAGGAATCCCTATAAAATGAGTACTTGTTCACTTAATGGTGTTTCATAGTTCATGTAGGCTTCTTCATTATTTTTAAATTATTTTCTTGTTGTTTGCTTGCTTGTTTGTTTGTTTTGACTGCTTGGGTTTTATCAGAATCCTTGTCCTCCAGATCAGAAATTCTTCCCTGCACTCATTATATTCTGCTGTTGATGGTCTCAATCATATTTTTTATTTCATTGATTGAAAATTTCATCTCCAAAATTTCTGTTTTGTTCTTGTTAATGATTTGGTTGCAGTTATGGAGTTGAGCTCATTATTTTACTGTTGCTATGAAGGCCACCCAGTACCAATTAATGAAAATAGTATTATTTCCTGCACTCTTGTCAAAAGTCATATGACCATAGCTCTATGTACTCATTTCTACATTTTCAATTATATCCCATTGATGTATATCTGTTTTATACCAGTATCACACTGTCATCATTATTTTTTTTTTTTTTGACAGGCAGAGCGGACAGTGAGAGAGAGAGACAGAAAGGTCTTCCTTTTGCCGTTGGTTCACCCTCCAATGGCCGCTGCAGCCGGCACACTGCGCTGATCCAATAGCAGGAGCCAGGTACTTCTCCTGGTCTCCCATGGGGTGCAGGGCCCAAGTACTTGGGCCATCCTCCACTGCACTCCCTGGCCACAGCAGAGGGCTGGCCTGGAAGAAGGGCAACCGGGACAGAATCCGGCACCCCAACCGGGACTAGAACCCAGTGTGCCGGCACCGCAAAGCGGAGGATTAGCCTAGTGAGCTGTGGCGCCAGCCGTCTCATTATTCTAACATAGTAATTTTCAGAATCAAGGAGCCTCCAAATTTGTTCTTATTCCAGGTAATTTTGACTACTCCAAGTCCCTTGCATTCTAATAAGAATTTATAGATTAGGTTGTTATTTGCTGCAACAAACCAGCTGGGATTTTGATGTCAGTTCTATTGGGTTGTGGGTGTTTGGCCTAGCAATTAAACCCCTTGTGAAGACGTCTGTATCCCACATTGGACTACTTGAGTTTAATACCTGGCTGTGGCTCCTGTCTCCAGCTTCATACCAGTAGAGATTCTGAATTGAAATCCTGGCTCCAGAATTTGACCCCTCTAATGAGGCTGTTGTTGGCATTTGGAGAGTGAAGCAGCAGATGGGAGCTCCCTATCTATATGTCTCTCTGACTCTCAAATAAAAAATTAATTATTTGCTAAAAATATGCTCAATGCTCAATCACTAAATCAATTTGAATTTTATCTTGACAATATTAAATACTCTATGTCATTAATATGGGACAGATTCAAATTTATTAGGTTTTTAAAAATTTCTTTAAATGCGTTATAATTTTCAGTGTATATATTTTCACAAATATTTTGTTAAATTTCTTATTTTAGACTTTATTAATTCATTTGAGAGGTATAGTTGCAGACAGAGGGAGGGAGAGACAGAAAGAAAGTTCTTTCATCTGTTGGTTTGCTACCTAAATGGCTGCAATGGCCAGAGCTGGGCCGATCCAAAGCCAGGAGCCAAGAGCTTTTTTCAGGTCTCCTGTGCAGGGGCCCAAACACTTGGGTCATCTTTCATTGCTTCCTCAGTGCATAGCAAAGAGTTGGATTGGAAGAGGAGCAGCTGGGGCACAAACTCGCACCCATATGGAATGCAGGTGCTACAGACAGAATCTTAACTTACTATACCACAGCACCAGCCCTGTTAAATTTATTCTTAAGTATTTTACCTTTATTGCATTATAAATGAGAATTTAAATTATCCTTTTAAAAGATTTATTTACTATTTGAAAGTCAGAGTTACAGAAAAAGGGAGAGATAGTGAAAGAGAGATCTTCTATCGCTGGTACATTCTCCAGATGGCCACAGGCCAGGGCTGGACCAGATTGAAGCCAGAAGCCTGGAGTTTCTTCCAGGTCTCCCACATGGATATCAGGAGCCCAAATACTTGGGCCATCTTCCATTGCTTTTCCCAGACCATTAGCAAGGAGCTGAACTGGAAGTAGAACAGCTGGGACTCAAATCGGAGCCCATATCTGATGTCAGCTCCACAGGTCAATTTTACCCACTATGCCACAAATCCAGCCCCAAATTATACTTTCATATTGTTTATTGGTACTATGTAGAAGTACAGGGTTTTTTTTGAAAATTGATCCTTGTTTAGCATATGTGAGTGCACATGTTGTATATTTATTAGGGTTTCCCATATGAAAATAATACTTTCTGAAAATACACATAGTTTTACTGCCTTTCCCATCTGAATACCTCGTAACTTATTTGCTTGTCTAATTGCATTTGGTTGGAACGCCAGTGTAATGTTGAATAGAAATCACAGGAAAACCAATATATATTCATGTTGTTCCTGATATTAGAGTTAAGACATTTTATATTTCACTTTTATTATATTAGCTGTGGATTTTCATAGTTGTCTTTAATAGATTTGAAGATAGCTGCTTCTATTACTAGTTTGTGGAGTATTTCTGTCCTGAAAGAGTGTTGGGCTTTACCCGAAGATTTTATTCTATTTCTATTGAGTTTATAATTGTTCAGAGCCTGAAGGTTAGCCAACAGTAGGAGTACAGGGCCATCACAGATATTTTCTGAGCATATTCACATCCTACAGAGTACCACACATAATGTGTGGCCTTGTAGATTTCCATAAATAATTTTTTTTTTCAAAGCCTGTTCTGGAACCTGATCCTCAGATTTTCCTTTTAAATTTTGATTACCTTATCACTTGCTGCAACTATTATCCACCATCTCAGGAAGCTAGGTGTTCAACAATTGCCTTTTGATTTTTCAGTAATGCCTTCAGGAAAAAATCTATTCACTCTGGGCAAGCTAAGAGGTCAAATAAAGACAGT